>NW_016804369.1:1314096-1406233 GCF_001698545.2 Rhinopithecus bieti
TTTTTTTTTTTTTTTTTTTTTTTTTTTTTTTTTTTTTTTTTTGAGACAGAGTCTTGCTCTGTCGCCCAGGCTGGAGTGCAGTGGCCGGATCTTGGTTCACTGCAAGCTCCGCCTCCCGGGTTCACGCCATTCTCCTGCCTCAGCCTCCTGAGTAGCTGGGACTACAGGCGCCAGCCACCTCGCCCGGCTAGCTTTTTGTATTTTCTTAGTAGAGACGGGGTTTCACCGTGTTAGCCAGGATGGTCTCGATCTCCTGACCTCGTGATCCGCCCGTCTCGGCCTCCCAAAGTGCTGGGATTACAGGCGTGAGCCACCGCACCCGGCCTGATGCTGTATTTTATTTGTCAAATATTCATTGTCACCCACCTCACCCCAATTTCCCAAGGCATCTCTTTTCTGGTTCTTTCTCAGGGACCAGTGGTTGACTACTGGTAAAAAGGAAAAAGCCAAATATTCACCCCTCATGCTTCATCCAACACAAAGAAATCACATCTCTACTTTGCTGCTTGTATTTTGGAAAAATTGCTTAATCCATTTTCAAGCAGTAACACACTTGGTGATAAACATATTTAAACTGAATATTTCAGCAATGAAAGACTGTGTTCCTTAATCATTTATGCAAGTTCTAGCTTCTTAACTAGGAGAGAAATAGTGGGAATGACATGTCAGGTCTGTAGCTACATTTTAAATAATGGGCTTCAAAACAAAATCCCTTTCTCTTCAGGAGGAAAAAAAAAAGACGTCTTTTCACAAAATCTGTTCCTTCTTGAGCTATTTTTAATCGATATCTACACCTTTGGGTAGGAAAATAAATCTATATGTTTGAATAGTGCCATTTCCAACAAGAGAGTGAGGCTCTGAGACGTGTTCTTTTTTATTAACAAAGGTGTTGTTAAATATCTGTCCCATATATATATATTTGATTTAGTCACTTTAGAAACCCCTAGAGAATGGCTGAGGGTTGTTAGCAGCTGGGTCTATAAATTGTAAACCTTCCCCAGAGCAAAGTGCCATTTGGGATGTTTGTTACTGTTATTTCATATGACATTTATTTAACCAGGAATAGGAAACTGTCTCCAAGAGTGGCGATTCAGGCCTGGTCCGACACCACGAAGGTGAAAAGCGAGTCAGGCAGGAGGTGCAGAGAATGAGGGCACACGCCCTGTCTCAGAGGAAAGCTGGGGCTCAGCCCTGCTCATCATCAAGAAGCCAGACACCCATTTTTTTCTATGTGATATCACCTAGACAATTTTTAAATTGGCGATTAATCCAAACTTTAAAACAGACTCTGCATGGGAAGAACAGAATCCACTTGTGAGCTAGATTCACGCTGCAAGCTCCTACTTTCCCAGCCTCTGGTTAACAGCTTCCTTGTTGTACCAGAACAGCCACCCGGCCTGCTTCATCCTGGTTCCTAGGGTTCAAGCAGACACTTCAGCAAGCTACTGTAAATACTGCAGAAATAATAACAGACACATACAAGAAGAACCCAGCTCTGGAAATATGATCAGGGGTTTATTGTAAACATAAAGAGAACAACCACTTACCATGTATATATGGTAATCTGTGTGGACTTTATAGAACAACTTAGAGGAATTTCCTCTTTTCTTATCATATACCAATGTTTTACCACCCCTTTACAAAACACAAGCGTTATAATTACTGCCAAGAGCACCCCACATATAAAACAAAAATATCTCAAACACAAATACATCAAATTTCATTTCATTCAAAAAATAAATTTTAAATGACAGACCAGAAATCACTCTAGGCTGGGTGTGGAGGCTCAGCCCTATAATCCCAGCACTTTGGGAAGCCGAGGTGGGAGGATCACTTGAGTCCAGGAGTTCAAGACCTGCTTGGCAACATAGCACATCTCTACAAAAAATAAAAATAAAAAAATAGCTAGGTGTGTAGTTCCAGCTACTTCTAAGGCAGGAGGATCACTTGAGCCCAGGAGGTCAAGGCTGCAGTGAGCCATGATCATGCCACTGCACTCCAGCCTAGACAACAGAGTGAGACCTTGTCTAAAAAAAAAAAAAAAAATCCCTCTTTAGCCTTATATAATTTTTAACAATCTAAGAAAAGAAGGAATCAGTAAAAAAAAAAAAAAAAAAGATAAACACAAATATTTTTTATTTCACCCATTCTTTAAAAAAAAATAACCAGAAATTGCCCCCTTTAAATTTCAAAGTTTTCCTAATTTTACTGTGTAATCCCAACTCTCCTACCTCACTGATTATATCATCCCTACACCTGATGCTCCAACCCAGACTATACTTTTAGCTCCATCCTATAAAAGGCTTCATAACCTGCCCTGATCTGGATTCAATGCAGCTGCCGATGCACAAGAAAAACGCATCTGGAGACTCTGCAGCCGTTCTTTCCAGCTATCTGTGACTCCCAAAAGACGCATGAGCACTTGGCACCATCAGGCACACATCAGTTCGGCTCTCTTCCACTACCGGGCACAGTCGTCCTGGGCATCGAAGATGCTTTAGAAAATTGTTTGCAAGTTGCTGTTGCACTGGGATAATTTTAGACAATCTGAGACTTCAACACTAAAAACATGTTCAGAATTGGTGACTGTAAACAATAAATGTAGCTTGAACTCTGACCCAGGCATGGTTTTATTTTGGCTTACCTGGATAGGATGCAGTGTGGAGGGAGTTGCTATAATCCTAATACTGTGGTGCTTAAACTTTGCTTAAACTTTTCTGTATTATTTTGCTTTTTGTCTTGGGAGGGAGGTGTTCTTCTATGTCTCTATTAGCCACATCTGGGCATCTCCATCATCATTATATAGCCCTTTACCTCTGCATGTGGCAAGAGATTCTGGATTTGCGAATAAAAGGACAATGATAAAGGTTATATGAGCAAAAAGGAACAGAGGCTTCAAAAAGATAAAAGGTTCTTTCTCTCTCATGTAAATACTACCTAGTGCTAAGCACTCCTAGGTTAGAACTGTGCCTCCAAGGCTGGGAGGGAGCCTGACCCCTTGCCTCTTCTTCCATTAATGTCCTTAGCATTCTCATACAACAAGGCGACTGCAACAGCTCCAGACATCACATTCCAAATCCACCCAGCAGGAAGGATACAAAGCCTTCGGAAGGATCCATCTGGAAGGTCCCATTTGATGCTTTAACATGCAGAGTCAAATGGCTACATCCAGCTACAAGGAGTACCAGGAAATGAAGTGTTTATTCCAGCTGGCTGTGTGCTCAGTGATTTCTGTTTGTTTGTTTGAGACAGGGTCTCGCTTTGTCGCCCAGGCTGGAGAGCAGTGGTGTTATCTCTGCTCACTGCAACCTCCACTTCCTGGGTTCAAGCGATCCTCCCACCTCAGCCTCCCACGTAGCAGGAACTACAGGTGTGCACCACCACGCCCAGCTAATATTTTGTAGAGATGAGGTCTCATCATGTTGCCCCAGGCTGGTCTCAAATTCATGGACTCAAGTCACCTGCCTGCCTCAGCCTCCCAAAGTTTTGGGATTACAGGCGTGAGCCACCACATCCGGCCCAGGTTTTTGTTGTTGTTTTGGGGTTTTTTGTTTGTTTGTTTTGTTTCTTTAAAGGAAGAAGAACAGGTATTGGAAGAGACCATCAGAAGGCTCCTCCATAGTCAGGCCCCACCCCTTTTTAGACACAGCTCCTGTTCTGGCAAGTCTCATGACTTACGGTTTATTATAGGAACAGGATTCAAGGGGTCGCCTCCCCATTCAAACTCATGATGGCCTTAAGGTCTATGCCATTTGGGGAAGACAGAGAGAAATGAACTGAGCTCTGAGGACAATAATTAAAAGAATCTGCAGGTAAAGCACATTACTATTATTAAGCACATGCTTTTATGTGCATTGGCTCTAGAAATCTTTACCACCATCCTCCCAAAAAGCACTGTCAGCCCCATTTCATCCATGAGGAATCAGGAGCCCAGAAGACTAAACTGCCCCAGGTTTCACAGTTAGGAGTGTAAAGAGCCGACTCCACACCCTGAAGCTAAGAGCAGCCTTCTTAGCTTCAACTAAGACGCTTCTCCCACACCCACCCGCAAAGGGCCTGAGATGCCTCTTGCCCAAACCCAAGGACTGGTCACTTTAATGCCTTTAATTTCTCACTTGAAAGACATAGTTTGATCACCCTGTCCCGCTGCGTGCCGGGCACTGTGGACAGCGTCCACCGTCCTCCCCGCAGTATGGACAGGCAAGCAGAGAGGTCTGAAAGAGGACACTCAGGGCTTTGGCTTAGCTTGTAGAATTTGGGGGTAGGGGGGCACAAAATGTTTTTAAATCTTTTGTGGAAATTATTTACCTTTTAAAATGGGAAGTTTTTGCATAGAAATCTCAACATCTACCTGTCCTCAGGAGAGAGGAAGATCCAGGCACCCGGAGCCCTCATTCCTGGATAGCGACTTTTGTGGGAGCTGAGGGGCAGCTGTCACTCCTAGCCAGGAGGCATCTCTCTGGAGCCCCTGCTGCCACCTGGCTGCTTCACCGAACTTTGCTTTGCTTGCCTGGCTTTGAGGGCATTTGAGTGTCTGACCCGTGGGAAGCGGGGAGCAAAGACACAGGTAGTTATGCTACAGGAAATGTCTGTAATTGCTGAATTTCAGGCTACCACAAGCCCCCTGTACCTGCTGCATCGATAAATAACTGAAAAGGACCTCAGGGCTATTCATCCGGTACCTTTTTGCCATCATTAAATTGAAGAGAAAATTGAAACAGTGGCTGGGATCTCTCTTTGATCTACAGCAAAGGAATGTTAATAACCATGTTTCTGGGGAGAGAGCTGATTAACACGGAACTTAGCAGTATTCCAGTAACAGCCATTGTCAGGAACACTCGTAGTAAGTTAATTTCTAACCAGCTCCTGAATGCATAAATGAGAGGATGATTTGAGTTGTCCGGCCACTCCCTGCTGGGAGGTGACAGTAGCTTGAGCTCTGTGGGCTCAAAGGCATATTTTGGGGGACACAAAGTGAATGATGAGGAGTTATGTCATCAAAAGCTTTGTTGTAAAACATATATTTTCAATCTATAACATCCTAAGAGCAGAGTTTGGTTTTAAGTCTCTTAATGATCGTACAGATACTAACAGTACAGAAACCACTACATCTCTTCTTCTTGGCTCTTTACGCATAAATGTTTAGTGGTTCATCTGTCTTAATCTATGGTTGTGTTGCAAGATTTCTGACTCGTGTTTCATACAAATAGTTCTAAACACCAAATCAGACAGACACTGCAAAGCGAGCTGAGAAACCTCTGATGATGGTCAGGTATGAGACATGTTTCTCAGCATGTTAACTGGGGTACCATAAACAAGTGATTGTAATATATTTCAAACATGTTGTATATGATCAATATATACAATTATTTATCAATTTAAAACGATAATAAAGTGATCCCAAAACACAATAGCTTACGTAAGACACAAGTTTACTTTCTTTTTTCCCCTTCATGTAGAGAGTCCTCCTGGGCTAATAGGGCAGTTCTGAAACTCCCAACATATGGCTTCCACCTCTGGATCCAAAGTGGCTGCCTTGGTTCCCACTATCACATCTACATCCCAGCCTGTAGGAAGCAAAGAACCCAGCAATACACATTTTGTCTTTTTAAAGGAAAGGCCTAAGTAGTACGTGAATTGTTTCTCATATCACATTGGCAAGAGCTTAATTGCAGCATGGCTTCACTGAGATCCAACAGAGGCTGGGAAATGTAATCTTTAGCTGGGCATCCATGGGCCCAGCTAAAATTTGGGAGTTAACCTATTAAAGAAAACATGAGAAAGGATCCTGTTTGGCAACTAGCAGTCACGTTTACACTACAGACAGGAGACCTTGAATTTTTTTAAGAAGTTCAAGATGCTATCCTTTCTGCACACAACCTTGTATGTAATGCAATATTAACTCTTGGAAAACAGGATGGAGGAGCATTCATGATGAGGTTAATGCCTCATATGATCCCCAATGTAAGAAAAGACATGTGAAAACATATAGCATAGTACAGGGTGAGTATCCCTTACCCGAAATGCTTAGAACCAGAAGTGTCTTCAATTTTGGATTTTTTTCAGATTTTGGAATATTTGCATAACACTTACTGGTTCAGCATCCCTAATCCAAAAATCCAAAATCTGAAAGGCTCCATTGAAAATTTCCTTTGAGCGTCACATCGGCACTCAAAAGGTTTCCAATTTTGGAGCACGATGGATTTCAGATTTTCGGATCAGGAGATGTTCAACTGTGTTTTAGACCATGGGCTCTGGAATTGGAAACCTTGTTTTGGAATACTGCTTCTGCTACTACCTTGTAGCAGTTTGATCTCAGACAAGTTGATTCACCTTTCCATGCCTTTGTTTTTTGTTTGTAAAAATGTGGTGGGGTGCCCATGGGGGTGCTGACTGATGGTACCTGGCCCATAGGATATCATGAGAATTAAGTAACATAATGCTTGCAAAGGCCCTAAAATTGTGCCTGGTCTCAGTCCCATCCTGCCTGTGCCCCAGCCAGTAGGAAAAGAGGAAGGGAAAAGGAAGCTCAGGTGTATTCCTGATAAATCCAGGCAAGTCACACAGCCTCCCCTCGAGGTGTGGGAGGCAGAGAAGTGGCACCTTAGCACTTTTTTTCCTTCTCAATATTCTGAGAAGGAGACAGGCTCTCTGTAATATGGCTCAATTCATGTTCATGATAAACCCCTAATCATATTTTCAGAGCTGGATTCTCCTTGCTTGTGTCTGTTATTTTTGTAGTAGTTGCAGTAGGTTGGTAAAGTCTTCGCTAGTAAACATCGCCCTAAACATAAAAATCAAAACATCATTCTGCTTCTCTGAGACAGTAGCTCCAAATTCTCAGGCTCTTGAAGCACTAGGATTTCAACATTAACGCAAGTGCTTTAGAGGAAGAACTGCCACCACATTTAGATGCACAGATCTCTTTGTAAAACTCTTCAAATGTACAACCCTGAGAGCCCCAGAATCGGTTTAAGTCAATTCAGAATGTGCAGATAAGTCACTATGGTTGAGCATCCATCTACCTTCGGAGGGTCAGAGGGTTGGTAACACTCTAGAAAGTCTCATGTTCAGAGACACATATGGTTATAAATATCATCTTAATTCTGCAAATAATGTTACTATTAATAAATTCCTTTGCGACATACAAATCATCCTACAGTATTCTTAGAACACTCCCATGTGCTGGTGTTGGAATTGCCTCTTTCCTCACAGGACCTATGTGTGACAAAACCAGAATGACATTCTGGGCATACGTGTTTTCATTGTAGGGCCCTGATGTGCGGAGGGAGTGCTGAAGAGAAAAACACAATTGGAAAAGTGGTCTCATTTATTCAAGATCTGATAGGTGTTTCCATTGGAACCAAATGCTCAGAACGTCTGCCCTTTGGAATATTTTGGTTTGAGCCCAAATATCTCTATTTGAGATTTATGGAAAATAAAGTCAGTGGATGGCACTAGACCAGCATGTAAGCAGGAGTAATATCCGTGATATTTAGCGACTGGCTAAATCCTCGCTCGCTGTAAGGTGTGTCCTCGCATATAAGCAAAGATCACTTCTGCCTGTGAGGCAGAAAGGGTCGTAAATTCTATCTGAACGTCTCTGAGCAAGCCACCCCATTCTAAATGATCATCACATCTTTGAGTAATTTGAACAGAGTTTGATTTCTTACGGTTGTTTTTTCCCATCCCGTTCCCTCTTCCGGCATTGAAGCACTTGAAATCCTAGATGATTCAAGAGCCCTGGAAATTGGAGCTATTATTTCAGAGAAGCAGGATGATGTTATGATTTTTAAGTTTAGGGTGACCTTAACTAGCAAAGGCCTCACCCACCTGCTGCAACAACTGCAAAAATAACAGACACAAGCTTTGGAAGATCTGGTAACTGAGGCCATCCCCTGGTGAGACCACCGGCCGGCATTTAGGGCTCACTCTGTGGGAAAAACTCATCTTGAAATCCTGAAACTACTCTCTGAGTGGAAGAAGCTCATTCCAGGAATGTTAAATGCAAACTTAATATCAAAACAGAAAAAAGCAAAGCAGGTGTCCCACCTCACGTTCACTCTGGGTCACAAATAGACACTAGTGGAGGTCACTGACTTATTTTTTAAATATTTCTCTTTTTTCAATTTTAAATTAACTTTTAAAATCTATTTTATTTTACTTAATGTTTTCAGACTTATTTATTCTCATAAATCCAGAGACAAAAGGCGGAGCACATGATTCTTTGCATGCCTTAGGGCTAAGGTAAGTCCATTTTCAGCACCTGTGCTGGCCATGTGTACAAAGCCCACACAATTTCCATCGCTTTTTCTTTCTCTTATCTTTGTTTTCTCTCTCCTTCCTTGGAAAGTATATTATTTGAAGTCTGTTCGGCTGAAAAGTGTGTCACTCCATTCCCTCGTATTAGCAGGAAGCATCCCCTGGGTGAACTGAAGATCCATCCTTTTCTGTCCTTCCCAGTCTTCCAGGAGGCTCACCCTGAAGTGGGGAGTGTTGAGGTGTGGAGCAGAGGAATGCAATTTCCACACCACTGTCCATACATGATGAGGAAGCCATTCTATATAAAATGTCACACTGAATGCACACAGGCAATTTTCTGAGGGATGGATCACAGCTTTCTGTCTAACTTCACTATCATCTATGGCACCAGCAATGGCAAACAAAGGCTAAAATTCAGCAGTGTGAATTTTATGAGGCCTGGGGGTGTTTCTTTAAGCCCACTCAGTGGCAAATTTATTGTTTTGCCATCGACGTATCATGAACTTTCACAACCATGAGCTTTCATATTAAAATTCAATTTTCTTAATTCCCTTGTACCAGCTGGGACCAGTGGGCTCCTATGGTGAAGATCACTGAGTGCTGCTGTGTGTTGCTGCCATCCTAGGGGCCAGGATTGCAGCAATGAGCCAAGCAGACAGCACCCTGGCCTTCGGGGAGCCCTCAGCCAGGTTGGTCATTCTCAGCCTGACATACTCCTTGCTCTACTTAGTATCAGACTCTAAGAACCACTGCTACTACCGAGTTCCCCTCTCAACTCTGCCACTAACTGGGTTTGATGTTTGCATTTATATAGCTTTAGGACTTGAGCTTTCTCATAGGTAAAAAGGAAACAATAAAATCTACCTCTGGGGGATTTGTAAGGATTAAGATACCCTGAGGATTACCTAGTACACAGTAGAAGCTAAATCAATGTTATTTCTTGACTCCAATCACCATCATTCCCTCACTTCCCAAATTTGTCAATGAACATTGTATGCACTCAGCCAAGTAACTTTTAGAAACCAGAGTCTGCTTAGATTTACAGCTTTCCTCATGTGGTGTTTGTGTGAGGGGTCTTTGAAATGCAGGCCAGAAAGACAGCCCCAGCCAGGCACCAATCCTTCTGGTACCTGGATCTCCAGCTTCCAGTCTCTAGAACTGTGAGGAAATACATTTCTGTTGTTTAAGCCACTCGGTCTATCGTATTTTTGTTTCAGCAGCCTGAGCTACCTTATGTAACACCTTATATGGAATGTATGTTGGCAAAAGGGACCACCTGGCTCTTTCTTGTGGTCAGTAGTTAAGCCAACTCTTTAAACCAAGTGCCACCATAAATATCAGATAAAAAATAACTTTATCACTCGAAATAGCAGTTTATGATTGGTGCACAGTTTTTTGTTTTCTAAATTTTAACCAGCCCTCTTCCCTTTCTTTGTAAATCAGAATTCCTTTTCCTCTGAGGCTCATGCTGCCCTGCCTCTTCCAGGTGGAGGGCTGGATACCCCCCAGCTTCCCTTGCTCCCCTGTAATGGGAGCTGCAGCAGCCCTGGGGCCCACATTCAACCTGCCTAGACCTGTAGAAGCTCTGGTTCCTCTGATTAAATCTAGGCTCCAATGAGCCCCTGTACTATAGGTGTGGAGTTGAACCTCCACAGCAGTGGCCCCATAAGGCCCAGTAGCAACACAAATGCTCAAGGGAGGTAACACTTCATGATGAGAAAGGGGCCTGGTTTTGTCACAAGGGAAAAAAAAAAAAAAACATACAGAAAAGGGACCTGTAATTAATCAGCTTCCTGAAAGGAGCGAAGAAGAACCTCCATGGGCATTATGTATAATGTTGTGTTTCTTCCCACACTCCAGGGGCATGAAATGCTCTTCATCCAACTGGATGGTTTCATGTTGCCATAAGAAATAAAGAGAGAGTGTCTGCGCGCGATGGCTCACGTCTGTAACCCCAGCACTCTGGTAGGCCGAGGCGGGAGGCCTAAGGTTGGGAGTCTGAGATCAGCCTGGCCAACGTGGTGAAACCCCGTCTCTACTAAAAATACAAAAATTGGCTGAGCGTGCTGGCACATGCCTGTAATCCCAGCTACTTGGGAGGCTGAGGCAGGAGAATCGCTTGAACCTGGGAGGTGGAGGTTACAGTGAGCCAAGATAGTGCCACTGTGCTCCAGCCTGGTCGACAGAGTGAGACTCTGTCTCAAAAAGGGAAGGGAAGGGGAAGGGGAAGGGGAAGGGGATATAAAGAGAGCATGAGAGGAACAGTGACGGCATAAGCTCCAGGAGCATCGGAATGTGACGGGCAAATTGCAGAATGGTGAGGGGCTGTGAGGCCACCAGGCTCCCTGCTGGTGCAGTGAGAGGGTCTGTGCAGGACACTGGGGGCTGTGAAAAGCTTTGCCTCAAATCAGGGGAAATTCAACCAAGAAAATGCCACTCCCCTTCCTCATTATAATTTCTATCCCCCTGCCAAAATGTGAACCATGCTACTCTGAAATTCCTTCATTTATTCAGTTTTGACCCTTAATTTATAGATATTAACCTTTTGGCTTCTTACAGTTGATCAAAGTCAGGAAGGAGGAGAGACTAAAGGGAAGTAAGTAGAAGATAGGAAGGAGAGAAGGAAAAAGAATGTTTTTCTTTGAAAAGACCTTCTCATGTTACCGATGGCATTCGAGCATCTCTGAATTCCAGAACCAGCTCAGCAGACAAGCTCTGTGACCTTGAGGATATTGTATCTCCTTTCCGAGCCTCTGTTTCCCCTCAGATAATGGAAGCATTGCACTTAGATCATCTCTAAAATTCTGTCTCTTAATCTACAGAAAGAGCGAAGTTTTATTTGCCTGAATCAAATGGAAAGTAGAAATAATATTTAATTCTCTTTCCCAAAACCTCAGTCCTATCCATTTCAAGAAGGGCCACTTTCCTCCAGAGAAATGAGTTACAAACCATCCCAGAGGTATCTGGCAAACCAGGAGAGAATTCCTGAGTTCATATCTGCTCCCTCCCAAAATTTCATCAACAGGACAAAGCATAACAGAGCTGAACGAGGTAGACGCCACTGGGGCAAAGAGAGGGCATGGAGACCACACCAGATGCCTCACCACACTTGGGGGAAGAGAAATGCTAATGAGGCAGGGACAACTGGGTTTCTGGAGCAATCCACAGCAGCTGGATCCTGCAGAGAAGGAGGCTGCTGCAGGACAGAGGAGGGGCCCTTTGAAGGCCCAGCCAAAAAGCCATCAGATGAGAGGGCAGGTTGGACAAGGCAGGACTCCGAAAACAGAAGAGATGGTTAATTAAACCTCCGCACTCAACCATCCAGACCCCTCAGACGATGCCCCCACCCAGGCATCCTGGCCCAACCACTCGGGGCACAGGGGATGTACACAAGCTTGAATATGAGGGAAACCAAGGGACTGAGATAGTGCAATCTCTGAATTCATCAACAGCTGGGGATACTAAGCTGTGGCAAACAGTAGGAATGCGGGTGGAACAGCGTATTTTTGTTTTCTCTTTTACTTGCACGGACTTCTAGAATTGGACTTTCCTGAAAGGTAGTTTATGAGAGCTCTTGCATTCTCAGTTTAACCTACTATTTCCTGTGATCTCACAAACGCCCCGGGATCAATTCCAAATATCAGATTAAAGCTCTGTGAGGGTAGGGATTTTGTCTTTTAAATACTTACATCTTCAAATGCATATTGTTTAGTTGCTTGCACAGAGTTGTAAGAAACATAAAGAATAAACCAATGACCCTCTGATCACCACTCAACCTATTTTCAAAGGAAATAATCAAGATTTTTCAGCAGAAGAGATATAGAGAGATACCTATAGATATAAATACAGATCATCAAACTGAAAGTAGAAGAAAAATCAACATGGATGTCTCAAGTATTCAAAAAGACTTTGGCCCACAAAACATTTAAGCCAAGTATGACTAAGCTTATTTCAGGGAGAGAGAAATCTGAACTACAGGATGGGTTGATTGACTCATGCAGTGAACAAGCATTTTGAGTATAAATTCGTGCCAGACACTGTGCCAGGTATGATGACTCACCAAGGAACAAGACACTGGTCTCTGCTCTCGTGGAGCCAAGATTCTCTCTGAGGAGTTGGCAATTGACATAAATAACAGGTAGCCAAGATAGGGAGAGACCTAGGAGAAGAGCCTCCCAGTTAGATGGAAGAGCCCTGGGCAGAAGGGAGTCTAGCATGTGTGGGGAACAGGGGAGGGCAATGAGGTGGGGACGCCGTGAGTGATGGGAGAACGACAGGAGATGTCAGAGAGAGGAACAGCAGCGCACGTGCTGAGCAACACAGAGGATTTGGGGTTTTGCTCTAAATATGGTTGCAAATCAGAGGGTTTTAATCAAGAATCAACTATTTTATTTTTATTTCAATAGTTTTCGGGGGGAACAGGTGGTTGTGGTTACATGAATAAGTTCTTTAGTGGGGATTTCTGAGATTTTGGTGCACCCATCACCCGAGCAGTGTACATTGTTCCCAACATGTAGTCTTTTATCCCTCACCCCCCACCCATCCCCCCAAGTCCCCAAAATCCATGATATCATTCTTATGCCTTTACGTACTCACAGCTTAGCTCCTACCTATAAGTGAGAACAAACAATATTCGGTTTCCCATCCCTGAGTTAATTCACTATCCTAAATGGTCTCCAGTTCCATCCAGGTTGCTACCACAGGAAAAGCAGCCATTATATGAAAAAGATACTTGCACACGCATGTTTATAGCAGCACAATTTACAATTGCAAAAATACGGGACCAACCCAAATGACCATCAACCAAAGAGTGGATAAATAGAACGTGGTATATGCAATATATACCATGGAACACCACCCAGCTATAAACGAAGGAATCAACAATTTCGATTTGTATACTTTGAAAGATTTTGACTGCTGATCAGAGAAGATTGCAGAGGGCATGGATTGAAGAAAAGAGACTACTGAGAAGTCTCTGACACGTGTCAAGCAAGAATATGATGGATAAGGTCAGAGTCCAGATGGGACCAGCAGGCAGCAGCCAGGGATTGGGACACACTGAGAAGACGTACAGTGTTGCCTACATTTTCACCCTTTAGTGACAACATAGGGAGCCACACAATCTTTTATCCATGAAAATTGCTCTATAACCTTTCTAAATCTAAGAAACCATTTAATTTTTCTATCATAGGGTCGTCTATTAGGACATCACTTCTTTCTAAAATCCACAAATAAGCACAAATCAGATTTTTTTTTTTTTTTGCACTAGTTATGGTATTATGATCATGAAGCAGGAAATGTCTCTGACCCCTTTGTGGAAGGGAACTGGAGTGCACAGGTACTAGCACTAGCGGGCTGCTACAGCGCCAGTAGGGATGGACTCCACTCGTTCGGTCCCACTGTGTTCCACCCTTTGCAGAAGGGGGAGCACAAGTGAGCAGATGCAGGAGCTGGGGTGAGTGCTTTTTGGTACCAGCAGGAGCAAAACTCTGTGTAGCCCTGAGGCCGCATCTAGGGGGGTGCCCACAACCCCTGAAGCCCCAGTAGGAGTGTTACAGTCAATGTTCTTTTAGCTTTGCCGTTGGTGGATGGCTTAAGTGTTAACAGCTCAGTGAAGGGTCAGCGTGGCAGCCTTTTGCACCTGCACCTGAATTCTTGTCTGGCCTCTAGGAGGAATGAGGTCACATGAACAAATTGGAGATAGTAAATGTGGGGGGTTTTATTGCCGATGAAAGTGGCTCTCAGCCGGAGGGCGAGCTGAAAAGCGTATGGAGTGGGAATATAATCTTTCCCCGGAGTATGACTCCTCTCCAAAGCAACACCATCAAGCTGTCCCTCTGAATTCAAGCTGCTTCTCTCTAATGTCCAACTGCTTCTCTTCTCCTCTGCTCCCTACAGGTGGAACCTGGGGTTTTTATGGCACAGTATGGGAGGCAGGGCAGGCCAAGGGTAGTTTTGGAAAAGGTAACATTTGAGCAGGAAAACAGGAATGCATGTTCTCACTTTGGGCCACAGTATGAGGCTTTTTGGCTTGAGGGTGGGGCCCTTACCAGGGATCCACCCTCCTCTGCTCAGAATTTCTCTGCCTCCTGTCCCTATCAGTCATAAGTCTGTTTTCTCTGCAAATAAACATCTTGTATCCTCCATAGCAAGCACAGTGTCTAAACCAGAAATATGTTTAATAGATGTTGTTTAAAATGCCTTTTAACAACTCTACCAATATTCAGGCTATCTGCATCTATAAATTGCTGCATTTGTTTTCAATGGAAAGAAATTGAAAGCAATTGTCAAAGAGTCAAAAGTACGAAGACCTTTAATATTTCATTTCTGATATCTCTATTCTAGTGACATATCTTTATTTCATTCTCCACTGGAGGTGTTGTAAGTTTCATGTCAATTGCATACATTTATTTAATTTCAATAGCTTGCATAATACTGCCCAGCAAGGCACAATCAAATTAGGAGTGCCTGGTCAGAGGCAGGGCAGACAAGAGAGTGAAATCAGCAGGTCCTATCTCATTAGAATCACAAAAGCCTACATTTTTATGTGAGTTGTGTCAGGAAGCATGGCCTGAAAATATATTGATCAAAAATAAAAAAGTAGGAATAAAACTATGGAAATATCCCTGCAGTCTGACAACAAAAGAGAAATGGACCTCTAACAATTTTGTGGGATAGATTAAATATAGCTCATCAAATTACATAATGTTTCATCTTTTTAAGATAAATATTGATTTTAAAGCAAAACAGTGGAGAATAATACAGCTATTCATTCTGACTCACTGTCAAGCAACAGAGGTGGTGAAAAAATTTTAAATGGCTTAAAAAGCTGTCATTGTCTTGAACTCTGACCACTTTAAAATACGCAAGAAAGATATTTTAATTGAGATTCGCTTCCCCCTCCAATCACAGATATCCTATTGCTTGGAAGGAAGACACAGAATTAACCTCCACAGTCACCAATCTGTGCTTCTCCACACATTTCCAGAACCAAGGTTGTGATTTTTCCAAATCCAGTTACTAAATGAATGTCCCCATTTCAGCCCAGCTTTGAGTTTGTTAGCTACTGATGATCCTCTTTGAATGTTGGCTGCAAAAAATCAATTTGAAAAGCAAATAGTCAAACAGCCATCAGCAGACTCAGACAATCCACAGATCTATTTTCCAGAAGGCTGTTTAACACACACACTCCTGTATTTCCTAAACATTAGGGCAAAGACCAAAAGAAGTTATGGAGCCTCCTCAGCTGATGCTGTCCCTGACAGAGGAAAAGGAATCCATCTTTTATTTCTCAAGAGTAACAATGTGAGGGGGCAAAGCTTTGGGGATAAGTGGACTGACTTCTCAGGGGGCCATTCACATTCCAAAGCAAATGTTTGAATTGCTCTGAGTGAAAGGCAAGAGAGATCCATGACTGATTCCGGGAGGGACCGAACACCCCAATGTCAATGATGCTCTTGCCAGGGCCAGCCCTGCTTAGCATGCATAGGTTGCTCTCTTGCTTTCCTTCTTATTGCGTTGGGGACAGTAGGGGATAGTCATTAAAAGCCCCCGCTCTGCAGTTCATGTCTAACACCAACCACGCCTCTCACCACTGATAACATCCTGAATAGGCTATTTCATCTCTGCGGGCCTTAACTCTCTCACCTGTAAAATGGGATCAATGTGTATGTACAGGGTTATTGCTGGAATGAGACAGAAAATATTAAATAAGCATGTGAGAGTAACTCAATCAATGTTAGCTATTTTTATAATCATTGAGTGTTTATTCCATGGATTGTCTCATTCATCGTCCAGTACATATCTACTGAAAACCTGGGAGGCACCAGGCGCTGTGCTGAGCATGGGAAACAAATGAGACACAGTGCCTCCTACAATGGGGCGTTGATGGTCAGGCAGTAAATACATCAATCCACCAGTAAATACATAAATAATATCTCCGATATGTGCTGAGAAAAGAAAGTGGTTCTTTCCTTGAGAGTTTTGTAAGAGGACTAACTTGGAGCGGGGGGTTCCAAAAAAAGTTCTTTAAGAAGTAAGTTTAAGGTGAGGACTAAAAATTGAACAGACATTATCAAAGGGAAGAGCTGGTGAGAGTTTACATTTGGCATGTTTTTCTGGCCATAACTTACCGAATTTCCATTTAGAAGGTATGGAAAACACAGAATAAAAAGAAGAAAACTAATGCCACCCATCATCCTACTACCAGGAGGGAAACTGGTGTTCCTTCTACTCAATCTTTCTTTCTGGGACGATACAGATTAGACAATATTATGTGCACACACATACACACTGATGACTAGACACGTGTATGTGTGCATTAAATACATCATTTTTAAATTAATATTTTTTATTCTCTTTTTTTTAAAGAAATATACAGGGTCTCACTGTGTTTTCCAAGCTGGTTTCAAACTCCTAGGCTAAAGTGATTTCCCACCTCAGCCTCCCAGAGTGCCAGGATTACAGGCGTGACCCACCTCACCCAGCCTGATCTTCATAGTATATCTTGAACAATTCCCTATGCCCTCAAGAATTCTCTAGTAACATAGAGAATATATTTGAAATTGGATCTTAGCATATCTTCCTGGGTTTTTTCCCCATGAGATAAATTCTCCAGCTGGAGGTGGGAAACGAAAGGTTAGAAATTTTTATTATTATTTTTTGAGACAGGGTCTCACTCTCTCGCCCAGGCTGGAGTGCAGTGGCATGACCATGGCTCATTGCAGCCTCAACCTCCCCGGCTCAAGAGATCCTCCTACCACCTCAACCTCACAAGTAGCTGGGACTACAGACATGTGCCACCACACCCACCTAATTTTTGTATTTTTGTAGAGATGAGGTTTTGCCCAGGCTGGTCTCGAACTCCTGAGCTCAAGTGATCCACCCGCGTTGGCCTCCCAAAGTGTTGGGATGACAGGAGTGGGCCATCACACCTAGCCAGGATAGGAATACTTTTAAATCACGAATCAGCATGGCCAAACTGCCTTTTAAAATGTTTGTGCCATTTTCCAGTTTCTACGTATCTGAAATTTAGGAGTACCCTTCTCACCCTTCTCCAAAACATGTCTTAAACTTCTCTTGAAAACGGCACCTAGTTGGCCCACACTACGTATTGTCGGTGTTCTAAAAACATCACAGACCTGAAACTTACTTTTCAATTCTGTCTATTGTGTTTTAGACACATAGGAACTTAATTTTTGTTTGTAAGTATTAAGAACTACCAAGATGTTGAAAAGGTGTTATTTTACACACAAATACATACACACACATACTGGATTTTTTAACTTATTCCATGGAGATCCTTATTCTTGAGTTTATACTGCAGTATTTTATTATTTTTTTAAAGTGTGTGGGTTTTTTTCTTTTTTTTTATTTTTTCTGAGACAGAGTCTTGCTCTGTTACCCAGGCTGGAGTGCAGTGGTGCAACCTTGGCTCACAGCAACCTCCACCTCCCAGGTTAAAGCAACTCTCCTGCCTCAGTCTCTGGAGTAGCTGGGATCACAGGCATGCGCCACCATGCCCAGCTTTTTTTTTTTTTTTTTTGGTTGAGAAAGGGTTTTACCATGTTGGCCAGGTTGGTCTCAAACTCCTGACCTCAGGTGATCAGCCCACCTCGGCCTCCCAGAGTGCTGGGACTACAGGCATGAGCCACCACGCCCAGCCTTTAGTGTGTTTTAATATCTTACAGTGCAGGTATACAACATTCTTCTTTGAAACATTTGCCTGGTTATACTTACTCATTTCTATTTCTAGATAAACTTTAGAATCATGTTGTCAGGTTAACCTTAAAGAAAACACTTTTGTTTTGATTAAAAAGGTAGCATTATAGATTAATTCCAGAAAATGATATTGTATGATATTGAGCCTTCCATAATTTGTGTTGTTTTCCCCATTATGTTTTATAGATTTTAGTATTATTGGTCAGTTCCTTCAGTTTTGTGCGTTGTATTCCATTATTTCTGGATCATTTATATTTTTACTATTTGTGCATGAGATCTTTTATCCACATTATTTGCAAAATAATTTTTGTTGTTAATGGGAAAATGATTATTGTGGCTCTGCTGCAGATGTTTGATTTTTTTTTTTAATTCCCCATAAAGAGAATCATATCACTGCTAAGTAACGATTTCCTCCTATGTAAACAGAAAAGCAGACACACTATATGCATTTCCGGGAGAAATTTAAATCATACTAAAAGTGTGCCACACGAGCGAGCAGGCAGAGGGAACATGGTTTTCAGCTTCTCCTTTGGCACCAGCCTACACAGGTTTGTCTGAATATTCGAAACCACATGTGTATTGCTTTAATACTTTTTAATGTTGAGGAAGTTGACTATTTCATAGTGTTCTTTATACTGAAAACCTCCTTACGTGAAACACATTGTTAACCACTTAACATGATACTCCATTTGAATTACAGTTTCTTTCATCCCTTCCGGGAGTTGGTCATGATGCTTTTCTTGCATCACTGCGTTGACTATAATGAAGTGTCTTGGGTGTTTTTAACCTCAGCACCAATGCTATGGGACACTGGCTCACGGAAGCCCTCCCAGTGTGCACTGGGCCTGGCGATGGCTAAAAGCAGCGTTTCCCAAGCAAAACCTGCATCTTCTCACCTGGGTGGGAATGACACAATCAGACAGATTCCACTGGATCCCTTAAAGTCAGTCATCTACAGAAATTGATAAATATTTTTAAAATTTCATGTTGACCAGACTTACAACGGACTCTGACAAAACAGTGTCTCATGGTGCCAAGGCTGCTGGCTTCACCTATAAACGTCCTGCTAAATCCTGGGGCCAACAGGCCTACTGCATTTTGTTGTCACTTATATTTTGCCATAACATATAACGCCGGCTGCTGGACTGAGACAGACACTGTGTGTAATGTGGGGAAAGTGTGAGTCTACTCCTATCTTACAGTTTTTATCTCTTTACATCAAAAACGTATGTCGGGTTTTATCGGAATTGTAGTTGACATACATCTAGAGGTCTCCTTTAGTAACACGTTTCTTAATATGACATCGTTCTTACATGCTTGTCAACACCATTTGGTGTCATGAATGTGTTATATTATCCCACCTGACTTATTATTTTATTGGAGGCTTTATGGATGAGTTTAATGATTTTTATAAATGAGATCTTTCTTCACAATTTTTCTTACTATAATTTTCAGATTTCGGTGCCTGGATTATGTTGGCTTGCTAAAATTCATTAAAATGTTTTTTCTTTTTCTCCCATGTTCCATTTCTATTACTTCCTAATTACATCAAATGGAAATAAATATCCCTTTAAAAATTAAACATGGCCAGGTGCGGTGGCTCACGCCTCTAATTCCAGCACTTTGGGAGGCTGAGGAGGGCGGACTGCTTGAGCCCAGGAGTTTGAGACCAGCCAGGGCAACATACTGAGACCCTGTCTCTAAATAAATAAATAAATAAATAAAAATTAATGAATGTTAAAATTAAAGGAAAACATCATATAAAACTCTTTGGGCTAAATCTTTTTTGGCGGAGGATGATGAATGTAACAATATTTTTATTCAGTTTTAATCTTCCCCACCTACTCATTTGTTCCAATTTTGTTTTATTTTAAAAAAAGTTAACCTATGGATAACATTTACTGCTTCTGTTGTTTTCATTTCTATAAATACCTTTGTAATCTAATCTCACTCTTTTTTCTTAATTTATGTATTTTTAAACATTTAGGTTCAGGGGTACATGTGAAGGTTTGTTACACAGGAAAACTCCTGTCACACAGGTTTGTTGTACGTATTAATTAATCCATGGAATACTGTACAGCCACAAAAAAGAAAGAGTTTATGTCCTTTGCAGGGACATGGACGAAGCCGGAAACCATCATTCTCAGCAAACTAACACAGGAACAGAAACCAAAACACTGCATGTTCTCATTCATAAGGGGGATTTGAACAATGAGAACACATGGACATAGGGAGGGGAACATCACACACCGGGGTCTGTTGGAGGGTGGGGAGTAAGGGGAGGGGTAGCATTAGGAGAAATACCTAATGTAGATGGCGGGTTGATGGGTGCAGCAAACCACCATGGATTGTGGATACCTATGTAACCAACCTGCATGTTCTGCACATGTACCCCAGAACTTAAAGTATAATAAAATAATAAATAAATAAATCCAGCTCTTTTAATCTTGCCTTCATCTTATTCCACTACCTCATCTCAACAACGATCTCTTGCTTTAGAAGGCCTGTCTCAAATGTTAGCCAGGCATCTTTCCGCACCGACCTGTTTTCTACAGGGACACTTTCTTTCCAAACTGTGCCTCCTCTCCACACTATGTTCTTCATCTTTCATGTGACCAAATCACTTCATATTTCAAAGTTCTATTTCTGTTTCTCTTTCTTCAAAGGTGAGTAGAATTTCTCCCCAGCCCAGGCGTCGCAGGAGGGTGGCAATGGCTTCTGAGGACACTGCCTTGCCGTCCTCTCTTTATTTTCAGGGTCTTCCACTTGCGTCTCTCCCTGGAGGGCTACCCACAGCTAAATGTTTTCAGTTACCTGTTTTGTGTGAATTTGCTGCCCTTTGGAATAATTTCCCTCATTCCATTGTATAGCAGCCTTTCCTTGAAGCATGGAGTCTTAGTTGCAAACAATACAACGTATGCCATGTAATGTTCACATTCCCTGCACAGGAACACCCAGAGCACACAGTTTGCAGGGACCTGCCAGGCTCAGCCTTCCCACAGGGGTCACTGCGTGCATCCACCTGCAGGATGCTTCGTTACACAGCCGACTCAGACCCAGAGTGGTGCTCATGGAGGGGCTCCGGGTCGGGAGGCAGGTAAAGTTCTGAAAGTCCCGGCTGTGACTCACATGAGAGACCCTATGTGTGTTGGATGCACTCGTCACACATGGTTCTGAGTTATGGAGATCCAGTCTTCCTCCGTGTTGTTCCCCAACCCAGGTGGAAACCACTGTGCCTGGGGGCTTCATCCAAGCTTTGCCAACAGCTTCTGAATTCTGGGCTGCACACCTAGATTGCTAAGAGTATCCAGTGAACACTCAGTGTGTAAATGAAGCTGGAGATAGGAGATTTCGGGCATACCAGTGGACGACGCATCCTTCGTATCGTTGTGCCCTCTAAATCTCATGTTGAATTGTAATCCCAGTGTTGGAGGTGGGAACTGGTGGGAGGGGACTGGATCATGGGGATGGATTTCTCATGAATGGTTACTACCATCCTCTTGGTGCCATCCTCAAAATAGTGAATGATTTCCTGAGAGATCTGGTTGTTTGAAAGCGTGTGGCACCCTCCTCCTCTCTCTCGATCGTACTCTTGCCATCTGAGGTACTGGCTTCCCAGTCCCCTCCTGCCATGACTATAGCTCCCTGAGATCCCACCAGAAGCTGAGCAGATGCCAGCACCATGCTTCCTGTACAGCCTACAGAACCATGAACCAATTAAACCTCTTTTCTTTATAAATTATCCAGTCTCAGGCACTTCTTTACAGCAATGCGAAAATGGCCTAACACAATCCTTTAAAGAAAAACAAAGTGAGATTTTTTAAAGGTCTTTCTCAATAGTTTAGCAAAAGACATGGAAAGGGTTAAATAGATGTGTGTTTATAAACACTCTGCAAGACCCAAGTAGGTTAACTGCTTTTCAAGTCTGTAAAATAATTAGAAGAGCTAAGCTGATGGAGTAGAAACATATTCTACATTTCTTTAATTTTTATAAATTTCACTATATGAAATCAGCTAAATTAAAGCAAAAAAAATTAAGAAGTTCAATGGTACAGGATCATTGTCCTCTACCACACGCTAATCTAATGGGCACATGCACTGTGCCCATTAGGAGATGAAAGATAAGGATCCACGGTGAGCTCCCTGGGTCTTCCTGCCCATGTTGCCCTACCTGGGCGAGCATCCTTGGAAGGGAATGAATGTGCAGAAGAGAGACAGGGTGGAGGGAGACGAGACTGAGAAGGAAGTCAGGGTTCTGGCTTTCCAAAGAGGGCTTGTTCCAGAATTCCTAGTTTCTGGCTTGAGCAGAAGTTGCAGGTTGACAATCTGAAGGCCAAATCCAATGTACCAACTGTTTTCGCTTAGTCTATACAAGATTTCAAACATTTTTGCAATTAGTCACAAACTCTTAACGACTGGAAGAGTTCACATAAAAATATGGATGTTGGCCGGGCGCGGTGGCTCACGCCTGTAATCCCAGCACTCTGGGAGGCTGAGGCGGGTGGATCATGAGGTCAGGAGATGGAAACTATCCTGTCCAACACGGTGAAACCCTGTCTCTACTAAAAATACAAAAATTAGCTGGGTGTGGTGGCAGGTGCCTGTAATCCCAACTACTCAGGAGGCTGAGGCAGGAGAATCGCTTGAACCTGGAAGGTGGAGGTTGCAGTGAGCTGAGATTGTGCCACTGCACTCCAGCCTGGTCGACAAGAGCGAGACTCCGTCTAAAAAAAAATACACACACACACACACACACACACACACACATATATATATCTCCATATATATAGATGTCAAACTTCTGTTGGATGGAGAAAGTTCTGGGCTCAGATTCAGAGGTCAGCCATCATCTGGAGCTGCGGATTTTCCTCCTCTCTGCAGAGCACGTGGCCCACAGTGAGGCACAGATGGTGTTTTGTGTCAGCTGCCATGGGTCACCCAGGTCGCCGGTCGGTCTCTCACACTTGCTCACTTCACTTGTTCTCATGATCTGCCTGGTCCTCGTTAGTACCTGTGTTTTCCCTCCCTGATGCAAAAGAATCTACAGGCTTTGGTACTGGGGAGTAGCAGGAAAACTGGTAGGACCCCGTTGAAGGGCAGAGGGAGACTCTTCCCCCACGGACAAGGGTTGGGCACAGAAGGACTGGGGCTTGTCCTCTGAAGATCTCACGTGTTAGACAGCTCTGCAGCCTGGGGCACAGGCTGTCTTCTTTTTAGGAGGCTCTCCCTAGGAGTCTGTCATCTTTCTGCCAAAACTCATCCCATCCTGAGACGGTGGCACAAAAATACTTGGGTCACAGGACATGCTGCCTCAGGCACTTGCATATACTCATTATACGAGCTTTAGAGTTGAAAATGTCCTTGATCATCGAATCCTCAAAAAGTCTTCTAGGTGACCTAGCATCCAGCCCCAGCATGTCTCCCCTGCCATGTCTGAATTTCTCCTAACAAGAGAGTCTCTTGTCATATAATTTAATCTGTGGCTGGATAGGAATTTCCCCAGAAAGGATATGGATTTAAGTAGGGGACAAATCTTGCTATGATCTGAGTTTTTAAAGGGGAAGAGGAAATGCATAGAGAACAGGGTATATTCAGAACCAAAACTTCAAGTCCTGAGCTCCTAGCTTAAGGGAGTGGGGGCAGAGAGTGTCAAAAGGATGAAGAAAATCAAGGGTTAAAGCAGCAAAGAAGAAAAAAAAGTGGGGCAGGGGCTATATATTGAGTCTATGATATGCCAGGTCCTGGGCTAGACTCAGGTGCTCTAGAGATGAGAGCCCTGGCTCCTCTCCAGGGAGCTGTGCAGTTATAAACCCAGATGCAGAATATGTAATTATGTCTCTATTAGTATTACAAAATGGAAACGGTGGAGGCCATAGAATGCTATAATAGGTGGCTACCCCTTCTAGAGGCTGTAGGACTCAGTAAATGAAACGCCCCTCCCCCCAAGTGCCTTTGCTCCCAAACATCACTGCAGGATCACTAGAACATGCTTTGGCTTGAAACCAGCAGGTTTTTATTTGCCTGTTTAAAGTAATTACCAGGCCAGGTGCAGTGGATCAGGCCTGAGATCCCAGCGCTTTGGGAGGCCACAGTGGGGCACATTGCTTGAGCCCAGGAGTTTGAGACCAGCCTGGGCAATATAGTGAGATCCCAATACAAAAATAAATAAATAAATAAAAATAGCCAGGCCTGGTGGCACGCACCTGTAGTCCCAGCTACTTGGGAGGCTGAGGCAGGAAGATCATTCGAGCCTGGGAGATGGGGGTTGTAGTGAGCCAAGACTGCATCAGTGCACTTCAGCCTGGGCAACAGAGCAAGACCCTGTCTGAATGAATGAATGAATGAATGAATGAATGAATACATGAATACACGAATAAAGTAATTACCAAATGAAAAAAAAAATGGGAGAGGATTTTACATGAACATGCAGATTTTCTGAATTCCCTTGAGCACACAGGATGGGACAACGTGACCACAATGGAAGTCCATTCAGTTGTGACTGTAATTAGCAAGGACCCTGGAGCAGCTACCCCTGTAGCCAGGACAAGCCTGTCCCCAGGGAGCGGAGCCCACCCACATTCTCCCCAGTGTCTTGCTTCTGGCCTCCATCTGCACCTGCATTCTGTCGCCTGCCTGGCCATGACAGGTTTGAGTTTGTGATTCTGGCCATCAATGTCTCCCCCAGGTGGCAGCCACCAAAGAGGCCACAATGCTCCTCAGTCTCCACTAAAGTTAACAGGTGGGCAGACATCACCATCCCAATCCCCACCACGGCCCGAGTCTCCAGACTCCTTTACTAAAATAAAACTAGGACGTTCCTTATCCACAGGCCACACGTTGTAGTTCTTCTCTCTCACGATGCTCATGTACGAACTGCTTATATTTGGCACTTGCTGATGCTTAATTTAGTATGTGTATTTTTGCAAAGTTAAGAGACAATGCATTGATTGCTAACATCTGTCTTCCGATTCTCCTTGTCTTCTACCTGTAAGCAATTCAGGTGCGAAAGTCGGGCAGGCTGGAGCAATTCTGATTAGGTTCGGCCAATCTAGATGGAAATAGCCCATTGGGTTGAGGTCCCACCTGCAGGTGATAAACAACCTAACAGCCATTCACGTCCAGCCACCCTCCATTACTCCACTATTACTCCTCTTAAAGCAATCTGTGCTGAGATAGCGTCCTGGCTTGGTATTGAGCATCACAGGAGGACGTTTACCTAAGGGTGCTGGTGAAGACTGAACAATGAGCTCCAAAGTAGCAGCAAGTCTTGGGCATTTGCATGAAAAAACCATAAGAAATGTAATTATTTTTGCTAGCAAAACTCAGAGTAGGGTTGTCTTCTTATTTAATACCATGTCATTACAAAATATAGAACTCGATTTAGGAAACGGTGATTTAGATTCTAAGCTGAAAGGAACTAGGTGCATGCGAAACATTATTGTTCATGATAAAAGAAATTTAAATTACATAAATATCGTGGAGCACAGCTTAATCACACACATCAACACCACTCTCTCTCACCGTCTCTAACGAATGAGCCCTAGCCTTTATTTAAGTCATGAGAATAGCAGAAGTCAATACTATTAGATCGAGAATCTAGATGCAGAATAAAATTGGGGACTCCACATTGTCAGAATCACATATTAAAAGAAAAACAAACTCTATGTGAAACTGGGAGAGAATAAAAATAAAGATGGGTACAGGGATATTCTGGAAGCAGGGGTTGCAACAGTAATATGAGAAAAAGTTAAATTCCAGATCAAAAGAAACAAGACCAAGAAAGTCACATTATGAATGTGAAGGATAAAGTGTATGACGAAGATACAGGGAATATCACCTCGTCAGGATTTCCTTGAAGAGCACTGAAATGTATAAAGCAACAGCTGATAAGAATGGGAAAAGGAGAGATTGGCCAGAACACAAGAGAAGTTCCGAGTATTTTCAAACCTGAAACCAAGAAACCGAGAAAAAGTCCAGATATTTAACAAACTCCTTTCAGCTCTGATAGGTCGTGGAGAGGAAGAACAGAATGAACAAAGGTGGGAAGGAAGGAAGCCATAGAGAACAGGAATAAAATAAGCAATAAAGTTGAGTGAATCCCTTTTTTTTTAATGAAGACGACAAAGATATTAGAGAATATGTTTTCAGTGTCCAAAACATTTAGAAAACTGACCACAAGAAACATCAGTAATTCCCTCAAGTAAAACTAGGATAGAATAGATTTTTGGACTGCCATGTGGTAATAAGTTAATTTAAAAGAAGAAGGAAATAACAGCAATAAGCCAACCACTTGAAGTTTATGAATGTGGCCGGGCACAGTGGCTCACGCCTGTAATCCCAGCACTCTGGGAGGCTGAGGTGGGTGGATCACCTGAGGTCAGGAGTTCCAGACCAGCCTGGCCAATGTGATGAAACCCCATCTCTATTAAAAAGACAAAAATAAGCCAGGTGTGATGGCGGGCGCCTTGTAGTCCCAGCTATTCGGAGGCTGAGGGAGAAGAATCGCTTGAACCCGGGAGGCAGAGGTTGCAGTGAGCCGAGATCACACCACTGCACTCCAGCCTGGGCAACAGAGCGAGACGCCATTAAAAAAAAAAAAAAAATTATGAACGCTCCAAGCAAACCCTGGGTCCAGTTGGAAACCGAAACTGGAATGCAGGTTGGGGATAAATCACTCCAAGGGAAAGGAACATGGGCGCCGGGATGGACACCCCGAGGTGCCAGCTGGGAGAGTCAGTGCGTGAGGGGTTTCTGAGAGGACTGTCTGGGCTGGAAGGTAACCTCCCGCCACTTCCTGCATGAAGAAGTGGGGCAGTTTTCCTCGAAGATTTCGCTTCTAAGTGAACACATCATTAACATGATCAAGTCCTTTGTTTTTGTGAATTTTCTGACCTTACTCTAGCTCATTTGTAAGTGAATTTGAAATTCTGAGGAAAATGGAAGCTGATGTATATATTTGTTTTTTTAAAAGAGTTATTTAAAAAGTCTAATAATAAAAAATAAGCCTCCAGTTAGCCCAATCTAGGAAATATGAGCAGAAAATATATATGATGAAAATTAGCAATGAGTGAGGGTAAATAAACACAGATGCTCTGAAAATTTCAGGACTTATCATACAAAAAAAAACCCTGTGTTAATAAATTTGAAAATCTGGAGGAAAGAAATATTTCTAGGAAACTGTAGAATACAAAAATGCACTCCGGAAAACACATGACTAAAATGGAAAGTAAATGTCTAACAAATTGTAAAAAGCTATCAAGGAGCCCTCACTATGGAAAAGCATGTATAATTAGTAGGAGGAGAAAGGGAAACCTCCAGCTAGCCAAAGGGAGAAGCAATTTTCCCAGCGTAATCTACCAAAACCCCACAGCAACACACAAACATTAAGTTGGCAGTGCCATATCACTAGCATTTTTATTAGGAACAAAAACAGAATATCTCCAACGCCAGCACTCAGCATTGGAGGTTGTAGCGAAGACAAGAAACCAATAAAAAATAAATGAGCAACATATGAATTTGGAAGATAAAAAATCACTATTTTCAGATAAAATGATTGTCCATATATTTTTTAAAATGCAAGCTACTCCACTGACAAGTCTGAAAAGTTTTTCCTTATTTTAAAAAAATCTAAAGAAAAAAATCACAAAATGTTAACATTTATTCATTTTGGATGGTCAGTAAATGAGTGACGGCTACATTGTTTTTGGAAGTATGTGTGTGTAACATTTACCAAAAACAAGGTAATGAGGATGGGAAATGAGGCCCTAGTGGTTCTCCACATGAATAAATTCACATATTCCAGAAAAATATATACATACACACATACACATACTCTCTCTCTCTAACCTGCACCTTACCATACAGAAAGAAGAGCAGCCCCCAAAATACCAATGCAAAGATGTGCAAAAGAAATAAAATTTTCTAAAAATCTAAATAAGTTTCAGCAGTATCTTGACTGAGTGGTATCATTCTAGGAATAACAAAACATTCAAACAAGTATTACTTTATCTTTTGACACATTAATAGGTTGAAGAAAAAAAAAAACATAGTCTTGAGCAATGTCCTAAAAATCCAGTTGAGGAAAATCAAAATTATTCCTAACTAAAAATTAAGCCCCAAGCAAAATACAAGAAATAGATATTTGTCAAGAGCAAATTAATCCATTGATATTGGGCACTGATGGTATTGCGTGTCTAGAAAATTCAAAGTAACAGAAAAGTTATGGCCAATAAGATCATTCAACAAGGGCATCAACACAACTAAAATAAAAGCAAGAATGTGTTTATCTAAAATCATAAGCAGTTATAAATGCAAGGACAGAAAGATTCCATTTTAATACTCAATAAAAATATAATACCAATGAACAGAGTTAACAAGAAATTTGTCATATCTTTTTAAGAAAATGTTTAGGCCTCACTGAAGAACACAAAATGTTTGGGGAAAATGGCCTGGATTTATGTAAAAATGTACAATATTGTAAAGATATCCATTCTCTCCTAAGGCAATCTGTATGCCTGACACTTAGTGAGTGTCAGGGATGAGGTGGGGTGGGCTCGGCCCTGCCTCCTTCCTCGTTCTTCCTCCTTGGACGTTCACACCCAGCAGGCTTCATCCGGCTCCTGCCTCAGGCCCCTCCCTCCATCCCTCACTGCCCAACGCTTGAAGTCCTGGCTTCCAGTCATCCAGATGCTCCAGGACCACATTCTCAGGGACCTCAAGCAAGAGGACTATCCAACTCATGGCTCTCAGTTCCTTCCCCCAATCTTTATCATTTGGGAATGCAGAATTGGGACTCCAAGAAGGCTCCTGCCCAAATCCCAGGGCCTGTGCATACAAAGACCCCACCTCTGTGAGTGTGTGACCTTACCTGGCAAGCCAGACTTCACAAATATGAAGAAAGTTACCGATGAGCTGACCTGAAAATAGGGTGATCCTCCAGGTTTATCCTGTGAACCCGATGCTGTCACATGAGCCAGAGGAAGATGCCAGACCGATATGGGGAGCAGGGCGCAGCATGCTGTATTTGAAGATGGAGGGGACTTTTAGGAGCAGAAAGCCATGCCGGCTGATGGCCAGCCAGAGCACTGGGACCTCAGTCCCCCAACTCCAAGACACTGGATTCTTCCGCAGCCTGAGTGAGCCTGGAAGCCAGGTCTCCTCCAGCGCCTACATCTCAGAACCCACCCGCCTGATACAGAGATTTCAACCTGGTGAGATGCTGAGCCCAGCTGAGCCCACTTGGACGCCTGCTCTACAGAACTGGAGCTAACAAGCACCAGCTGTTCCAAGCTGCTAATTTGGTGGTGATTTGTTACACGACAATAGAAAACTAAGACACCTTTACTTCCACAGTTACATTCTGAGAATGCACCATTATGCAACCCTACAAACCAAACGCATACATCCCCATAATGTGTCATCACCATCAACTCCAGTCCCAACCTTTCTCCCTCTTCTATTTATCTCTTTCTCTTCCACCTTTACTGACCTCTCTCTGTGTGTCTCTGACAGTGGTGTTTTCACCAAAAAAGACTGTGCTATCACTGACACCATGTGTAACATCACGTTTGAAACCATTCATTTGCTGAAATTTGCCAGGATGGGTTATCTTGTTGGCATCTAAAAACCTAATGCAGTCATCTTCTAGTGTTATGCAACCTTTAAAAAAATGCATTTTCCCTTTAACACTCTGCCATGGTTCGATCTTCCTCTTTGGCAAACTTCTCTAAGAATCGTCTGCAGAAGCTGTCCCCGTTTCCTCATTAGTCTTCAAAACTTTCCAGTCTGGCTCTGTCTGCACCACATAGTTAAAACTATTCACCTGTGTCTCCCAACCAAACGGACAGTGTCTGTCTTCTCTTGACCACTAAACAGCATTTGACACCATTGCTTCTTTTCGTTGTATTGATACATGCTTCTCTCCTGAAATCCATAATGCCACAAATTCTTGGCTTTTCTTTGACTCCACAGATCACCGCTTGCCAATCTCTTTTCCTGGGCCATCGTTTGTGATCCAACCAAGATGTGGCCCCCCTTAACCTCTCCATACTGTCTCCCTAAGACAGTTCTTCCGTTCTTTCACTCTTAAAGCCATCTACAAGTTGTCACCTCTCAAATGTATGTCCCCAAGCCTGACAATCCTGCTAAACCCCAGATTTGTAAATGTAATGCCTAGGAGACATACCCATTTGGAATCACACAAGTTTCTGAAATGTCCACAAAAATCGTATGCATTTCTCCCTACTCCTACATCTTCCACTTCTTTCCATCTCAGCACAGGGCACCCTCATAGCAACATCTGCTCAAAGCAGAAATAGTTGAGTCGTTCTTGATTTCTTCGTTTCTCCCACTTTCTCAATCAATCCATCTGTAAATCTTATCAATTTCACCTGCTAAATATCTCTGGAATCTGTCCAGTTGTGTCTAAATCCACAGTGGTCACCCTAGTCCATGCTGTCCTCATCTCACAGTGGACTGTTGCTAAAATGTGTCACTGGTTTCCTCACATACCCCCGACCTCTGCCAAATGCACACTTCACAACTGTCAGTGAGAACCTGAAACAAACATAAATAAGACCATCCAGTTTCCCTGCTGAGCACCATTCATTGGCTTCCCATTTTCCTGTGAATAAAATCTAAGGTATTCCTGCAAATAAAATAAAAGGCAGGCAGTAATGGATGCCGGTGAGGATGTGAAGAAAGAGAAACCTGATACACTGTTGGTGGGAATGTAAAGTAGTGAGTCCAGCCACTCTGGCAAATCTGCCCTCCCACATTCACTGCAGCCTACTCACAATAGGCGAAACATGGAATCAACTGAAGTGCCCACTGATGGATGGATGGGTACAGAAAATGTGATATATATATATATATATCTGCAAATCTTATCATTTTCACCTGCTAAATATCTCTGGAATCTGTTCAATTGTGTCTAAATCCACAGCGGCCACCCTAGTCTACGCTGCCCTCATCATAGACAGATAGATAGATAGATAGATAGATAGATAGATAGATAGATAGATAGATAGATAGATAGATATAAAAAACAGAATATTATGCAGCCATAAAAAAGAATGGAATTCCATCATTTGTAGCAACATGGACGGAACTGGTCCCTATGTTAAGCGAAATAAGCCAACCACAGACATACAAACACTGCATGCTCTCACTCATACGTGGGAGCTAAAAGAGTGGCTCTCATGGAGCTAGAGCGTAGACTGGATTGGCAATGACCAGAGGCCAGGAAGGGGTGAGAAATTAAGGGGAAAAAAGAATCTAACTGGTATCACCACTGAACTGTACACCTAAAAATAGTAAAGATGGTAAGTTAATTATGCATATTTCACCTCAATTAAAAAAAAAAAAACTAAGGCCAGGTGTGGTGGCTCATGCCTGTAATCCCAGCACTTTGGGAGGCCAAGGCAGGCAGGCCACCTGAGGTTGGGAGTTTGAGACCAGCCTGACCAACATGGAAAAAATCTGTCCCTACTATAAACAATTTAGCTGGTCGTGATGGCGAGCACCTGTAATCCCAGCTACTTGGGAAGCTGAGGCTTGAACCCAGGAGGCAGAGGTTGCAGTGAGCCAAGATCGCGCCACTGCACTCCAGCCCGGGCAACAAGAGCCAAACTCCGTCTCAAAAAAAAAAAAACTAAGTAAAACACATCTAAAGTTTTTGGTGTAGGGGTCCTATGAGGATGTATTGAACTCAGCTAGGCTTCCAAGCCTTCCTTTGAGCAACCAACCTCTCTTCTAACTGAGCTCTAACCACTCTGAGCTCCTTTTAGGTCTAACCCACCAAGCTTTTCCTCCTCCCAGGACTGTGGCTCAGTTCTCAACATCTAAGATGCGTTTCTCCTGCTATTCAATTAATTGCTACCTTCTTATCCTTCATGGTTCAGCTTAAATGTTGCCTTCACAGGGGCTGTTCCAGACAAGCCTAGCATAAGCCCCCACATGCCACATTCTTAATCAAATTATATCCTCATTCCCTTCCATTTGTAATTACTTTTTTATCTGTTTGTAAATCTGTCATCAAGCTCCCTCATGAGCTTAAGAGCTCCCTGAGATTGGAGCCTTTTCCTGAAACATATTAGATGCTTAATGAATATTTGTTGGTAACAATATTTTAAGATGTATTCAAGGATTTTAATTGTGCTAAGTAATTAACCTACAGGCGTTTGCTAAGTCAAGGTTAGTATATACATGTGATGGATTCATATGCAGCTATTAAGAGAGTAATTTAGCTCCTAGTTCTACCACAAAAAAACAAGCCACAGAAAAAAATCCAGAATGTATTGTTGAGTGAAAATAGCAGGTTTCAAAACAGTGTACATGTGACTCTCCCAGGCATTGCTTGGGAGACTCATTAAGCAACACAAGAAATAAGTAATTCCCTGCCACTTCTCACAGCGGTACTGCTACATAGAATTGCACATGTGTGCAGAAATCACAACCCAACCCAAGCGTACAGCTATTCTGGGGGGTGACTGTCTAACCATTCCAGGTGCCACCCCCGTCCTGCAAGGGTCCGATCGCGTTTCTAGAATACCATCTCGCCGACATTTTAAATCAGACCATTGCAAGCACATCTTTTCAATTACATGCATATGCAACAGATGTCAAGGACTTAATTTTCTTTATTACAGGATGTGCTTATGTGTGTGGGGGATCTGTGTTGCTGTCTGAATGCTCCCCCAATTACAAAAGTTAGTTTTATTTTCTCCAAGTGATGATATTTCAAGTATTATTTATTTTCTGCTTTTGGCTTGTCTGCATTGTTTGAATTTTCTACAATTACTTTGTATTTTTTAATAACTAGAAATGGAAGCTATTTGCCTTTGGAAATATGGACAAATGCCATGATCGAATACTCATATGAATTCAGTGTAAGTTAAGGAAGGCTTAGCTCTTCATCTAAATCCAGATAGTCCAGGAAACCTCTACTTGGTAACCGCAAGTCAAATGATAGATGGCATTTTGTTGCGTTTCGTTTTTCTACCCTTCCTTGCCCATGTTGTGTGGAACACGCTGGTGACCCAGTTTACCTGCAGGACAGCTGTTCTGCTCACGGTGTGCACTTGCCTGTCATTTAATCCAAACAATAAAACCTGCCATGCAGGCAACTGGAGTCAGGGGTGTAAAAAAAAAACCCTAGTTCCACTTCAACACTTCAAAAATATATTTGCTAGGACCATGTTCATCTTTTTTGAGAATGCAGAAAATGATGTCAGTCAGAATGCAAATATTTGTATAAAATATTTGTATAAAAACTTCAACATCTTCTGATTATCATTTATTACACTGTGTTAAAATATCTGTCATTTATACACAATAAATTCTGGTGAAGTGGAACCGGGAGAAACATGAGCTCCACTTCAGACAGAACAGCTGGGTGACTTCCTCCGTATGTGAGATCACCAACGCCTGCTTCTGAAAAACTCTGGGCCTATTTATTGCAAAAGGCCTACACAACTGCCTATCCAGCTTATATCACAGAAAGACTAAGTATTCATAACAGGAAGACACACACAGACAGAAAAGTCAAATAAAAAAAGTAAAATAAAACACACACAGACAGAAAAGTCAAAATGAAAGAGCAGCAATTTCCATCTTTGAGCCCATAAACGAAAGACACAAATGTTGAAAACCATAATTATGAGACGAAATGGAAGAAAGATCTATTTTGTAATCACAAGTCCCCCTGAGTCTTAGGGAAAAGTTCATTTCTAAGACGTGTGTCACGGACTCATCGTGAATTCATCCTGACACCATTTAGTCCATAGCTTATGTTTCTTCACTGATATGAAGACTTTGATGACAGCATTTGCTAAAACGAATGCAGATGATGTTCTCATGCGTGAATGAATATTTCTAAAATACCGAGATAGTTTCATCAAAGACAAGAATTCTGGAATTTAATCACAAACGGGAACATAAATAGATACCATATTTTCCTATTCAAATAATGAGTCAGCTCTTATTATAGTCATCTAATTTTATCAAGAATAGCACTTGGCTAATTAGACAGGAGTCAGTTTAATAACTGGCTGGCATTTATAAGAATAGAAATGGGTTCTATGAAAAATTGTTTACGACTGCAAAAGAATGGTGAAAGCTGGTATAATGCGTGAAATTGGAGCAATGATAAGTTAATGAGTTTCTCCTAAATATGCAATGGCTGCAGTCAAAGTTCCTGGCAGTCCAATCCCGACTGCACCTCAACATATTCAAGCATCCATGCACTTAGTGTGCATTTACTGAAGACCTGCTCAGCGTCAGACACAGTGGGATTTTCCGTAGCTGTGCAGATGACCTCTTTCTGCAAGGACCAACGAACTGAGCACTTGACCAGGTCCCCAGAGTTCTGCTAGTCAGCCTTCACCGTGAACACACAGAATCAGAAGCCATAACAAGAAGTTCACAAATTTAGTCTCTGTAATGGAGAGCATGGAGAAACAAAGTCTGACTCTGGGGCACCAACTGCTCTCTGTCCCCACTTCTCCAGGAACTCTTGGTAAAACCTCAGATCTCACTCCTTCCATTTTCAGTCTGAGAACCCAAAGCCACATTTTAGCAAGCTGGGACAATGGAAAGAGTCACATCATAAAGATAAGATTGTGTGTGTGTGTGTGTGTGTGTGTAATGTGGGGTGTGCATCTGTGTAATGTGGGGTGTGCATCTGTGTAATGGGTGTGTCTGTAATATGGGGTGTGTTGGGGGGATGTGGTGGGATGTGTGTGTATGTGTGTAGTGTGTGTATGTGTGTGTATCTGTGTATATGTGGCTTGGGGTGTATGTGTGTGGTGTAAGATATCTGTGTGTGTTGTGGGGTGTGTGTGTCTATGTGTGTGTGTCTGTGGTTTAGGGGTGTGTGTGTGGTGTGTGTACGGGGGGTCTATGTTTGTGTATCTGTGTGTATGTGGTTTGGGGTACGTGTGTGTGTTGTGTGAGGCATGTGTGTGCATGTGTGTGGTATGGGGTGTGTGAGTATGTACGTATGTGTACGTGTGTGTGTGTATCTCTGTATGTAGTTTGGGGTGTGTGTGTGGTGTGAGGTGTATGTGTGTGTGCGCCTATGTGTATGTAGCTGTATGTGGTTTGGGGTGTGTGTGTGTGGTGTGAGGTGTATGTGTGTATATGTGTGCAGTATATGTGTGTGTGGTGTGTCTTGTCTATGTGTATCTGTATGTGGTGTGGGGTATGTGTGTGGTGTGAGGTGTGTGTGTGTATGTGTGTCGGGTGTGTGTGGTGTGGGGTGTATGTGTTTCTATGTATGTATATCTGTGTGTATGTGGTTTGGGGTGTGTATGTGTGGTGTGAGGTGTATGTGTGTATATGTGTGTGTAGTGTGCGGTGTATGTGTGATGTGTGTGTCTATGTTTGTGCATCTGTGTGAATGTGGTTTGGGGTTGTTTGTGGTGTAAGGTGTATGTGTGTGGTGTGTGTGTGTCGGGTGTGTGTGTGGTTGTAAGTGTGTATGTGTGTGGTGTGGGGGGGGTGTGTCTATGTGTGTGTATCTGTGTGTATGTGGTTTGGGATGTGTGTGTGGTATGTGGTGTGTGTATATATGTGTACATGTGTGTGCATCTGTGTGTATGTGGTTCGGGTGTATGCATGTATGTGGTGAGGTGTATGTGTGTATGTGTATGTGTGTGGGGTCTGTATGTGTATGTGTGTGTGTGGTGTAGGAGGTGTGTGTATGTATATACTTTCTTTCAAGACAGCAGGTTGCCTTTCATTTAACAGCCACATAAGTGGGCGTATGTACCTGCACAGACAGACTGCGGTTGAATTAGTGACACTTAAAGCAGAACGTGCCGGGCGCAGTAGCTCACACCTATAATCCCAGCACTTTGGAAGGCCGAGGTGGGTGGATCACTTGATTCCAGGAGTTCGAGATCAGCCTGGGCAACATAGCAAGACCCTGTCTCTACAAAACATACAAAAATTAGCTGGGCATGGTGGCCTGCACCTGTAGCCCCAGCTACTCAGGAGGCTGAGGTAGGAGAATTGCTTGAACCCAGGAGGTCGAGGCTGCAGTGAGCTAGGATTACACCACTGTACTCCAGCCTGGGTGACAGAGCGAGACTCTGTCTCAAAAAAAAAGAAAGAAAAAAATGCCCATCTCTCTTTTCCTCCTCTGCTAAATGCTCACAACTGCTGTCTTGCTGGAGAAAGCCTAGAAAAGGAATGAAAACATAGGTTCACGCTGCCCCACACGATAACACACTCTCAGAGTGGAAATTCCATAAAGATAATGACATTTATTCATCCCTTCTCACACCCACCCCACAGTGCCAAGCACTGCACTTTGATCATAGCATTTGATGAATGGATTCATGAGAGTATCAAAAGGAGCTAGAAAGGAGAACTGGCATCTAGTTTCCCCATCAATTGTGATATTTATAGTAATTGGGTAAATAAAACATGCTAAAATATCATAATACCATATACGAGTTACTTTAGCTGCTAGGTTGGGGAGTCGCTGTCTCTTGAGATCTCAGTGCAAGCAAGCCCCCAGTTCCACCAGGGATGGAGGTACACACATAACACACCCCAAGTTCTTCCTGCGGCATTCAGCACAAAACTTGCTTGTGTAGACAGTATTCACTGTGCAGACTCTGGAGTCTGTGGACCCTGACCCTGAGTCACACTTTTGCCTCTTCATGCATCATTTCCTCCTTTTATGAAATGGGGATCAAATTAACCCTCATCGCTAATGGTACATGTGGCATGCTCTGCAGTGCCTGGCATATAGTTAGTGCTAAGTGTTAGTTGCTGCCAGTGCTGCTGTTCGTGTTATTATTCCTAGTACCAGCACTAGGCCTGCTACTATTATTAACATAATCATCAGTATTATTTAAACATGTTTTCTTTTTTTTTTTTGAGACGGAGTCTCGCTCTGTGGCCTGGGCTGGAGTGCAGTGGTGCGATCTCAGCTCACTGCAAGCTCCGCCTCCTGGGTTTACGCCATTCTCCTGCCTCAGCCTCCGAGTAGCTGGGACTACAGGCGCCCGCCACCACGCCTGGCTAGTTTTTTGTATTTTTAGTAGAGATGGGGTTTCACCATGTTAGCCAGGATGGTCTCGATCTCCTGACCTCGTGATCCACCCGCCTCAGCCTCCCAAAGTGCTGGGATTACAGGCTTGAGCCACCGCGCCTGGCCGATTCCTCAAGGATCTATTCCTCAAGGTACTAGATGTACCATATGACCCAGCCATCCCACTACTGGGTATATACCCAAAGGATTATAAATCATGCTGCTATAAAGACACATGCACACGTATGTTTATTGCGGCACTATTCACAATAGCAAAGACTTGGAATCAACCCAAATGTCCATCAGTGACAGACTGGATTAAGAAAATGTGGCACATATACACCATGGAATACTATGCAGCCATAAAAAAGGATGAGTTTGCATCCTTTGTAGGGACATGGATGCAGCTGGAAACCATCATTCTTAGCAAACTATCACAAGAACAGAAAACCAAACACCGCATGTTCTCACTCATAGGTGGGAACTGAACAATGAGATCACTTGGACTCGGGAAGGGGAACATCACACACTGGGGCCTATCATGGGGAGGGGGGAGGAGGGAGGGATTGCATTGGGAGTTATACCTGATATAAATGGCAAATTGCTGGGTGCTGACGAGTTGATGGGTGCAGCACACCAACATGGCACAAGTATACATATGTAACAAACCTGCACGTTATGCACATGTACCCTAGAAATTAAAGTATAATAAAAAAAAAAAATTTAGGACAGCAGAATCAGCTTTGTGACCTCTGTAAGGTAATGTGAAAAAATCACGCAATCGAGAAAACTAAAAAAAAAATAATAATAAACATGTTTTCCTCCTATTCTAGGCAGGTCTTTCACCGGATTCAACCAGAAAGAAAAGTGCTGCCACTACCCAAAGTACCCATGAGCGGGAGACGCCATGTCCTGGGGCTGAGGCCGGAGCAGGGGACAGAATTCCAAGACTGTACGCGCACCATGGACATGCCTCTCAAGAAGTTTGTTCATGGCAGCTGAGGTTTCTCTCAGGCCTTCCTCCATGAAAAGCCCAGCACCTCCTCCTCCCCTGGCTCCTCTCACCTGGCACTCTTTTTTGTCTGAAGCTAAAGCAAGCTCCTTACCTTCCACAGGGAAGTTCTCCATCTCTGCAACCTTGGCCATGGCAGAGACAAGTCCCTCAAGCACCCTGAGTCCTTTCAAAGACCTCCCTTAGGAATTCAGGCACCACTTGTTGGCAAGATGATGCTTTCCACCCACTCGGTGTTTTTACAAGGCCCCCCTCCACCCATTATCCCATTTGCAGGTCCCAGCCACTGTGTGTGACAATGGGGACCATCAGTGCTCTTTTGCAGGTAAAGTAACAGAGACACAGAGAATCTACGTGGTTACTTGGGTCTGGCAGGGCTACGGCACAAGCCAGGTTTTCTGAGGCACACTCAGCGTGGGCACCCCTCTGGAGCATTTAACCATACATTATAAATATCTCAAGCACAGATGCAGCCACAGGCTTATTTAGTGGAGTGTTCTTAATCGGAGGTATACCAGAAACCCATTTAATTAAAAATATATTGACTTATGTTTTTATGCCTGATACTCTCGGCAGCCTTTTGGAAGCATCAACTGAAAACATATGGGATGAATGGTTCCATCATGAAGGAGCTCATATTTCAGGTATAAAGAAATGATTTGTATGCATGCAAAAGCTAGAGGAAAAGGCAAAACTGAACAAACTGTTCCTCAAATTTTATTTTATTATTTGTTTTTAGAGATAGGATTTTGTTACGTTGCCCAGGCTGGCCTCAAACTCCTGGGCTCAAGCCATCCTCCTGCCTTGGCCTCCCAAGTAGCTGAGACTGCAAGTGTGCACCAACACATCTGGCTGCCCCAGATTTTAATTAAAAATTCCTAAGGGACGCAAGAAAGGCTCAAACCAAGTGCTGGTAAGTCTGACAAGTAGCAAAGATTATATTTCAGCCTCTCTGGCCTGCTTCTCAACCACCTCTCTTCATTCTCTTCTCCCTCCTCCTTTCTCCTATCTAAACCCGTTCTAACAATGGATCTGAAATCAGCCACTGTAAAGCAACATTCTCTGATTCCAATTCTGATTTTCTGTGTTCCAGAGTGAAAACATTCCATGATCAAAAATGTTGAGGAAATAGTGAGTTCGAGAAATTAAGACAGATTTTCTCACTGCAAGACTTAGATTATTTAACACAAAAGGTGTGTGTGTATTGTGAGTTTGCATTGTCAAGCATCTTTGGGCACAGAGAACTTAATTTCCTGGAGAATTCCACGGTGTTGGTGTTCTCCGAAACACACATGTCAGATGCTCCCCGCAGCTGGAGAATGACTAAAGGACTCCAAAAGGTTGGCCTTCTAGGGGTTTTGAATTTTAACAGGTGGCAAAGCTGTCAGATCGAATCTTCATCCTCAGAAAACAGGCCAATGGAACTACTCTGAAGGCACCAGAAGTCAGTCTGCCAGCCCATAATTTCAAGGTCTGCACATCGGTTGCCTAGAAAGGAAGTCACATAAGGATTTCCCACAGGGAAAGCTGGACTGCAGGCAGGCCTCAAAAACCCATTCAATCTGAAGAAATATGGAAACACTGGAACAGCCTTTCAGGCAGGGGCAAAAATGCCAACAAAAACGTGCAGCAGAACGCACACAGCCCATTTGGACAGTGCCACGCGCCCTTCAACACACAGGTGCATCACCTGGGATCTTATTAAAATGCAGCCCGTGACTCTGCCAGTCTGTGGGCTGGGGGAGAAGGACAAGAACTTGCATTTCTTGCCAGTTTCCAGGATATGTGATACTGATCACTGGACCACCCCTGGGATTTAGGGAATGGTGAAGCCTGCTGGTCTTTGGAAGTTGGGGGGCAGGAGTGCTGCTGTTAAATGGCCAAGACCACAGGTTTCCTTTGTTGAAGAAATATTTTTTCATCTCCTACTGTATGCTGGGCACCATGCTAGGTGCTGAGGATATAACAGTGCAAAAGACAGACGTGATCTTTGTACTCATGGAGCAAATTCAGTAGGGGGTGACAGGAAATAAATACATCAGAGAGAGAATCTGAGACACATGCTGGAGGATCAAAGACAAAAACAAAACCAAGAGACAGGACAGAGGACAGTAGTGGAAGAGTCAGCCATGGAGAGGGTGACTAGGGGCACCATCTCTGAGGATGGGGCACGCAGCAGGGTTGGAGGGGAGAAGGGCTCAGTGGCTAGAGGAGCTGAGAGACATGCTGGGGTCCTGAAGACCACCCTCAGGTTGGCTGTCTCACTGGAGGCCTCACAGGACTCAGCGTATGGTTGCACAAACAGCTGGGACTTATTATAACAGAGGGTCAGACCACAAAATCAGCAAAGGACAAGGGTACACAGTGGAAGTCAGGGCAAGTCAGGCTCAAGCTCCTAAGAGTCCCTCCCCAGGGAGTCACACAGGAGGCACTTAACTTCTTCAGCACTGAGCTCTGACAACACCTAAAGTGTCCCCTACTGTGGAAGCTTGTCAGAGACTCAGCATCCCGAGTTGTTGATATGGTTTGTGTATCAGTCCATTCTCAAGCTGCTATGAAGAAATACCCAAAACTGGGTAACTTATAATGAGGTTTAATTGACTCACAGTTCCACACGGCTGGGGAGGCCTCAGGAAACCTACAATCATGGTGGAAGGCACCTCCTCACAGGGCGGCAGGAGAGAGAATGAGTGCCGAGCCAAGGGGGAAGTCCCTTATAAAACCATCAGATCTTGTGAGAACTCACCATCACGAGAACAGCATGTGGGAAACCACCCCCATGATTCCAATATCTCCACATGGTCCTGCCCTTGACATTCGGGGATTATTGCAATTCAAGACGTGATTTTCAGGGGACACAGATCCACACTGATATGGTTTGGCTCTGTGTTCCCACTCAGATCTCATGTTCACTTGTCATCCCCAATGTTGGGGATGGGGCCTGGTGAGACGTGGATCATGGGGCAGATTTCTCATGAATGGTTTAGTACCATCCACTTGGTACTGTCCTCGAGGTAGTGAGTGAGTCATTGTGAGATCTGGTTGTTTCAAAGTATGTGGCACCTCCCACATTTCTTTCTTGGCCTTGCTAACACGTGACATGCCTACTCCTCCTTCACCTTCTACCATGATTGGAAGCTTCCTGAGGCCTCCGCAGAAGCAGAAGCTACCATGCTTCCTGCACAACCTGCAGAGCTGTGAGCCAAATAAACCTCTTTTCTTTATAAATTACCCAGTCTCAGGTATTTATTCATAGCAATGCAAGAATGGCCTAACACAGTTGTTTTTGGGGGCTGGTCATGTGGACATCTCTGCCCAGCATATGCTGAAATTCCAGACTCCTAGAAGAAAAGCACGTGTACTGCATAAGTCATATTGTTTATGCAAAGAGTTTAGTCATGATGAGCCCCTTTCATCAGTTAGGGAATGCTGAGAGTCCTCCTAAAACCCACATTTCCATGGACCAGCCAAGGGCCAGCCTTGCCAGCAGCCTTTGTAAGGAGGGTGGGCTCAGGCCTGTGATGCAAAGTCTTTTATGCAAATTGGCCTTTCAGCCATGATGCTCCCTCTGTGCAAGAGCCCCAGGGAAGCAAAAGCAGACTGGTCGGGAACACAGAGGCAGGCCTGTGTGTTCAGAACTCAGCTGTAGGAAGAATTGCGGAGAGGAAGCAGGTAGAGGTGGAACTGAGAACAAATTCGAAGTTCCATCACTTGCTAGCTACGTCACATTTAACTTCTCCAAACCTCGGTTTGTTAATCTGGAAAATGGGAACAATATCTATTTCATAGGGCTTAATGTAAGGTATGAAGCAGGGTGCCCAGATATTTGTTAAAACATAATATAGTAAATCTTATTATTTGTTTTAAATTGAGGGCTGATTCAATCTCATTCCCATTGAAATAACTAACATGAATAGAGGCCTCAGCATGATCCAGGCATTGATGTAAGAAAGTGCTTCTCATCGGTGAAGTCATCCCATTCTATGACAGCCCTGTGAGGGACACTCTACTGTGGGCTAGTTTCCAGGTGAGACAGCTGAGGCACAGAGCACTGGTCCAGGATCACATAGCTATTGAGAGCTGCGCAAGAACTCAAACCGAGGAAGCCCACCACAGCAGACACAAAACCAGCTGGATTACCAAATTTCAGTTCATACGGTAAAGTTCTGAAGCAGTTTTAATCTTCTTCCAGTAATGGCTCTCAACTTTATTCCATCAAAACTCTTTCTACTACGTAGCAGGCTCCATCATCAATATTTCAGGAAACTCCATAATTTTCAGGCACTTTTTGATTTTTAAAAAATGTTTACTATGGCTAGGAAGACTCAGTCCTGTTCATCCATATTTTAAGCTATCAGCTTCTAACCAATGTTAGATTATGTTACCGACTAAATGCTTGTGCCCTCCCCAACCCCCGGAATTCCTATGTTGAAGCCCTGGCCCTGAGTGTGATGGATTCAGGAGGTGAAGCATTTAGGAGGTGATGAGGCTTAGATGAGGTCACAACAGTGGGGGCCCACAGGGGATGGGACCAGTTTCCTTATAAGAAGGGGAAGAAACATCAGAGCTTCCTTTCTCCACCATGAGAGGGCACAGCAAGAAAGTGTCCATCTGCAAGACAGGCAGAGAGCCCTCACCAGAAACTGAATCTACAGACACCTTGATCTGGGACTTGCAGCCTTCAGACCGTGAGAATAAATGTCTGTTGTTTGAGCCGCCCAGTCTGTGGCACCTGTTCCACCGCCTGAGTTGACTCTTACAGATTAGCCATTTGAAGGCCCAGATGGGTAAGAGGATCTTACTCTTCCATCACCCTCCCACTATCCAGCAAGTATTTCTTCTACTGCTGAGGCAGAAAGCGGGCGAGAGAGGCCTTTTTCTTTAAGGGATGGCCCCTGGATAACTGGTTGTTCTCTGTTGATCTTTAATAACTGTTTCCGATTTGCTCACTTTGTTCCTTTAACACACAAGGACAGTTTTGTTCTGTTTTTTTTCTGAGATGGAGTCTCATTCTGTCAGGCTGGAGTACAGTGGCATGATCTCAATTCACTGCAACCTCCACCTCCCAGGTTCAAGCGATTCTCCTGTCTCAGCCTCCCAAGCAGCTGGGATTACAGGTACAGGCCACCACACCCAGGTAATTTTTGTATTTTTTTTTTAAGAAGAGATGGGGTTTCGCCATGTTGGCCAGGGCGGTCTCGAACCCCTGACCTCAGGTGATCTGCCCGCCTTGGCCCCTCAAACTGCTGGGATTACAGGCATGAGCCACTGCGCGCAGCCCATTTTCTGTTGTGTCTTCCTGGGTTGGTGACTGTTTCAGGCTCAAGCTCCTCTCCCATCCACCAACTGGGCAGTGCACTCCACCACTGCTGTCCCTTATTTACTCATCAATTTCTCTGCTAACAGGTTTACTGGCGAGAGGCTTAAGCTCCACCCACCTTCCATAATGTCCTCTTGACCCATCGGAGACACCAGACTCCCCTGCCATACCCTGGGGACACAAGGCCCTCCACCTGCACTCTCCCAAGCCCAGTGTCTCTTCTCTGCCACTTCATGCATCTGGAGCCATTGTGTGTGCTGCTGGGTGGGTGGATTCACCACTTTCAGACAATTACCCAGCAGGGGCTGCATGGTATGGGGTGGACTGTGCCCTCGGGATGGCCACCGTGGCTGCCATCCAGGCTACACACAAACATTCCTTCCAGGCTGACACTTCAAAGTGAGGGGTGTAACCAGGTGCAGTGGCTCATGCCTCCAATCCCAGCACTTTGGGAGGATGAGGCAGGAGGATCACTTGAGCCCAGGAGTTCAAGACCAGCCTGGCCAACACAGCAAGACCTTATCTCTACAAAAAATTTTTAAAAAACTAGCTGGCATGGTGGCGCATGCCTATAATTGCAGCTATTCATGAGGCTGAGACAGGAGAATCGTGAGCTCAGGAGGCAGAGGCTGTGGTGAGCTGTGATTCCGCTACTGCACTCTAGTCTGGGGAGCAGAGCAAGACCCAGTCTCTTTTTCTCTTTTTATTATACTTTAAGTTCTAGGGTACATGTGCATAACGTGCAACGTGCAGGCTTGTTACATATGTATACCTCGTGCATGTTGGTGTTGCTGCACCATCAACTCGTCAGCACCCATCAATTCCTGCAATTTATATCAGGTATAACTCCCCAATGCAATCCCCCCTGCTCCCCCTCCCATCGGATACACGGGCCCCGATGTGTGATGTTCCCCTTTCCCGGAGTCCAGGCAGTGAGTGTCATTGTTCAGTTGGCCCACGCTATGAGTGTGAGGTCGAACGTGCCGGTTTGGTTTTCTGTTCTTGTGATTAGTTGCATTAAGAATTGATGGTATTCCAGCTGCATCCATGTCCCTACCAAGGATGCAAACTCGTCCTTTTTTATAGCTCCATAATATTCCATGGAGAATCTTTGCCACATTTTCTTAATCCAGTCTGTCACTGATGGACATTTGGGTTGATTCCAAGTCTTTGCTATTGTGAATAGTGCCGCAATAAACATACGTGTGCATGTGTCTTTATAGCAGCATGATTTATAATCCTTTGGGTATATACCCAGTAGTGGGATGGCTGAAGACCCAGTCTCTAAAAAAACCAAGTTAATAAAATAAAAAGTATAAAGTCAGCAGTGATCCTGAGATTTGCTGCATCCCTGAACTGTGCAGAAGAGCCACATGTCACTTTCAGGTGACAACTTCAAGGGCCACACGTGTCTCCACTGTGACCGCAGGAGCAGGGGCCAGAAGGCAGCCTTCATCGGCCTCAGTCCTTGAGTGACCCTCAAAAGAGGGGCCCATCCTGCTGACCAGAGCTGGGCACATAGCATGGGTGAGAATAAATCTTCTTTGGGTTAAACCGCCTAGAAGTGTCATACGTTTTGTTTGATACAGCAATGACACAGCTGATTTCCTGACAGAAAAGAGACAAGGAGAAACAGCCCACAGTACACATGACAAGTTCCCTTCAGTCAGCCTTTCACCGCGCCTGTAGCTCCTCATGTCTCTAGTGGTAAAGGCACAGAATGAGTTCAGCCCGTCTTGCTCCTGGGACACAAGAGTCTTTTATCAAGAAGAAAAAGATCTCCTTTGAACTTAACTTTGTACTCATGAAGTGCTGGAATCCTCCCACTGTGATAGCGACCCGGTCAGGAAAATGATTCCAATGCCCCACACCAGAAGGCTATTTGCCTAAAGAATTTCAAAAGCCAACAGATAGGGATTGGACTGGATTTTGTAGGTATGGACACATTTTAGCCTGGTAACAAGGTACAGAATGGACTAGCAGGGCCAGAGGCCTGAGACAGCGAGATCCATCGGAGGACTGGGTGAATCGAAGTGTCGGGAGAAGCCTCGCTGGTCAACCAGCAACAACGATGGAGAAAAAGAGGAAAAAAGGAAAAAAATCAAAACCCTGCTTTGACCTAGTTGTGAAAGAAAAATAGAGTGAAAAGCTGTTTGATGATGTCTTTTCTCAGAAGCTGACTAAATAAGTCGTCTTGAACTGAAATGCAAAAATAAAAAGGGTCTGTGCTAATAACTATTCTAAAAATTACACCATAATGAAATATGCAAAATACTAAATTATGGACTGATTTTAGTGATCCTTATTTGGTGGTTCAGAAGGCAATTTAACATCTCATAATAATCACTCTTAATAATAGCAATTAATAATTAAGCACGTCTCTATATTTGGTCTTCTGCTAAGCTCTCTCCAGGCTTGACCTTCTTAAATGCTTAAGGCTGTCTTATGCAGTAAGTGCTATGATTATTCCTATTTTGCAGATGAAGACACTGAGGCTTGAAGAACTAAGTAACTTGGCCAAGGGCACCCAATTAACAAAGAGTCCTCTCCAGTTTCTAAGCCCCCAAATTCATGCTCACACCCTGAGGCAGAACCCTGGAGCACTGGCTAAAAACTGTAAGCAGCTGAACCAAGACGGGCTTTCTTCTCCCATCCACGGTCCTCATATAAGCAAGGACTAGAATTTGCACAATACTAATGGGCATTTTGCAACTTTTTAAATATTTTAGTGTTATGGCTGATTAGACTGAGTCCACGGTCATTTCTGTCCTTCCTCATTAGCGGTTGCTGGAACCCAAGTTCTGAGCAGGTATCAAGCCTGCTGTGTTTCCCACTATGACAGTTCACTAAATTAAATTTCAAAACATTCCTTGCCATAAACCCAGACATCCTTAACAAACCAATTCCAGCAAGCCTCAAGTGTAAAAAGGTGTCTGAGGAAGTTCTTGTTTGTCACTGGAGAAGTTAATTTTTAGCCCCCTCACCTCAGTTAAGTGCATTCCGAGCTAACAGATGCAAAGTGCTTGGAATTATGTTTTTAATGTGAGTATGGAAACTGAGAAAGCACATCCATTAAAAAATAAAATATGTATAAGCTGCCTGCTACAGCCACTAAGTGATTAAAACCATAATCTTCCTAAAGAAATGGGCCACATATTTGTTTATATTAATGTTAATAACTTGCTAACTAACGATAAATGTATGATAATTTATTCTAAGTAAAATGAAGTGTGCCCTAAAGACAGACTCTGCAAATGAAAGCTTATGCTCACCCAGTTTACAGCAGGAACATTAATAACTTATTCTTTTACTGCAATGAGAATGATTGTATGCAAATCATATGCAAAGATACCCACAGTAGCAAAATAAAGGCTAAGCAGGGGGCCTGGGACAGAGAAATTATTGGCAAAGGTTCTGTGAAATGATCTCTCACCCTCTTTGCAAAGGCTCAGGAATTCATCTCACAGAGCCAGAGAATTTTCCTTAGCTTGTTCTTTGGGCATATTTAAGATTCAGGATTATTAGTCTTTGCTTCTCCATTACATAAATAGAATTAATAAAAGCCACCTAATGTTATATTGCATACATTTAGAAATCATTAAGCCAAACTATTTTTGTGAATTTAGAAATTATGTAATTATTATCTGTATAAATAATGTTAACAATTCTGATTTATCCATGCAGATAAACCCCAAATATCTATTAGCATTCACAGCAGTCTTCCTTCCCCTCCCAATATCACAACCATTAACTATTATGTTGGTACAATATGAGCACTCAAATTAAATTCATGTTCTTTGTGGGAGATATGGTTGGTTGGCTACTCAATACATTTTATCCTCCCTGTGGGCTAATGAGAAGTAAGGAGGAAGAGAAGAAAGGGAAGAAAGAGGAGGAAGGGAAGGAAAGAAAGGAAAGGAAGGAAAGAAGGAAGGGAAGGGGGGAGGGTGGGAGGAAAGGAGGGGAGAAAAAAGGGAGGGAGAAGAGAAGGATGAAAGGTATCCTCTAGAGGAAAAAATTATTTCAAGAGAGAAACAAGCAAAATTCTCTACCCCAGAGCCTTCTGCACCTTGCCTTTGACAGAGGTGGAAGGGTATGAAGCCATACTGTCGCTGTGAGGACGTGGCTGAGGGAATTAATTGCAAGAAACCAATGCGAATCTCCAACGCCACTGTGCTTCTGAACCAAGGATGCTGGCAGCTACTGATTTGTAGACTTCTTTTTATGTGAGACAAACAAGCCCAGAGATGGCTAAGGCTCTGTTGATTGAATTTCCTGTTATTTGCAGCCAGTGACATTCCTAGCTGATATGTTCTTCCTGTAACAAACCAGTGGCATCAAAGCACAATGAGAATCAGAAAATGAAAAAAAACCAAAACAGAATCATGGCTATAATAATCGTGGTTATCACAGAGTTCAGTGGTTCTTCTGAAACATGATGACCACAGGGATTGGCATCACCCCAGAAAGAGACACTTCCTTCCTCTTCCTCTTCCTCTTCCCCGGAATTTAGGGGTGGTGGCAATAAAGCTTGTGAAATCCAATTCCACTACTGAGTACAGCACAATTTTTGCCATGACAAATGTGCTTTTATGGGATTGGAAAGGTGGAGAAGTTGGCACCCAAAGCTCCCCTACGGAATGACACTAAAGCTCGCCAAGCACACCAGCTCACCCAAACTCAGGGTCTCCCTGTCTACAGAGGTCAATGTCTGTCCTGAGCCACTCCTGGAACAGTCTCCAGACCTTGGGTAACAGCTGAGTCACCTCAGCCCCTTGGTTTTCATTCCTGTTTCTGCCAGGAAATGCCAGGACCAAGTCTCAGGTGCAAACTGAAATGAGGCTGGAAAGCTTCACTACAGAGTGTAGGAGAGGGGGAAGCTTTTGAAGCATCAACCTTGTTGCCTGAAAGAAGGGTAGGTGATTCTCCACACTTCATCTGAAATCACCCAAAGTCAAGAGGGCAAAAAATAAGGGTGTCTTTTCTGAGAAGCCCAGAGCTTTTACCATCAATGAGAATGACGCTCACCCAGGTCAGATCTTAGACTGCTGCAACCAGCTGAAGCAAATCTCCAGCTAAAACCTCAGGTTTTAAGTTTATTTGTCTCCTTTCAGGCTATATTTCATTACTTACTTGTGAAAAAGAATCTCGAGTGTGATCTCACTCAGCTTTAAGCCTCTCAGATACAGAGTGGCACAGAACTCAGGCTCTGAGCCGTTTCCTTAGACACAGGGTATTTGCACCCATACCCCCATCCTCCAACTGCAAATTAAGGCTGATGGCAATATCTACTCCATTCAGTCACTGGAAGGATTGAAGAACCATATACATACATACACACATACACATACATACATACACACGCAAACATACACACATACACATACATACACACATACACACATACATACATACACACATACACATACATACACACATACACATACACACACATACACATACATACACACACATACACACACATACACACACATACATACACACATACACATACACATACACACACATACACACACACATACATACACATACACACATATACACACACATACACATACACACACATACACACATATACACTCACACATACATACACACATATATATACACATACACACACATACACACATACACACACATACACATACATACACACATACACATGCATACATATATATGTGATACACACACATATCCATCAATACATACAGACACATGAGCAAGAGAGAGAGAGAGAGAGATGACAACATACACACTAATATGTCATCCAGAAGAGCTGTGAAAGGAAAATATCTTGGGCCCCCAAAATCACTAAAAGCTAAAAGGAAAATTCATGCTGAGAACTGCCCAGGACAAACCTGCCTCTCATTCTATTCAAAGTCAGCCCTCTGCTCATTGAGACAGATGCATATTTGGATTGCCTCCTTTGGAAAGGCTTGCCAGAAACTCAAAAGAACACAAGCTTTCCTCTCTCACCTACCTGTGACCTGGAAGCCCCCGCCCTGCTTCCAGTGTCCCCGCCTTTCTGAATGGAACCAGTATCCTTCTTCCATAAATTGATTGATGTCGCCTGTCTCCCTAAAACGTATAAAACCAAGCTGGGCCCCGACCACCTTGGGCACAAGTTGTCAGGACCTCCTGGGGCTGTGTCACGGGCACTCATCCTTAACTTTGGGAAATAAACCTCCCGAAATGACTGGGCCTTGTCTCGTCATTGTTCTCTATGTAGAAAGCACTTTCTAAAAGTTAGTTATTATTATTACAACGATTATTTTAAAACTCAAACCTGAGTGTTTAACTCAGGACTTTCAATAATTGGTGATAGAAAAGTCAACTTAGTTGGGTGTTAAGTTGAGAAGTGATTTTTACTACTGCATGCTACTCAAATTTCTAAGTCAAGTGTTGGAGACACCCCAGGACTCTCTGTCTGGCTCTCCTCCTCCCCTTCCCTCCCTCCTAGGCTCAGGCGGGGAGCTGGCTCCACCCACAGGCAGACTCTCTCTTTCCAAGGTCTTTCTCTCCAGGCTTCTAGTTTCTAGAAGTTCCACCACGAGTCCTGAAATGGAATCTCACTGGCCTGGTTATTCCTGCCCCCAAAGTCACGTACCCACCTCTGGAGCCAGGAACTGGGACCCAGCCCACTCACCCGCACATCACTGAAGGGCTGGAGAAAGGTGGTTTCCCAAAGGGAACTCCAGACCCTGATATCCAGAGAAGAGAGAACAGACGCTGACATGGGCACTGACAGCCCTAAGGCTGCAGTCCTTAGGGCAGACAGCCATTGTCCCCCCAACACACGCACACCACTGAATATGCAAATGCGATTGTGTGTGTCTGCTTCCATCACAAGGTGCAATTATGTTTGACACAGAAAGACTGTGGTCTTTGAAGCCAAGTGAGTGTGGGTTTGAGAGGCGCTCTGAGGCCAGACAGCTTCTGACCCCAGATGGGGATTATGCACCCGGTGCCTCGGCCAGCTCGGCTGTGAAAAATAAAACAGGGTGGATTCCAAAGGAGACAACACGTGTGGATGCTTTAGACCATGACTTAGCGGTTTTCTCTATTATTCTGTATTCTAAGGAATGAATACACAGTTAAAACAATGATTAGCCACCTGCATCTAGTTTCAGTAGAAAACAGCTGGATTTAGAGCTGACAGACCTCACCAGCTCTCAGCTCTTCTACTGACCAGAGAAAACTGGAGCAAGCCATTAAACTCAGTTACGGTAAGCCCTCCAGCCTCCCAACAACCCCCAGGCTGTTTGTGCAGGACCTCCAACTAAGCATGCTTCGTAGCATTTTTTTCTTTTTTTTTTTTTTTTTTAAGACTGAGTCTTGCTCTGTCACCAGGCTGGAGTGCAGTGGCACAATCTCGGCTCACAGTAACCTACGCCTCCTGGGTTCAAGAGATTCCCCTGCTTCAGCCCCTGAGTAGCACCACCATGCCTGGCTCTTTTTTTTTTTTTCTTTCTTTTTTTGTATTTTAGTGAAGACGAGGTTTTGCCATGTTGGCCAGGCTGGTCTCAATCTGCTGACCTCGTGATCCGCCCACGTGAGCTTCCCAAAGTGCTGGGATTACAGGAGTCAGCCTCTGCGCCCAGCCATTTTGTAGCATTGTTAAAGGGTTGGAAGAAGGAAAAGGAGGAAGAGATATAGAATAAGGGAAAGAACAGGAGGAGAGGAAAAAGTGGGAGGGAAAGAATGAGGAGGAAGCAGAGGAGGAGGAGATGTAACAGAGACCACATGTGTTTTACAAATTATATATATATATATGTGTGTGTGTATATATACACACACACACATATATAATATTTTTGTAAAGGGATATATCATAAACATATATTCTCTAACATGGTATATAACATATCAAATAGGATATATATTTACTACATAGCTCTTTACAAAAAAGCTTGCAGACCCTTCCCTCAGCCATGGAGCCTGTTTGCTTATGAAATGGGGAGATGACATCCTCCCAGCTTCCCCTATAGGGCCACTGGGAGCGTCAAACAAGATGATGCATATCCGAGTATTTTTGTGGCTTCTGCAGCGCTAGGTCCATGCCAGCATGGCCACCTCTGCCTCCTCCCAGGCCTCTGCCCCGCAGGTGAAGGGCTGAGGTGCGCAGGCTCAGAGATGGCCAGGGGCCACTGCAGGGATTTGTTCCGTTCCACCTGTCACTGTTGCCCCAAACCCAGCCATGATCTGAGAGGAAGGCTTTCTTTATGGAGCTGTCACTTTTCTGAATCCTGGGGAAGTCGTTCAAAGGCACTGTCTCCAATAATCCCACTTTTACCTGTCAGAGAGCTTGTTTTGAATTTAGTTTCAACCCCTTCAATCCAAGTTCCACCTTGCTAAGAACTAATAAACTCATTTAACTCTTTCTAGCGATCCGCCTCTATTTCCTACCTTAGCTGGTCACTCTCAGAAAGTCACCCTTGACCTACGGGATTCTTCACACTGTTGTCTCTTGCAAATTACAAATGCCTCTGGCCGATGTCCAGACTTTGACCTTGAAGATGCTTGTGCCTGAGTCCAGGCTGTCCTGTGGCTTAGTGTGTGCTCCACACACAATTCTACTTGGCTTTCGTAGGCCCCGTACATATTTTTCCAGATAAATTGTCGTTGCATTTATGCATGACCCGTGCAACTGAATTGTTTTTAATACAGACCTCAAGTAAGCCACACTCAGACACACACAAAGGCAAACGTTGTTTCCTTTCTGCTCTTGGAATTCCTTCCTTCGCCATGAAAGAATATTTCTGGGCTGGGTGTGGCGGTTCATGCCTGTAATCCCAGCACTTTGGGAGGCTGAGGTGGGTGGATCACTTGAGCCTAGGAGTTTGAGACCAGCCTGGGCCATGTGATGAAACCCCATCCCTACAAAAAAATGAAAACAAACAAACAACAAAAAAAGCCAGGTGTGGCGGTGTGCACCTGTAGTCCCAAATACTTGGGAGAAGGAGGTGGGAGGATTGCTTGAGCCCAGGTGTTCGAGGCTGCAGTGAGCTATGACCACGCCACTGTACTCCAGCCTGGGCAATAGAGCAAGAACCTATCTCAAAAAATCAAAAAACTGAGAATATTTCTATGTCATTTCATTCCTGTTTTTAATGTGAATTTGTGCTTTTTCTAAGAATAAAGCTCTACCCATGTGAAATTCGCAGCCCTTTGCCACAGGCACCGACCCCAATTTCAGCTCTAGTTTCCACTCCTCTGCCCATGGGCAAGGCATTTAACAAGTCGGTGTCGTCTACAAGAAATTCCTCTCAAGCAAATAGCATAAGTAGGTCTGCGGATCTTGGCTGTTTTTCCTAATGCCTACATGCCTAAAACTATTTTTTTTTTAAATTCCAGCATGTCACATATGAGCAGTACCTAGGATTCCTCACTTTCAAATGTGCTCTCCAGAAGATTCGACACCCAGCCTGGTTGGGGAATCACTGAGGGGGTGTCAGCTCTGTTCTTCCTCCCCAGGACCCTTCGAGTCACTACTCAAGGACTGAGACCCATCTACTCCACAAGGGATCATAACCGAGTGGCCCAGACTTGAAACACATTTTACAGTTTTTCCTTTTTCCTTTCCTTCTTCATCTCAGAATGTAGCCTGGAAATGCACTTTCAGACTTCACTTCCCTCCTTTCCACCAGGCACTCCGATGTGCTATGCTCGCTCCTCTAAGTATGCACTTGCTTAGAAATTCTAGAGGCTCGTTTTGACACAAACCAGTCCCGAGACCCAGCTGCAGAATCCTCCTGCTTAAAAGGAGTTATGGACAATGAGTCCACCACCACCATCGGGCCAGCATCAAGAGAATGGCAACCAAACCTCCGCACAGGCAATTTCTCAAGATAGCCATTGGAACAGGGCCCGTGGACCTATACCCCGCGCCCCATACCACTCCTGCATATCTCCCATACAGTTTTTCTTCCTAAACCTCCTCATTCAGCCCTGAAAGACGAATGGTCTTTCAAGGACCTGAGCCTAACCATGCCCCAGCTGCTAGCACTTGAATAAAGCCGCTTTCCTTTCACCACTCCTCGCTTCTGTTCTGGCCCCTCCTCGCTTCTGTTCTGGCCCCCGGCAGTGAGCAGCAGGACCTGAGTCTGTGTCAGGATGAGCACAATTCCTGTGATGAAGGCATCAGGCGGCAGGGCTCACAGTGCAGACCCACAGATGGAACCCCGTCCACAGAGGGCTCAGGCCAGCACTGTCTTAAAATCATCTGAATCGCACCATCTGAAGTGGAAAGCACACGCTCTATTCCCCACAGGCAGCACGCTGGGCCGTTTTACTCATCAGGAACTTGGGGCACAATGGATGGAAGCTATGAGCTTTTTGGTATCCGAACAGGAACTGATAAAGATGGATACTATGGAGAACTGAAGAGAAGGGAGATGAACAAACAGCAACGTGCCCAGATCTTAGGAAACACTTGCTTACTGAATGAAGCAGGTAAAAAAGGAAGACAGGATAGACGGTAACATTACCCGTATGCACTAAGACACATGCGCACATGACGTCTGTCTTTCGTTTACAAAGACGCAGGGATATTTAAGGCTTGATAGCAAAGGCATTAGGATCGGCACCCATGGGAGATGAGAAATGGCCCTAGTGCAAGGAGATGCAGGAAAGGCAGAAAATACAGAAAGGAAAGGGCTTTGCTGGGGTTAATGAGAGTCTGTCCTCAAACTGAGGTTAACTCAATTTTCTGTGCATGAGGTTTTAGGGTTTTGAGGGGTTCGTTTTTGTTTGTGTTTTGAGATAGGATCTCACTTTGTCACCCAGGCTGAAGTGCAGTGGTACGATCTTGGCTCAATGAAGCTTCAACCTCCAGGTTCAAGCAATCGATCCTTCTGCCTCAGCCCCTCAAGTAGCTGGGATTACAAGCAAGCACCACCATGCCCAGCTAATTTTTTTCTTTTGAGTAAAGACAAGGTTTCACCATGTTGTGCAGGCTAGTCTCAAACTCCTGACTTCAAACGGTCCACCTGCCTCTGCCTCCCAAAGTGCTGGGTTACAGGCTTGAGCTACCACACCCAGCCTGTGCATGAGGTTTTAAAAAATCATGGGCAAAAAAGACTGTGATATGAAAAATTACTATGTTGGTTGGAAAAATGCTAAATCCTTTAAATGTATAGTATAGTTGTTTGATTAAATGGGGCAGGGACATCTATGGCACACCTAATACTCACGTGCCTTCCCATATTTTCCCAATGCCTTGCAGGGATGAGTCCCTGGGACCAGCTGTGCTCCTACACACTCTGAGCAGAAATGGTCCAGCCCCTTCATTGCTGGAGCACCTCAGAGCTTGAGTCTGACCCTCTAGGGGCTCTCTTCCCCACTATGGGAAGGCGTGGAGCCCTCCTGGGACAGATGGTACAACTCCCAGATGCTCAAGCTTCCATCAGCCTGTTCTCTGAGCAGCAGGACTTCACTGTCTTATACTAAACATATAACTGAAATGAGAAATACAACTCTGTGAAGTCCTGGGATGTCCCAGTACCCAGCACATCCTAACAATCCCAACTCATGTAGCTGTGTCAATGCATCAACTGCCATTGAATGGCTATATATTTACCTATTAGTCATATTTCATATGGAGGGTGAGTGCATGTCACATGTTTAATATGACTGTGATGGAGCCTCTCAAAGGAAGGATGGTTAGATCTTGCAAAATCCTTTAAAAAGCCCCGTCTGCTCCAACTACCATTTCACATCTGGCTTAATCCTCTGGTCTAATGTGCTCCCTGACCTCTGCAGACATTTGGAGCTGAGACCTTGTGATCTCAGCATCCTCTTGAGACAGGAGAGAGAGAGTTCTCCATCAGCTGAATCTCAGTATCTATGCAGTGTTTCCTATGATCAACAGAATTGGTGTTTGTTAACTAAATGATTCTGATAATTAAGTGGATTGCTTGTGTCTCTAGGAATGCAGAGTGTGTGTGTGTGTGTACCTCCGAATACTAACTGAGAGAATGTCATATTACCCAAGTATATGCTACATTTCATAAATGTAAAGATGTATACATTAGCTGTTTATGAAGTAAAAGTAGTGCTTCTATAACAACATAATGACACTACCGTCCTTCTATGTGCATAAAATAAACATCTCCCATGAATCATTAAATCATAAAAAGGGTCCCCAAAATCATAAAAAGAGATGAATTACTGCAGTAAAATGACTCTCTAGGCGTCTGTTGATATTTACACACACAGTTACTAAAATCCAGCAGTCTGAGGCAACGATTATTGTACAGTACTTACATCTCTACAAACTTAAAGATTTGGACAGCTTGTTAAAAAAATACATTGTAGTTCTAGCCATTAACAGACTAATTAAGGAAATCATTAACAAATCTATCCCTCTAATTGATTCCAAATGTTGCAAAGCAAAGAAGAAAATGTAAATGAAAAAGAAAAGAAATCTATTCCCAGCCTACAGGAGAAAGGAGTTGGGTTCAAAGACACTCTCTAGGAAATGGAAACCAGGACACATGTTTGTTGTCAATACACAGCACTGTGTGAGACCACTGCCACTTAAAGGAATGTATTCCAGAAATAATTATGTAATCTAGGCAGTAACATATGTGCTACCTAAGTCTAGTAATTTTTTTTATAGATACTCCTTGCATTATTTGAAATATGCATGTTTGTGGAAAGTATTTTGTGACAATTTTCTTTGTTGACATCTCCCTAAAATAATTTATTCTCAAGGATATTCCCTTTTCATGGGAGCTGGAAATACCGAAACTAAACACAGGTCCACGGTGCTATTTACAAGGCAGAGAGGACTGTACTGAAGACCTCAGTACAAAATTCACATGTCCAGATGAATTTTGTTAAGTTGCTAAGTTTACAAACAATTGCTTTTTAAAATTTTCTACTGTTGCAGGCAAAATACAAACAAAAAACACGCACATACACAAAAAAGAATAGCACCTTTTTCTTCCTCAATGAGGCAACTTCTCCAAACAGAAGCATTTATGCTTTAAAAGATGAAAACCAAGGAGAAGTAATTTATTCCCACTCCAAAGTTGCTCAGACCTTTCTAATAGTGATTTTCCCCCCACCAAATGAAAAGCTTGCTTTCAATGTCTTTGATCTGCTGTTAATATTTTTAACCCAAAACATAAACGCAGATGATTTACTTCCCAACCACCCGCCCATGTCTCTCTCAGAATGAATGAACTAAAACATCGCAATAGTTCCTGGACTTCCTGCCTCTCCGGAGCCCATGAAATATACATGAAATGGTTTTGTGCCACCTGCAAATGAGAAAGTCAAATAAAATTTATAGTTTAGAGGCAGATTTCCAAAAACCCTGGAATGGCTAATTTAATACATCTGTCATATATAATTACCCACAAAATGTAATCCAAAACATCTATTTTTTTCTTTCTCTCTTCAGACAAAAATAAAGCAACTACCCAGACCTAAGCCTAAATAGCTGCCCCACCAAACAAGCATATTCACTTCTGATGTTTTCATGCACCAATAAAATTTGATCATTCAATGTGCTTTTCAGGAGGAGTTGCTCTCTCCATTACAGAAACTGCTACACTGGATTCCTGGTCTTTTTAAAGGATGACCATAAATCAGGATTGAAAGCCATGGGGAAGCTGCTATTAACTCAGAATGTCCACACTGTCTTTTCTAAATCACTCATCAACCCAGGTACGATCAAGGAAAAAGGACTGCCCAAGGTATGCTCCAGAATAGAAAGCGTCTTTCCAAGTCTCTTCCTAAAAATCTGAAAGACTGCATTTATGGTCTAGATGGAATTTGAGAGAATGCAACGGTTTCTTATCTGGAAGGAGAGAGACAAAACATTTATAAAACTTTGTCTGTCAGAATAGCCAGTTCAGGCATTGCACCTTTCCCTAGATCTGATTTCTTAGTTACTTAGATTTTAGATTGCCCATCGCCCTTCCACTGAATCCAAGGAAAGAGGAGTAAGAAAAGACAGGCTTAATGCAGATGTGGCTCTGTAACTGTTGGTTAAACTGGGTAAAAAATATTTGTGCCATATATGATCAAGTGTTATTTTAAATACAGAATGAGCTCTTAGAAAGTAATCAAAAAGAGAAATACCCTAACACTAAAAAATAGTATTCATAGGATATGAATAGGAAAGAGTGATTCTCCAAAGAAAAAAATGCCAGCGGCAAACAAGAAAACGATTTAACCTAGTAGTAATCAAAGACAAGCAAATTAAAAGAATAATGAGATACTCTTTTTTCCCCTTAATTATAATACTTACTGTTGGCAAGGGAACAATGTAACTGATATTCCACACACTGCTATATTCCATTTAGCAGTATAAACTACTGTCATTTTTTGGAGGTCAGTTTAGAATAGGAACTTTTAAACTTAAAACTCTTCTTCGTTTTTTTGAGATGAAGTCTCCCTCTGTTGCCCAGACTGGAGTGCAGTGGTGGAATCTCAGCTCACTGCCACCTCCACCACCGGGTTCAAGTGATTCTCCTGACTCAGCTTCCCGAGTAGCTGGGATTACAGGCACCCACTACCATGCCCAGCTAATTTTTTTTTTGAGACGGAATCTCACACTGTCACCCGGGCTGGAGTGTAGTGATGTGATCTCAGTCCCTGCAACCTTCGACTCCCGGTTTCAAGCAATCCTCCTGTCTCAGTCTCCCGAGTAGCCGGAATTACAGGTGCGTGCCACTACACCTGGCTAATTTTTTGTGTTTTTAGTAAAAACGAGGTTTCACTATGTTGGCAAAGTTGGTCTTGAACTCCTGACCTTGTGATCCACCCACCTCGGCCTCCCAAAGTGCTGGGATTACAGGCGTGAGCCACTGCACCTGGCCCTAATTTCTGCATTTTTAGTAGAGACAGGGTTTCACCATGGTGGCCAGGCTGGTCTTGAACTCCTGACCTCAGGTGATCTGCCTGCCTTAGCCTCCCAAAGTGCTGGGATTATAGAAGTGAGCCACTGCACCTGGCCTTAAACTTCAAACTCTTAAAGTAGGTAGGTAGTCTTGGCCCCAGGAATTCCCCTTCTAGGAATATGCCTTTAAAAAAGACGGAGCATATTTTGAAAAACATATATGAATATAAGGAGAGCTATCATAGCATACTATTAAAAACACTACAAACACCCAGGCAGTCCATAGCAGGTCACTTGGAAGATCTGAAGGGAAAGAGAATAGGAGCTTCCACAGAGGCGATCCGGACCCAAAGGAACCACGTGGGTGCTGTGCAGTTAAGTCTGAGGCCATCACCCGCTGCAGAGCCAAGCCTGCGGCGACTGGGAGGTGAGGTGAGCACTGATCAAACCCAGCTCCCACACAGAACGTCCGTGAGTGTCTGACTCCCACAGGGTTCATGCAGTGTGTCACCCACTGGCATCTACACTCCTCATTGCCAAATTCAAATGCACCCCTGATCAGTAAAGACTATTTTAACACAGCCCCTAAATAGGTGTATTATGACACCCATGAATGTACTAATATATCATGCACATTACAAAATATAACCTCAAGTTTTTAAGTGTTTAGGATAAAATGTAAATTACATACAAATCAAAGCTCTATTTTCCTTGTCCACTCCCTGGGTGAGAGACCGCCGCTCCCGGAGGCTCTTCTTCCTCTGCAGAGCACACCTGGTGTGGTGAAAGGTGTCGGCTGAGGCATGGAGCACACCTGCCGGGCTTTCCAGTGACCTTGGGCACTGACCCCTACACAGAGCTTCCGGCCCCTACTCAGAGCTTCCGGCCCCTACACAGAGCTTCCGGCCCCTCCCCGACTACGGCCCCAAGGACGCCCCTCCCAGGCTGTCTGAGGAGTCACGAAAGTGCCTGTGCCAAGTCCCTGGCACCCAGGGTTGAATTCCTTCATTTGAGCACCCGTCCTGCGGCCCTTCATTGTAAGCTCTCAGTGAACAGTTCCGCGGACATCAAAATACAAACATTCTCTAACTTCAATCCATACAATGAATTATAATGAAAAAATAAAATGTTTTAGTTTTAAGTTGCTATAATTTTAAAAAAATTTTTATATCTATTTTTTATTCCTCAGGGTAATCCAGACCTTGGAGAATGCACACACGGAAAGGAAAACGCCCAGCGCGGGGGCTGCTGCAGCCCGCCCTCAGGCCTTCCTCCAGCAAGGCGGCTCCTGGTGAGGCCGCCCGCTTCACAGGCCAGCTCCAGGCTGAGTTCCAGCTTGGCCCTGGCGGCCTGAGCAAGGCCAGCGAGCTTCTGAAGCCATTAGTGCCTCAGTTCCTAATACTCAAACACGGAACAAGGGCTCCTGCCTCATGGGACTTGTAACAATTAAATACGACAACACTCGAATGCAAGGGTTGCTTAGTGCTTAATAAATAGAGCATTACAGCTTAATAAGGAAAGCATGAAATGCTTAATAATTATCACCTAGAATTGTTGTTGTCAATGATGACTAAATTTAAGAACAATCATTAGCTGAGTGTGCTGTTTGGTTGCGGAACTGGGGGAGTCTCTAGCAGGATACAGATGAATTGTATTCAACTTTATCACAATGAAATGTAAAAATAATCAAATCTGGGCACTGCGATGTATAAACACACAGAGTTAACACATTACATATGAAATACTGTATTTGACACATGCACACACCCATGTATATACGTAATTCTACTTTTTTAAAGTCTCAACAATGTAGTTACCAAAAGTTTTCAACTTGAATTATTCTTTTCCCCCTTGGAGAGTATCAGATCTCAAAAGGAAGACAGAAAAGATTCACATAATTCTGAAAAAATCTATTTTTAAGATTAAAAAAAGAAAGAAAAAAAAAGAAATTGCCATAGGTGGTTGCTTGGAAGCCCTCGTAAGATTGCCTAATTAGATTGAATGACTTTTTATTTCATTCATTCAGGGCCGAGAGATGATGAAATCCCAGTTTAATCAACCCTTGGTCCCAGGGCTGCTCAGAAAAAAACTTTTTCTCAAAACCATGAACTTCTGCCAAGAGTGTGTTAATTTTAGCTTCTGTATTTCCTTCTTCCCTCTGTAATAGTAATGAGGTGCCCTGAAATGTTAATATTACTTGGGATGTTCATTTAAACTCTTTCTGAAACTTTTGCCCTAAGTTCTCTTTTTTTAATAGGCAAAGTGATGTTTTGGGAAGTGAGAGGCACAGATGGAGAAATCAACGAGGAAGTGGTGAAGGTGAATGTGTCGCTGCTAAAATATTAATTGTATTTAAATGAGAATGTCCTCTCTTTTCCCCAGAATACCAAAGCAATCAACTCAGGAATAGTCTACTGGATAAATGGGTTCCGGTCCCTTTAATAAAAATAAAACTAATATATAGGAACATTAAGTAATAATCGTAATGGCTGATATTCGTTAAGCGCCTCCTAAGAGCCAGCCCCTGCTCTAAGCACGCGTGTGTTGTAACCTGGATGTCTAACTCCACAATTGCAACATCTCATTTTCGCAAAGTGATGGAGACCCTGGGGATAGACACAGAGATTTTAGGTGGTTTAAAAAACTGGCATTAAATAGGACTGGGTCATTCTGTGAAGAAATTATTCTCTTTCCGATCTCTTGCCAATCCTATTGATGCCATTGAGGCAGAAATATTTCTCTTTGTTTTATTTTTTGTTTTGAGATAGAGTCCTGCTCTGTTTCCCAGGCTGAAGCACATTAGTGTGATCTTATCTCACTGCAGCCTCAGCCTCCTGGGCTCAAGCGGTCCTCCCACCTCTGACTCCTAAGTAGCTGGGACTACAGGCACATGACACCACGCCCAGCTGATTTTTTAATTTTCTGCAGATATGGGGTCTCACCATGTTGCCCAGGCGGGTCTAGAACTCCTTGGCTCAAGTGATCCTCCAGCCTTGACCTCCCAAAGATCTGAGATTTGAGGCAAGGGAGAGATTTCTGCTTCCTGCTGGTGCATCTTTAATTTCCCCTAGCATTGCCAATCTCCCCTTTTAGTGGAGACAGAGCAGGACACCGTATCTACTAAGAGACGAGTCATCCTGTTTGCTTTTGTTGTGTTCAATTTTAGCCTCTATTTTCATAAATAATCCTGGCTTTCCACTTATATTAGTTATGTAAAATTTTATGATAAAATATTTTATTATTGAAAAAGTATCTCACTACAAAAGAGAACATTCAGCAAAAAATAGTACTGTTAGTTCCGGATATGGCAAAAAATGTAAAACACAAATGAGTTAAGTTTGCAAATCTCTGACAATGTTATGAACATAGTGTATTATACAAATAGTACTGCCTCTAAGACGTTGTTTAATTCTCACAGTATTTCTTCAATATACTTGCCCATAGAACCCACTTTTTGAAGAAGAATCTCCATATAATTAATCCACATAAGACTACTATTTTCCAAAATAAAAAAAACATTTTAATAAAAAAAGAATATGACCAAATAATAGATTAAGAATTTTCAGAAAGCCTCAATTAGAAGATAAATCTATCTAAAATATTAGTCTATAAATACGTTGTCAAATATTTACTATATTCTTACTCATATAGAACACGTCAAATTTATGACATGATTCTACCCCGTAAGTGATCATAACTGCATTGAATCACAAGACAGAAATCAAACACACGGAATGTAGAACGCAAAAATGATTTATTGAAAACCACTGCATGCTAAACGATATTGACAGATTATTTATGCAATCAAAAGGGAAAAGGATCAAACTAACCTGCAGAAACAAAAATGAGCAACCAGTCTCAAGAGGTGCTGACCTTGTATGAGTGGAAACAAGAGCATGGACAGGAAGAGAACCTCACAGTATTAGAGTCTATAATACAAACACGTCACATTTGTCACCAAAAAAATTCCAGCTACACAAAAAACTACTACTGACACACTACAAAAGAGATATTGAAAGACACTTTCACAACCATCTAACTGCCCTCTCCCTGAACCTATCAGAACTTATCAAGTGGCCAGCCATGATGGCTCCTGCTTAGAATCCCAGCCCCTTGAGAGGCCGAGGTGGAAGGATTGCTTGAGCCCAGGAGTTCAGGGCCAGCCTGGACAATATAGTACATTAAAATTTTAAAAAATTAAAAAATAAATAAAAAATTAAAAAAATTTTTTAATTAGTTGGGCATGGTGGTATGTGCCTGTAGTTACAGCTACATGGGAGGGTGAGGTAGGAAGATCACTTGAGCCCAGGAAGTGGAGGCTACAGTGAGCCATGATCATGCCACAGCACTCCAGCCTGGGTGGCAGAGTGAGACTCTGTCTCGGAAACCAACAAATAAAAAAAACTTATGAAATGTCATGGAACAGGCATTCTTACATTGGGTCAATACTAGCCTGCATATTTCAACACATCTGAAGAGGGGATAAATCTTATGACATCTTATTTTTAATGAAATACAGTAACTTATGCCAATTTAACTTTACATGCTTGAAAAAATTGAGGGAAGGGGGAAGGAGAGAGTGCTTACATGAGAAGCATATAATTTGAAGAGGTGAGCCTGCAAGTCACTGCCAGGTGGGCATTTGACCTGGAGTGTGTGTGAGATGAGGTCTCATGCCTATCCACTCTACTTTCAGGATCCCTCATCTCTCTTGTAATGTATCTTGCCAAGACGAATGTAATCCCAATGTTTAGGGAGATTATTTACCACTATTAAAGAGTCCAACAATTTCAATGATATTCATCGGAACAGACAAAGCTCATCAGGTCTAAAAGAAAACCTTGCAGTGCTGGACTTTCTGAGCAAAGCCTGTGAGCCCTTATGCACCTCTAAATAACGAGAAGAACAACGCTGCACTTGGAGAAATTTCTTCAGTCTAAGCAGGTGTCTTAAGGCCACGTAGTGAAATCAATGCTTTCAGTTCCAACAGAATCATAACCTCTCCCTTCTATGGTCCCAGAACTCATCTTTTGCATTGTCAAGGGGCTGAATCACAGTCCTTAATGAACTAGTCACAACAGAATTTTGAGTCATAAAATCCACTTTCCATTTGGGCTTGGAGTGGTGGAGGTCACACTAAGCACCATCCATTTGAAGGAAGGATAGAGTCATCTACTCACGAGACAGGAGGGATTTCAAAACATCTGGTGATGATTATGCTCTATAATCAGCTGACATTTCTGCTTCCTTTACCTCTGATGCAAGTGCAACGAGATCAAACAAACGCCCATGGAGCTAGCTGGTAAAATACTTAAAGTGCTACCTTTCCCTGTGTTTTCAAAACGAGAAGTTTACCTTTTGGTGTACAGAGAACTGGTGAGATCAGGTACTTTCCTTATTCATTTTATTTCAATATCTAGAAGAAAAATACATGTACTCAAGGGAAATAAACATGAAATTAATACGTATGGATGCATGTATTTAAAATATGCAGACCGAGTAAATCTGTTTTGTGGCTAATATCCCAGGGAGAACTAATAATCAAAACAACATTTCCCTATAAGAATGTTTAAATGCAGATTTAAGTTCCTGAGAAATGTCATAGCCTAAGAAGAACTTCTAAAGGCAGAGAAAACCTGAATGTCTTTCTTTGTGCTGCTGTTTTGGAGGTATCAAAAGCAACATATTTAACATTAGTCAGAAATAAATAAAACAAAACCATCCACAACCTTTTGGGGAATGAAACACATCTGAGATGGAAAGTGTCACGCCTGCAATCACTATACTTGCTTTTCCTCTTACTACATGGAAATTCTAGAGATACTGACTGTGTTTAAATATTATCCTACAAAAGCCCCTCAGCTGCCCCTCTGGTAAGGTCTGTCTCAAAATTTCATTACAAGTTCATATTAGATTTAACCCAAATTAAAGTGATTCTCAAAGCAAAATCACTGTATTATAAACAATATTCAGTAAAATTCAAATCAAATTGGCACAGGGCAGGTGAGCCCCCAAATTGGGGCTTAACCCAGAAGGGTTCTTGGCATTGCCCAGGAAAGAATTCAACGGTGAATCGGTGGTAGCTTTTACTGAAGCAGCAGTGAAGAGCAGCAGCAGAGGTCCTGCTCCTTGCAGAGCAGGGCTGCTCCACAGGCCGTGTGCCCAGAGCAGTAGCTCAGAGGCAGTTCTGTGGTCGTATTGATACCCACTCTCAATTACATGCAAATTAAGGGCAAATTATGCAGAAGTTTCTAGAAATAGAGTAGTAACTTCCAGGTCATTGGGTCATTGCCATGGAAAGGAGAAGCAACTTCTGGGTGTTACCATGGCAATGATAAACTGACATGGACTGGTGGGCGTTTCTTATGGGGAGGTGCTTCTGCCTTGTCCCTGTTTCAGGTAGTCTTCAATCTGGTCCAGAGCCTAAGCCCCACCTTTGGAGTCAAGTCTCACTTCCTACTTCAAACTGACCTAAGTTTATCTAATTACTCTGTGTGATCAATTTTCATTTAATTACCCATGCACTTATCACAGCCTTTCATTCATTCCTGCATTTGCATGCTTGCTTAGAGCTGGTTTTCCTTCTATTTGAAAATGACTTTAGCATCTCTTTCACTGAAGGCTGTGTCAAAGTCTTTCTGGTTGGTTTTTCAAAAATACTATTATGTAGTCTTCATTTTTGAAGAATATATTTTCTATATACAGAATTCCAGGTCCTGGGGTTCTCTGCATCTTAAACACATCACTCCATTGTCTTCTGAATGTCATTATTTCTGTTGAAAAGTCAACTTTAATCTTATTGTTCCTTCTTATAAGTTAATTGTCATTTTCCTCTTTTTAGCAAATCCATCATGATATACCCAGGTGTGATTTCCTTTACAGTAATTCTGGTTGGACATCATACCACTTCTTGAATCTGTGGCTTGATGTTGCTCACTAGCTTTGGAAAATTCTCTGTTTCTCTCTTTCATATTTGCTCTTCAGAATATTTTCTCCTGACCTGTATTCCAGTTCACTAATTCTAAAATTCTCTTAAGCCAAAGTACCATATTTTTAATTTTGGTTATTCTATTATTTGGTTCTAGAATTTTTATTTGATTCTCTGTATATATTTTAATTTCCTGCTAATCTTGTCATGTTTCCTTTTATTGATTTATTATACTTATTTTTAAATCCACTATGAAAATTCCAGTATCTGGATCATTCATGAGTCAATTTCTGCCCCCCTCCCTTGGCCTTAGTTTCTGGTATGCCTGGGAAATCTTTCACTGGACGCCAGACAATGTACACGAAAAATTATAAATACTGTGGATTACATTAATTTACCCCAGAGAGAATTTATTTTGTTGCAAGCAGGCAATAGAGTAAGAGGAGAGATTCTTAATCCAGGCTGTGCTTGAACTATTTCAAAGTAGATGTTGAGCTTCAGTGAGGATGAATTATTTCTGGTTCACTCATGTTCCAGGCTTCTGGCTGTTTGGGAACTGCAACCAAGAGCCTGAATGTTGACTGGCCCATCCTCCTGGGCAGGTCCTGAACTTCATTTTTGTCTCTGTAGGTCAACATTATTATGAGCTGTTGCTTACCTCCTCGACCTCTTAGCTGGCACTTTCTGTTCAATTCCCCAGCCTTTTGTCTGCTGTGATTAATTGGAAATGTTTCAAGAGCAACAGGGGTGCAAAATGCTGGAATCACTCCGAGGCTTTTCCCTCTTCTCCAGGTTCTTACCCTCAGTCTCGGCTGCTGTGGTAGCCTTGAACTTCAATTTTAGTCTTCCCATGTCTGAGGGGCTTCCAACAGCTCCCGTCAGCTCTGTTCACCCTTGGCCATAGCTTAAAATCAGCAAAGGCATTGGTTCAAAAGGCATTTCCAAATATTAGGAACACTCACTGCTTTTCCACGCTGTAGTGGAGTACAGATATCTGACAATCCTCTAATCCAGGGGTGAGGTCTACGTCCTTGCTCTGTGACTGCTTTGACCTCCCTGCAGAACGGGACTGAAGTGACATTCTGCTAGTCTCCTGGCTCAAGCCTTAGAGACTGGCAGTTTCCACTTCCTGTCTTTTGGAATACTTGCCCTGGAAAAAAAAGAGACGTCGCGCAAGAAGTCTGACAACCCTAAAACTCATGCAATGAGGAATCCCAAGGTAGCCACGGGAGAAGCTACCTGACATGGATGGGGTAGCCTTCAGAGGACCCCAGCCACCTGGCTGCAGTAGTGTTAGGGACTCCAAGCAGAATGACACAGCTGAACTCATCAGCTCCAAGAACCTGAAATGGGGGTGTGTCTGCTCAAATTAAAAGCACTCTATGTAAGTTCTAGTTTAGCAATGATTTTGCATAATGTGTTGATTGATGTGTTCAATTAACTCAACTAAGTGAGAGTTGACTCCCCTCTGGATGCTGAGCATGGCGATTTATTCCAGCAGGATTTCCTCTCTGAAACCAAGAGTGTGTCCTTTGTCTCTGACATCTATTAGGTTGGTGCAAAAGTAATTGCGGTTTTTTTGCCCATAAAATACTCAAAAATCATTTCCTAATGGTTCCTTTGGAAACCATCACAGCGATTCTGTAAAGATTTCAAGTGCATATCGTCCCTAAAGGATCTGTCCTGAAATGAAGCATGAAGGAATTGGGACACAGAAGTGACAATTTTTGTTCTTCAATAGATAACGAGAACTGTTTCCCAGTACAGGAATGCTTCAGCTTAGTCTTGAGATAAAAACGTCTTGTTTGGGTAGGTTGGTCTTAGCACTTAAAAAATCTGAACATCAAAAAGACTCGTTTTCCAATGGGGGAAAAAGTAGAAAATGGTATCGAGAAGGTAAAATAGTCTACATTGACTCTTAGCAAGGACTATCCTGTACTGGGTAGAGGTGTAGGATAGTCACTTGCAAATTAGATAGTTTCTGTTTAGGAAAATGTGGGCCCTTCGGCGTTTTCACTGGGTTTGTCTTTTTGATGAGTTATTTTAATTTCTCCTGTTTCTCAATTTCATAAATCACGAAAATTCAAAATAATTTTGAGGGATCATTTTAGTTACTCCCAAAGATTGATTCTTAGAGTATCTTGAGTTGAAACCAATGAGTTGTTAAGGTCCCATCAGCACATGTGAGTCAACACATCCTTGAAGTGGGAGGGACAGCCATGTGAAGAAGTGAATTCTTCTATCACCACTATCTGTCCTACTCATCTTCCTCCTTGCTTCCCTCAACTTCATCCCACTGTTCCTGTTCACATCCTCTTGCCTCATCCCAGCCAAGTGTATTTCCCCTCCTGCCTCTTGTAGAATTGCAAATTATTATTTTAAGGCTGGAATATTCATTCACTCCCAAGATTGGAGTAGGGGCTTAGTAATTAAGGAGAAATGTTCCAGAGAAAAACATGTTCTATGTGATCACGGACAGGAGTTTATAATGCAACCAGTTAAACCTTAAGCATCCCTGGTTTTCCAGTCTCCACTTTTACAAAGGGACATCTCAGAGCTTCAACAGTGGTCTAGTCATGTTTAATCAACTGTCATTTCCCAAACCCAAGTGTATTCCATTTTGATATCTCTCTATATAAATATGCTGCTTTTTAAAACATTTTTAAGAATATAAGCAAGCTTTTCTAAAATACATACCTAAATACCAAAAAATACAAGCATAAACCATACTTCTGTTTCTCTAGGGGAAAAAGCAAATCTCCCAGCTTAGTTTGAGTCATCAATCCAAAACTGAAAATAAAAACCTTGAGAGGCAGTTTGCTCTGACTTCACAAAAATCAAATTCCTTTATATATAATAATTGAATTTGAATCTACTAGAGTCATGTGAACATAGCTATAGATGACTATACCACATAATTATTAAACTGCAATACCATTGACATTCCCACCAAAAAAGGGATATGGCTTCATCATCTACAAAAGCTAACTGGTCACTCCATGACTGTTGCTGGTGAGGAAAGCAGGGGAGTGAAAGTGCAGGGAAGGAACTGAGCTTTACCGAGGCCAGCTCCCTGCCAGGCAATGCGGTAGGCATTGCATAAACATTCTCTCCTCTGAATCTTGCAACAGTCCTATAAATTATGATATCAGTATACACAATTACACAGATAAGGGAGTTGAGTCAGAAAATGTTCAGATTAAACAATAATAAATACCAGAGCCAAGGTTTTATCTTGGTGCTGCGTGACCCCTGAATAAACCCAGGGGCTTCGCGCTATTCCACACCACCTCACCCTGCCGGTCTTGTCAAACGGATGGGGATATTTGCTTAAGTTCTTAACAGCAAGAGAAAAATGCTCACGCATATAGCAATAGTCTTCTATTTGGTAAGAGCCTCCACTGAAGTGTGGAATTCCCACATATTTGTAGATTTGAAAACCATGATCCTAGACCTAGCTTCTTTCTGAAGGTATTTTGTGTGAGAGCTGAGGAAGTGAAAGGCCCAAGTCGGAAAGAAGTGGTGGATCTCTCTCTCTCTCTTTTCTCTCTCTCTCTCTCTCCCCTCTCGCTCTCTCTCTTCTCTCTCTCTCTCTACCCACCCCATGTCTCCTGTGCTCACATTGATTTTTGCAAAGCTCCAATCTGGAAGGACGAGGAACACGTGACTCACAGACAGGAGGAAGGAGCTAGGGGAGTTCTTTCCAGTTCTGGGTGAACACTCCACATGGCCCCCAAGTCATCATTCAACCCTGAGCCCTTTAATAAACGTATCTTTTACTGGGGCCAGGCCTGCCCCCATGGCGGATGTGCACCAGGCACTTATTTCCAAGCTCACGGGAAACCTGGCCATGCAAAGATGAAACATGTTAAGGGGATGTGGGTGGGGCAAAAATATCAGCAAAGGCGACATCAAGATTCCTGTCAGTATGCAATGCACATTTCAAGGGCGTCGGGGTGGGTAAGGGTTGGTTCCCGTTGTTGTTCACATTATCTTGCTTTGGTTGGTTTGCTTGCAGGGGTCTGGGTATGGACAGGGTATTTTATACATATGTCTTCTGTAGGAATCAGGACATTATCTACAATACTTCCTAGAGTTGAATAAAGATCAGAAATTGGCAACATTCGATCAGAAAGCTTTCTGCAAATCCACCAGCATGTTCCAGTAAAAGGACAAGCTGAGGCTACATGTTTAGTACAAATGCTTTTAATTGTTACCAATGACAATTTATTCATATTTATGCAATGCCACACACACTGGGGGGGGGGGACTTTTCCATGCGAGGACACAAAATAAATAATTTTCTTAATTAGATTCCTTTGAAAGAAAAAGCTCACCAAAAATAACAGCAGCCAGGCATTTTTTATTGGTTCCAGCAGATTCCACCAGGAGGAACACCCAGTCATCAGCAGTTACTGGTGCGTGGGGATCAGAGCATAGAAATAAAGGTGAAACTGAGGTCAATATTTACTTCACAAAGGGAACAACATCTCAATATTCATGCAAATATTAGCTCGGAAAATATAGTTTTCATTCTGAATGCTTCTCTCCAAATATCTAGCACAGATGTAGTCAAGTAGATGTTGGTATCCACAGGGAAAACTGACTTCTAGAAAGTTAATCAGCATCAAATTTGCATATACAGCCAAGCTGAGCACATGAAAACTACATTTTCTTTATACTGAACAGTTTCCCAATTATTTGGAAATTAGTTGACTTGCTTTTCACATTTAGAATTTTAAAATCTCCTAGCTCATTATAGAGACTCTTTTAAACCAGTCAGAACAGATTTCCTTCTCGCAGGCTACGATAATAAATATTAAATTGAAAAATTGTTCATTTACCACAAGTTGCCACATTGTAGATTACATTGTACACACGCCAGCATTAACACTGCTCTCGGTTGGAGATAATTGGAACTTCAGTGACATGCGAAGGGCTGTACAAAAGTACAAGAATGTTTACTGCAGCATGATTTGTAATAGTGAAAAATTCAAGGCAACCAAAGTGTTAGCAGTAATACAATGAATTACAGTACATTAACACTGTTTTATTTTTAAATGATGTGTGTGCCCATGTTCACAGCACTGCTTCCCTACAGCGGTGCATGCTGCGCACTGTAAAACTCCAAATACGGTCTATGTCAGGGGCCAGCAAACTTTCCATGAAGGGCCAGAGAGTCAATATTTTAGGCTTTGTGAGTCATAGGGTCTTTGCCACAACTACTTAATTCTGCCACCAATGTATGAGTATGGCTAGATTTTAATAAAACTTTGTGTTTGGTCACCATAATTGGAATTTTGTGCAATTTTCACATTGTAAAACCTTATTTTGACTTTTTAACCATTTAAAAAATGTAAAGATTTTAAACTCACAGAACATACAAGAACAGGTGGCACACGCTAGACTTGACCCTCGAGCCACAGCTTGCAGCCCCTGGTTTATGTGGATGTCATCAACTGAAGTCACGTCACCCACAACCTGCACAACCTCATGCAAAAGCCTTGTGCAAATGTGTAAAGCCTGAAAACACTGCACCAAATTCCAAACAGCTGTTACCTCTAGGGTCTGGGGACGGGGAGAGAGGATGAAGAGGATACAAGTTTTATTTTATTTGCTGAGTGTATATATCTTTATCCATAGAAATACACAACCAAGGCCAGGTGCCACGGCTCACACCTGTAATACCAGCACTTTGGGAGGCCAAGGCGGGCAGATCACTCGAGCCTAGGAGTTTGAGACCAGCCTGGGTAACATGGCGAAACCCTGTCTCTACAAAAAATACAAAAATGAGCTGGGCTTGGTGATGCATGCCTATAGTCACAGCTGCTCATAAGGCTGAAGTGGGGGGATTACTTGAGCCCAGTAGGTTGAGGCTGAAGTAAGCTGTGATCACACTGCTATACTCCAGCCTGGGCAACAGAGCAAGACCCCATCTGGAAAGAAAAACAAAAAACAATGCACAACCAATTCTTTGTAAAAATGAATGGGTCTCAAGCCTACTGTGTATTTAGAGAGCAGAGAGTCCCACGGCAGTCAGATCAGGGGTGATCTCTGGAGATGGGGAAGGCGTGGTATCTTGAAAGCAGAACATCGAGGGGTGAGGACAAAGTTTCATTCATGACCCTGCATCATGCTTATACAAGGGAATGCTTTATAGTAAGTCGTAAACTGTCATTTGTGTTTTATGTGCTTTTCACTGTGCCTCCAAAAGAAGATTCTGTGGTAGGCTAATGATTCCTCATTCTTTGGGAGACTCTCCAAACTTTTCTGAAGCTGAATCAGGATGCTGAGATTGACCACTAAAAATTACAATAAACTATGCAGCAATAAAATATCAAATCTAAAATACTACTCTTTAATTCACATCACTGCCACGAAACTCCAGTGTAACATGATGGAAGACTGATGGATGCAAACATTCTCCACTCTAAACATCCCTCATGTCTGAAGAAAGATCTGAGACCCAGTCCCAGCTTAAGAAAGGCCTGTGGAAAAGCCGCCCCATTAGAGCGTGTCTTTGCCGTTGGCACCACCTCTCTCTAACCCTCCCAGAGTCCACAGTCACAGAGGGAAAGGGGAGACTGATGTGCAGAATCCATTCTGGTCTCAATTTAACTTCAGAAATTGATGGTGTTTCTAGATGAGGGGGATGGTTTCCTTGGACAATGAGGAGAATGCCATGGTGTCCTAAATCCCCAAAGAGAAGCACAGAGGATATTGACCAGGAACAAGGGGCTGTCTGAACCCACGGGAAGGACAGCACCATGGGGCAATGAGCAAGGGCTCTCACCCAAGGTCAGCCTGCACCCAGCCGAGAGCCTCCAAGACCACTCAAGCCTTCAAGCCTTCCTGCTTGCCTATAAGTTTACTTCCCTCTGCTTTAGTCTAAAGCTTCTTCCCATATAAACTAAAATCTTGTGAACCCATCTGTTTCATTATATGAGTCTTAACCAGAACCGATGGTTTGAAAGCATGAATCCCATGACACTTGGCACACGGGAGGTCCTGGCTGAGCTGGATTTGCATTTGCAGCGGCCCACATGCTCTCTGCGGAGTTACGGAAGAGACCTCCTGTGCAGGTGGCAATTATCAGTGGGTCCCCTGCAAATGCCAATGACTTTGATCATTGGACTCAGTTTCCTTAGGAGTTGCATCTTCCAGGGAGTGGAGGATGTGTTCTGGGGAAGAGGGAAGTCTTAGATTTGGTTCATAAGTTTACTGGAATACACTCACCACCCACCTCCCCTGCATCCCTCCACATGCAACAGGACTGAACCTACTGCAAGTCAAGAAACCCACAGAAGTTTCCACATAACAGAGTGTTGGATCAGAGTCCCGGGCAGGTGGAAAAGCCACGCAATAACGCAAAGAAAAGCCACGTCTTGGGGATGGGCCTCCGTTTCCTCTTCGGTAACTCCAAGCGGGGATTCTACTGATGCCCACGGCAGTCCTTGTCACTTTTACCCCCCCGTTTCCCATGTGACGTCACTGACTGTTCTGAGCGCACAATGCTTAATGTGGGGAATAAAGCAGGAGTTGGTTAAGGCTTAAACAGCGGTCCCTGGGGACACAAAACGTTCAGCTATCACTGAACTTTTACTATGTCCCAGGCACTGTCCTTAGCTGTCTCCAAATTTCACTCTTGAAATTATCACCCCGACCTCTGAGGCAGGCTTGACCATCGCCTCATTTTACAGAAAAGGAAATGCGACACGGGGCCAACGTCACAGGCCAAGGAACTCAGGGAAGCAGGAGTCAGCCCCAGAACTCGGCACACAGTCAATGCCCACGAGTGGGATGTCAAGCCCTGATCGTCAAGTGGGACGAGCAAATCATTCCCCACAACTCCCCACAGTCCTTCGGGAAAAGCACTGAAATGGATTGAGTTTTCTAAAAATAGTCTCATGAAAGAGTGAGAAAAAACTGACCTCGTGGAACAAAAGCAACACTGCAGTGAGAACGGCCCACCAGGAGAATGACGAAACTCTTTTCTCGCACTGTCTGACAGTAACGTGGACTGCGTGCCAGCTGCGGGCCAGGAACTCTCTGGATCATTGATACTCACCAGCTCCTCCTAAGTGGATGAGGTAGGTGTTGTGCTAGCACCCATTTTAAAGATATGGAAATGAGACACAGTTAGATAAAATCCCAGCTCATCTTCACACAGCTAGCAAGCACCAGAGCTGGGATCTGAGCCGAGCCATCTGGCTGGAGACTCCCTCACTCCTGACTGTGCTGCCTTTCTGAAACAGCCTCGGGTCTACCAGATGACTTTTCAGAAGGCACCATCCAGCAACCTTGGACCTGCTTTGTTTGCCCACATGGAATTTGCAGCAGATGTTTATGCCCCTCCCCCAAATTAATGCTGAGATCTTAACCAAGGTGATGCTCTTAGACGGCAAGCCCTATGCAAGACACTCAGGGAACAGAGTCCGGGGGAACGCGATGGGTGCCCTTATGACAGAGTCCTGCGGGAGTGTGCTCATCCCTTCCACCATGTGAGCACACGGTGAGAAGGTGCCGTCTCTGAACCAGAAAGCAGGTCCCCAGCAGACACCGAATCTGCAGCTGCCTTGATCCTGGAATCCCAAACTCCAGAACCATAGAAATAGATCCCTGTTGTTTATAAGCCACCAGTCTATGGAATTTTATTAGATTGGTGTAAAAGTAATTGCAGCTTTGCCATTAAAAGCAAAAACCGCAATTACTTTTGCACCAACATACTCAGCTCAAAATGATTAAGACAATGTTGTCTTTTCTTCTCACTGAATTAATTGCCAATATTTTAAAATTAAAACATGTAATGGTTAATATGAGATGTCAACATGATTGAAGGATGCCTATAAGACTTTGCAGAGCTGGTAAAGTATTATTTCTGGGTGTGCCTGTGAGGGTGTTGCCAGAGAAGATTAACAGTTGAGTCGGTGGGCTGGGAGAGGCAGACCCGCCCTCAGTGTGGGTGGGCACCATCCAATCAGCTGCCAACGCGGCTAGAAAAAAGCAGGCAAAGACGGTGGGATAAGCCGGCTTCCCGAATCTTCTGGCTTCATCTTTCTCCCATGCTGGATGCGTCCTGCCCCAGACTCCAGATTCTTCAGCCTTTGGACTCTTGGACTTACACCAGCGGTTTGCTGAGGGGTCTGCGGCCTTTGGCCGCAGGCTGATTGGTGGCTGCACTGTCAGCTTCCCTACTTTTGAGGTTTTGTGATCAGACTGAGCCACTGCTGGCTTCCTTGCTCCTCAACCTTCAGACAGTCTATCACAGGACTTTGCCTCGGATCACGCGAGTCAATTCTCCCTAATAAACTCCCTTCCATGTGTACATCTCCTGTTAGTTCTGTCCCCCTGGAGAACCCTGACTCATACAGAACATTTCACATAAACATGTGCATTTATACTTTCTCATGGAAATTCTGGGGTCCTGGTCACAGGGGACTCACACTGCCCTTGGCATTGAGAAGCAGCTGCCCCTGGACAGAAAACACACACCCTAGACTAACACGGCCCCACTCTGCCTCTGTGGACGTTTGAGAATGCAACCTGCTAGGCTGGGCGCGGTGGCTCAAGCCCGTAATCCCAGCACTTTGGGAGGCCGAGACAGGCGGATCACAAGGTCAGGAGATGGAGACCATCCTGGCTAACACAGTGAAACCCTGCCTCTACTAAAAAATACAAAAAAACTAGCCAGGTGAGGTGGTGGGTGCCTGTAGTCCCAGCTACTCGGGAGGCTGAGGCCCGAGAATGGCATAAAACTCGGGAGGCAGAGCTTGCAGTGAGCTGAGATCCAGCCTGGGCAACAGAGCAAGACTCCATCTCAAAAAAAAAAAAAAAGACTGCAACCTGCTAAGAAAACTATGCAAAACTTGGAAATAAGGCAAAACGATTACTGCATGCCCTTTCAAAATCATGCTAGAAAATTCGACAAGTCCACTGAAATGTCATGGGAGACTCTAGGGAAAGAGAACTTTATTTGACATACCATTTACTATTGATCAGGGCCCAGACTCTGTCAATTTAGATGTTAACTTGGAGTAGATTGATACATTACAAATGACTTTTATCCAATAGAGATGAGAATAATTTCTGTCTTATAGGAAAGAAAGCCTCAAAAGGGATTGTTTTATTGCCCTAGGGCATTAAACTGTTCTGCATCAACTTTTCAATCTCTTGAAGCATTTTTCCCTGTGTATATGTATGCATAAATATATATACATATGTGTGTATATATATAAAACTTCTCATAACCTAATTTTATCTAGCTATGTCATCTTGTTGGCTTCTGTATTAGTCCATTCTCACACTGCTATAAAAACATACCCAAGACTGGGTAATTTATATAAACGAAAGAGGTTTAATTGACTCACAGTTCTGCAGGGCTGGGGAGGCCTCAGGAAACTTACAATCATGACGGAAGGGGAAGCAAACGTGTCCTTTTTCACAGGGCAGCAGGAGAAAGAAGAATGAGAGCTGAGCAAAGAGGGAAGCCCCTTATAAAGTCATCTGATCTCATGAGAACTTACTCACTATCACGAGAACAGCATTAGGGAAATTGCCTCCATGATTCGATTACATACACCTGGTCCCTCCCACGACACATAGGGATTATGGGAACTACAATTCAAGATGGGATTTGGGTGCAGACACAGCCAAACCATATCAGTTTGCATATCAATAAATGAAGCAATTATTGGAAACTCCTTCACTGTGTTATGTTTTTAACCTTTTGAAACTCTAACTTTCTGAAAATCTTTTTTATAGAATTATACTTTGAGAAATCTGTTACTATTCCAGTGGAATGAAATGAAAAATGATCTGCCTTGTAGAGTTGAAACCACTTTTGCAAACATTTTAACAGTTAGAAATTGGTAACTTTGAGAAAATTATAAGAAACATAGAGGATGTGATCTAACTAACCCCCACCTTACCTTTAACCTCCAAACTGCCCTTGGTCACTCCTGGGCTTGGACCAAGCTAACTTTGGGAGAAATTTAGTTTATAGTTGGAATGATAATAACCCTTCCCCAAAACTAAACCTCCTTGGTAAAACCAATGAAAGGCCGCCATGTTAGGAAAATGAGAGGAGCCTGAATTCCACTAAGATGTAGGCTTAGTTAAATGATTACCAGGCTGGGCACGGTGGCTCACGTCTGTAATCCCAGCAATTTGGGAGGCCAAGGTGAGTGAATCACCTGAGGTCAGTAGTTCTAAGACCAGCCTGGCCAACACGGCAAAAGCACATCTCTACCAAAAATACAACAATTAGCTGGTCGTGGTGATGAGCTCCTGTAATCCCAGCTACTAGGGAGGCTGAGGCAGGAGAATCACTTGAACTCAGGAGGTGAAGGTTGCAGTGAGCTGAGATTGCACCACTGCACTCCAGCCTGGGCAAGAGAGAGACTCTGTCTCAAAGCAAAAGAAAAAAAAGGATTACCAGCCATTATTCTGGAGGTCACAAGATTTGCAATTTCCCCAATTTCTGGCAGATATGATGTTATCTATTTACATCACTATCTACAATAGTGATGTCTATTGTAGAACCCAAGACTGGCCTTTTGAGATGTCCTTTCAGGTTTCTGCATTTCTGAGGACTAGATGGTCCCACCCAGACCCAAGACTCTTGACTTAACTGCTCCTGTAGCCACACTCAGCACACAAGGGCCATATCCCTACAATTGCATCCACAACCAATCAGCACATCCCTTCCCTAGTCCCCTGCCCACCAAATTATCCTTGAAAAACACTAGCCTCCAAATTCTCTGGGAAGCTGATTTGAGTAATAATAAAGCTGCCGTCTCCTGTTTAGCTGGCTTTAAGTGTATGATACTTTTTCTCCTTTGCAATTCCCCTGGGTTGATAAATCAGGTCTGTCTGGGAAGTGGGCAAAATAAACCTGTTGGTCAGTTACAGAATGGTTTTGAAGGCTGGTTTAGGAAGCCACAGAATACAGATGCTCTCAACTCTAAATTTCAAGCCTCAAATCAGGTGGAAACCTCAAACTTGGGGAAATTAATCCTTTCTGGGGCTGCCTGAGGATTTCCATGCTGAAAGCAGACCCAGCCTTCAGGAGCCAAGAGCGAAGGCATTCTCCAGGGGGCTATGTGTTTGCTGACACTCCACTGCACAGGTGTCTCTCTGCACAGAGCAAACCTGCCCTTTCAATTCACTCTGAGCCACCAGTTCAATCTTTTCCATCTGTGCTCTCTGAACTTTCCATTTCCAATAGGTTCAGACTAATTCGCGGCAGCCATGGGGGTTGATCAGCTATGCCTCTCCCATCACATCCAAGGGCTGCATGTTGACATCCTTAAAAGAATTTAGAAATAAATCTAATAGAGCTCCTTTCATGCCGGAGGACTGTTTATTTGAATTCCATTAAGAGCGGACACAAGTATATGCAGAGAATGAGTCTGGGCTTCAAAAGCACTTAGCCAAGCCATTTACCCCCATGTTGGATAAAACCATTCCATTGTAATAAAATAAAAACACCACTGAAAGTTGACACAGCCTAGGCTAAAAGCTTGATGTTTAAGCAGCAGCGAGATTAGCTTAGTCCAAAAAAAAAAAAAAAAAAAGCCATAGCAGCCCAGCCACAGAACAGAAACACATCACAACATGCTTTGCATGTTGATGGAACTGAACGGCGCTGGCTGGTGCAGTTCCGCCTTCCTCAGCGAGGGAGGGATTCCAGGGCAGATGTAAATGGGAACTTAAGGCCATTCATCAATTCATTCAGAGAACCGAGGCATTGAAAATTGCGGAGGAGCTTGGGCTTGGAATTAGGAACAGGCCGGTTATCAGACAAATGTGGGCTGTGTCACATGAAAGTCACTATAATTTTTAGCTTGGGCAAAAGTATAAATTACAGACCTTGGTGTCTGTCTTAGAGCACTGCGGTGAAGCCTTACAGAACTGGGAGGCATGGATTTGTGGACAGTCACTAAGGAATCAGCTAGCCGGCCACCCCCACCCCGAGCCCCCAATGGAAACTAATAGGTTTTCCAGATGCAAAAACCATGTTCTTCCCAAGGGAATCGAAGAGTACACCTGCTCCCTGTACAGTTATGGGTGCAGAGACCAGGGTGCAAAGTGCATAGCATCTCACATTAACACGTGGGATCTGGTATTTTTAAGTTCACTGTTGGTCAATTATTTGCAGAGACTAGGGTGCAAAGTGTACAGCATCTCACATTAACACAGGGAGTCTGGTATTTTTAAGTTCATTGTTGGTCAGTTATTTTTTAAAATGAAGAATTCTGTTTTTATAGACACCTTAATTTTCTACCTTATAATGATGCTTTTAAAATATCAACTTTGCTAAAGCAGGCCTTAAAATCTCCCATTCAAGCAAAATGTTAGTGAGCCTTGCTAGTATCACCCTCCGAATAAAGCTTGTGTCCTAAGAGCTGATAGAAAATAAGAATGCAAAAACATTGGGATTTGTGTGAAATCAGCTGTCCTCCCCAAAAAAGAAGAAAGATTTCTGTGTAGTCTTATGTCCCCATGATATTGTAATACATGAAATGCTAGCGTCAGAACATCTAGGTATTGTTTATTTGTTTCTGTTTTTGTTTTTTTGGGGGGGGAGGGGGCAGGGGAGGAAATTGTAACAGGAATCTTTTCTGCCATGTTCTGGTAACTGCCTACACGAACTAATACAGCCTCATCAGTTAGCAGAGTTTATCCCTCTAACAACAGTGATAAGTTTAGGGCTATGGTAGGTTTCAAAATAAGTCTGAAAAACTTTTTATCACTCATCCCTTTAAAGTGTGAGCCCAATCGCACTACCACTAGCACCAGCGAGGGCTGGACCTGCTATTTCACTTCTAATGAACAGCATATAGCTGAGATGACAGAATGTGAGTTCCAAAGGTGGGGCATAAAAAGCACTGCCACTCCTATCTTACTCTCTGGGGAAAGCCAGCGCCATCTTGTGAGGAGACTCAAGTAGCCCTGCAGAGTGGTCCAGGTGGAGAGAACTAAAACTAGAACATCAGCCATTTGAGCAAACCACCTTAGAACTGGATTCCCCAGCCCCTGTTAAGCCTTGAGATGATTCCAGATATCAGTCTTGGAATCTCTCAGCTGAGGCCTCAGACATCATGAAGCAAAGACACACCAGCCCCACAGGACTGTGTCTGGATTTCTCTCCTATAGAAACTGCAAAATCATAAATAACTATCCTGCTCTAAGTCACTATCAGAGTTTTGGGGTAGTCTGTTATACAGCAATCGATTAACGCGCATGCCCACAGGCAGACCCATAAGACTCAGGGAGTGGCTGTTTATTTCAACCACTGAAAAAGAGAAGGTGTTTTTCCTGCTGAACCTGAAGTTTGGAAGATGTAATTGGGGAGCTGCTGGAGGCCACCACATAAGGAGACTGCCTGAGAAGGAAGCCGTTCCTGAGGACAGCAGAGAGACAAGAGATGGGGACACACTATTGGCACTGATGTTGAGTCCCTGGATCAAGCTATGCCTGAAGGTTATTCTGACATTTTTTGTTGTTTGGGCCAATAAATCCCCTTGCCACCTGCATTCTCACCTGAAGTAAGTTTGGGTGGGATGTCTGTCATTAGGTATTCAATGACCCCGACACTGTACATGCAGCATGCTCTGCACTGTCTCTCACATAGTACTCTAGATAGTCCGCGGGATAGACTATGTCCTCTGAGTGCAGTGGCTAGCTCTTAAAGTGACCACAACCAATAAGACAAAGGGTCAGTCACGCAAGATGGGTCCACAGAAGTGAGCTCCATCCAAACTCTGTGTGAGCTCATCACGAAGGCTGTAATCACAGAACTTCTGCTCATCATGAAGCCTCCAATGTCAGAACTTATTTTCCAGTGGGAAAAGTTGGAAATCCAGGTAATAAGCAGACACACAAATAAATACCCAGGATGAGCTGAGGTGGAGGTAAGTGCTGTAAAAGTGATGCACTGGAGACTCCTGTGCGCATGCTGGGCAAGGACGACCGCTCTCATTGGTGACAGTCCGCTGGCACTGGAGTGCTGAGGGGCAGCTCTGCAATGGTACAGAAGCCTGAGGGACAGAGTTCCGGGCAGAGGGAACTGCAGAGAAGGAAATGAACTTGGAGGCAGGGGTTCCATGAACAGAATAATGTCCGGTGTGGCTGGAGCATAGAGAGCAGAGGGGAGAACACCAGGAGAATATTAGCTAACACAGTCCTGCTACCATGGTCACAACCAATTACACAAAGGCTTGGTTGTGTAAGATGGGTCCACAGAAGTGAGTTCCCTCCAAACTCTGTGTGAGCTCATCATGGAGCCTGCAATCCTACAACTTCTGCTCATCAGTTCTATGAACACTCCAAGAGACAGGAGTGATCACGTGTTGCAGTGAGCAGGCATGGAGGGAATCTGGGTTTCATTGTGAGTGCAATGGTCTGACTTGTGTATTTTAAGCACCCTGACTGTTGTGTGAAGAACGAACTGTGGGGAGCAAGAGTGTTCAGTCCGACACACGGAATACACTGAACGCATCACAACTGACGACCGCTTGGGCATCCTCTGTGCCAGGCACTGGTCTACGTGCTTGATGGATATTATCTCACTTAATTCTTGCAGTTCCAGGATGGAGGTATTTTATAACTTGCATTCAGCAGGCAAGGGAACAGGAGTACAGTGTAGACAGCGTTCATGGGACTAATGGGTTAAGAAGCCTGGATTTGAACCAGAGGTCAGGCTCCAGAGCCACATCGCGGTATGACCCTCTCTTTGCAGTGCTATAGGACCGGGGTTGTCTGGCTGTCTCAGATCCTGTGCCTAACGACTAAGACATTGTTAAGGTTGGTGTTTGTTTTGGTTTGGTTTTCCTCTCACACTGCTGGGGTTTTACTCCACACCCCCTGGGTTTAAAATTGTATGTTTCTTCTCAAAAGACGGCAAACAAATAGCCAAGAAGTCTATGAAAAAGGGTTCAACATGACTATTCACTAGGGAAATGCAAATCAAAACCACAATGAGATATTACCTCACACCTGTTAGGACAGCTATTATCAAAAAGATGAAAAATGAGTGTTGGACAGGATGTAGAAAAGAGAGACTCCTTGCACACTGTGGGTGGGAATGTAATTTGGTAAAGCCATTATGGCAAACAGTACGTGGGCTCTTGGAGATATTAAAAATAGAACTCCCATATGATCTAGCAATCCCACTCTGGGTATATATCCAAAGAAAATGAGTCAGCACCCCGCACAGACATCTGAACTCTCGTGTTCAGAACTTCTGATCGTCATGCGGCAGGATTCACAGTAGCCACGATGAGTCAGCCGATGTGCCCGTTAATGCATGAACGGACACAGAAAATGTGGGGTATAGATATATACATGGAATATTACTTAGTCTTTAAAAAGAAATACACCCAGACACAGTGGCTCATGCCTGTAATCCCGGCACCTTGGGAAGCCGAGGCAGGCAGATGACCTGAACTCAGGAGTTGGAGACCAGACTGGGCAACACGGAGAAACCCCAAAACCCTGTTCTCTACAAAAAAATACAGAAAGTAGCTGGGCATGGTGGTATGTGCCTGTAGTCCTTGCTACTCGGGAGGCTGAGGCAGGAGGATCACTTGAGCCCGGAGACAGAAGTTGCAGTGAACTAAGATTATGCCACTGCACTCCAGCCTGGGTGACAGAGCCAGGCCCTGTCTCAAAAAAAGAAAAAGAAAGAAAGAAATCCTGCCATTTACAACAATATATACATGACACTGAAAGACATGAAGCTAAGTGCAATAAGCCAGGCGCAGAAATACAAATACCACATGATCTTACTCATATGCAGAATCTAAAAAAGCTAAACTCAGAGGAGCAGAGAGTAAAATGGGGGTCACCAGGGCTCGGCAACACTGGTGAGAGAATGGGGAGATGCTGATGATAAAGGGAAACACTCCTGTTATGCCAGAGGAGCCAGTTCTAGAGTTTGAATGAACCACAGAAGGACTAGAGTTAATAATTCCGTAGAGTGTCCTTGAAATTTACTGAGAGGATAAATCTTCAGTGTTTTCATCATAAAAAAAGAAAGTAAAACAAAGAAAACAGTCACTGTAGAAAGGGATAGATATGTGAACTAGCTTGACCATTTCACGATGTACACATGCCGCAAATCATCAAATTGTATATCTTCAATAGATACAATTGTTTGCCAATTTTACCTCAATAAAGCTTAAAAGCTAAAGTAAATTTTGAAAGATATATATTTAAGCCAAAACTAACCCAGTGACAAAATAACCTAGTTGACAGCGGCCAGAGACGGGTTGGGGTTACCTGAAAAGGATCAGAAGAAACTTCTAGGGCAACGGAAATGTCTGTGTCTTATATTGAGACAGTGTTTCTATGGTACACACATGAGACAGCATTTCTATGGTACACACATGAGACAGCGTGTCTATGGTACATACATGAAGCAGCGTTTCTATGGTACACACATGAGACAGCATTTCTATCCATACACACCTGAGACAGCCATTTCTAATCAAGGTACATAACATGAGACAGCTGTCTATGGTTACATACATGGAGGCCCCAGCGTTCTATGGTAGCACATGCAGACAGCGTTCTCCTTATGCGTACACACATGAGACAGCGTTTCTATGGTACACATGAGAGAGCATTTCTATGGTACACATATGAGGCAGCATTTCTATGGTACACACATGAGACAGCATTTCTATGGTACACACATGAGACAGCGTTTATATGGTACACACGAGACAGCGTTTATATGGTATATACATGAGACAGCGTTTATATGGTACATACATCTGTCCAAAAAGTCAATAACTATACACTTAAAATGGGTACATTTTATGATATGCTAATTATACCTCAACAAAATTGATTTAAATTTTTTCTAAATCAATATTAACTTGTAGTAAATAACTATTTGGATTTGCTCAAGTATATCTTCCATGCACAGTGACAAGTCATCTTATAGCCTCCAGCTGAACCCCCTGGAAGACGTAATCGTGAGTCAAGTCTTCCTGTGTCAGCCGCTGTGGTCAAGTCAACTCCATCTGCACAATTTCATGCAGCAGCAGCAGCTGAGTTGATGTAACCCATTTCATCTCTATGCCCTGCACCCCTGTAAGCAGGTGCCATCTGCACACCCAGGTGCTTCAAGTCAAATGGGGCAGGTGTTTCAAAAGTGTGAGACTGCAGAACTGGCTTTCTAGAGCCGGGGCAAGCTGTTCTTCTAGAAGTACACTGTCCAGCTGCTTGCGATGCAAGGAATGACGTCTCTCTTCCCCTCCTGCCCCCAAGGTGTTTCGGCTACCACGCAGCAGAAGGAGCCAGGTTCGGAGGTGCCTCATCTGGCAATCACCGGGCAGGGAACAGGGCAAGAAGACGGACATCCAGGAAAGAGAAAACCAGCTTTGCACAACAGACTCAACCCCAGCCGCAGACTTCCAAGAATCTGAACTCTGCTTAGCCTCTGTGGGTTGCAAATTGGCTGGGTTTTCATCATATCCGGCCCTTAGAACTGGTTCCTCGGCCACCAGTGTTTTTCTTTTGCTTTGTGTTGTTGGGTTTTTTTGAAAATGTGAATGTCTTCAGGAAGCACAGGAACCTGGGGTTCCCACTGCACCCCATTATACATTGTCTTATGCCCAGCTTATCCCCACATTAAGCTGCATTCCTGGTGCCTAAATATCTTTGAGTTTCTCAGCTTTGGTTTAGACAAAGCGTGTTCTTCTTGGGGCACAGGCACGAAGCCACCAGACATCCAGTGAAAACGAGCAACAGGCTGTGAAATTACCAGTGTTTTCAGCTTCAATCCTTTGGTATCCTGGGGGCACTGGTTGTAGGACCTCCATGGATACCAAAATCCTCAAGTGCTCAATTCCTGATATCAAATGAAATAGTATTTGCATATAAAATATGCACATCTTCCCGAATACTTTAAATCTTCTCTAGGTTATTCATAATACCAAATACAATGTAAATGCTATTTAAGTGGTTGTTATGCTGTATTGCTTTCATATTTGCATTTTTGATTGCTATATTGTTATTTTTATTGTTTGTGGTTTTTTACTGAATATTTTCAATCTGAAGTTGGTTGAATCTGCAGATGCAGAACCCACGGATACACAGCACTGTCTGGAAAGTGAACAGCAACAAGTATTTTCCTAAGGAGTCATAAAAATCCTTTTTTTGTCTGAGTTACGAGCAATTATCTTGATGACACTTCTTGAGCTCTGCAGTATCAAGTGGAGATTTATGTAAGAGGAGGTTTGGATGTTTAATGATTAATTGTTCTGCCAATGGGTCATTGCACGGTGTTATACACATGAATATGTATATCTCCATCTAGACATCTCCTGAGCCACACCCACTTGGTGACTGATGTAATAAAGAAGAGATCAGCTCTTTGTTGCTGGTTCCCAGCATAGAGCTTCAGAAACCCCTGGCACTTCCCAAGTGATCTGTTCTTGTTATTCATGAGAAGCCTCTTTCCACCACACCTGGGTTTTGTTTGTTTTGTCACCCAGGCTGGAGTGCAGAGGTGTGATCATGGCTCACTGCAGCCTCGAACTCCTGGGCTCAAGCAATCCTCCCTCCCACTTCAGCCTCCCTAGTAGCTGGGACTACAGGTGCATGCTACCATGCCCAGCTAATTCTTGTATTTTTTTGTAGAGACATGGTTTTGCCATAATGCCCAGGTTGGTCTAGAACCCCTGGGCTCGAGAGATCCACCCACATCAGCCTCTCAAGGTGCTGAGATTACAGGCATGAGCCACTGTGCAAGCCACACCTCGGTTTATGCTAAGGAGGTGATTCGTGGGTGAACTCTTAGATAATTTCAAGGGAGGAGCTGACAGCACCACAAAGACCAAGCCTGGGTTTATAGTTCCACTCCCCGAACCCCCGGGGAAGGGAGGAAGGGGTGCAGTGATTTCATCAACTGCCCTTACATAATGAAACCCCACATAAAACTCTGGACCACAGGCTCAGCAGAGCTTCCTGGTGGTGAACATGTTAATGTGTTGAGCGTGATGCCCTGGATGCCACGAGGAGAGAGCGCAAAAGCTCCGCATCCCTCCCAGCCCTACCCCAGAACTTGCCCTAGCTGTCTCCTCCAGGTGGTGGTTCCTGAGTTAAACCCTTTATCAGAAAACTGTAATCATAAGCTCAGCATGCTTTTGGGGGGTTCTGTGAGCTGCTTTATTGAAGCTAAAGAGAGGTTATAGGAACCCCAAAATGTGTAGGCACGTTGGACAGAAGTGCAGGTACCCTGGGTATTTTGACTCAGGTTTGGTTACCGTATAACCTTAAAATAGAGGGAATAGTGGACAAAGCCCCTCGCCCCCTGCAGCTGGCATCTGGAGTGAAGGCAGTCTTGTTGGGGACCCAGCCATGAACCCATGGGGTCTGCACCAGCTCTGGATGATCAGTGTCAGAACTGCACTGAATCGCCGGACCCACCATTGGTAACAGAACTGACATTAGAACACCTGTGCGGAGAGACGCAGACGGCAGGCAGAGTCGCTCAATTGCCAATGAGGCTTCTGTCCCAGAAATCCTGGTCCTGTGAAATGTGCCCATTTCCCTTTGGAAGTAGCCTGCTGACCGAGGGGGAACAGAAATCTATTGTTCACCCCGTCTGCAATTTCCATGTGGGTCTTAAGCCAGAGAAAATTAATCATGGAACTAAACAGTGATTTGTTCCAGGTAAGTCCATGCTCCTTTTCAAATCCAATGACAGTCAAGTCAGAAACTCTTGGGACACATTCTCTTCCTTTTATGCTGAAGTTGCTGGGAGGGAGGAGAATAGGTGGTCCTGAAGTTAACCGTCATCTTGATACCATGAGGGCAAGTCTGCCCAAGAGTGAAATCAACACAAAATAAAATAAGGCAAGCTGTGGAAAGAGGGTGTCTTGACATATTTCACACTGTGTGTGTCCAGCTGAGCCAGAAGGCAGAGTGCCTCAGCCTTGTAGTTAAAAACAACGAATCCTGCCTTTCTGTTTCAGATGGGCTGAGTTGTGTTTTCTGTCACTTGCATCTGAATGATTTCTGAAAACTACACGGAGTCAAAATCCACCTAAATGTTTCTAGAAGCAGAAGCAACTCAGGAAGTGTCTCAGTATTGGTTCTATTCTGTGGTATCCTGGAACTAGTTCATACTGGCTTGCAAAAGCCAACTGTAAAATCTACAAGAATTTAGCGAGTCAGCTGCTAAACTCTTGGTAGTCTGAAATTAGCCATGTGAGTGTGAGAACCAATTTTTATTAAACATTTACCAGCACACCATGGGCTCCAGACCTAGGGTCAAAAACCTATCTTCAGAGGCTACATGGGAGGTTCAAAGCCAGTCTCTGAACCCCACTAAAAATCCCCCATGGCCCTTCTGGGCTGGATGTGACCTTCCCATGGGCAGCCTCCATAGGCCAGGCCTGCAGGAATAGAAGAGGAAAGGGATAGAAGAGACAAGGTCTCCAGGAAGGCATGTGTGGGTCCACATTCCCCAGTGAGCTGCTTCCCTTCATTTATAGCTCCGCTCAGGCCAAGAGGCAGTTCCACATTCCCCAGTGAGCTGCTTCCCTTCATTTATAGCTCCGCTCAGGCCAAGAGGCAGTTCCTTAATGCTATCAATTCTCTCATGCTTCCGGGACGAACCCTGCCAAGTCCCTTCCACCAACCTCAATCACAGACCAATACAAGATCACTTTCCAGTTTAGTGATGTCTCAGTGTCAACAGCAGGTGACACAAATAGGATTAAATTCCTCTATTGAGTTGCTAAAGAGACAGACAGCAAAGCCTCTTCTAACACCCAATCTCTTATTCCTGATAGGAGTAAATCTCCCCAAGACAAAGTGGGCGTTCGGAGGCACAGAACTCCTAATCCAGTTTACGCAGGGGGAGGACAAATAGGAGACACTGACAGCATCGTGAACTTCCTGATGGAACAACTCTCCTGCTCTCCAGATTAAACGTCACGATCCCCCGCCGTGCATCCCCTGCTGGGGTCCCCAGCTGTGGCATTATCTCCTCAGCATTCGCTCTTCACAAAGGCTTTTCACCTGACTGCAGAATAACGTTCAGAACTAATCTTCCACCAAGTCTAAAAGCTGTAAAGGTCAAACTTGCTCCCACCAAGGGAGTCCACAAATACGAAGGATGCTGTGTAGAAGAATCATGTTGTTGGGGTCTGTGTCTATCTAAAAGCCACCAACGAATGTGCTTACATCTTTGGAGCAAAAGTCAGTAAGCAGCAATCCCTGCACCATTTTCAAGTACCTTTGTATGTACCGACGTAACCTCCAAGGTCCTGGGTTAAATGCCTAACAGGATGTTGACCGTCCCGCATGAATGAGTAAGGTAATTTCTACCGTGTCAACAACCCGTTAATAAAACATGTATTTCATGCAAGATTCAAGTATGTTGGAGTTGGGCAAGAGCTTGGAAATGAGGCTGTTCGTACTTCACACAAGGCAGACGAAGAAAGAAAAGCCTAGGGGCCTCTCAATAAAAAGCAAAAAGCATTATTCCCTTGTGAAAAAAACGACCCTTCCTTCAGCGTGAAGAAGGCAGCTCTCCTATGAATGCCTCACTCCCATTCTTGTCAAAAGACCCTGAGCAAGTCACGCGCTTGGAGTCTAATAGTTCCATTATAAAAAGAAAGGCGAGGAGATGCGATGAAATATTTGTTCCCCAATTATTGCAGAGGGGACACCGTTTTGATTGAATCGTTCAGATGGTTCTTTTTCTTTTAATTTATCGCATCAGACATATGCAGCACGGACTATCTTCAGGCCTCTTTGTTTCACGCTCTAAGATCTGATAGAAGAGGGGGCCTCTGAACAGATGCATTATTCTGATTGTGATTAACAAAATGGAAAGGATGAGTGTGTGCCAAGGGGGGAAAGCTGTTGCGATTGCCATTATCACACCATTTCGCTGATTTGCTGCAACTCAAATAAGGGCAGAAATGAAGACAATTAAAACAGAACCAGACTGCCGTCGCCTACATTATTATAAAAACAAACAATAGGAATTTAAGCTGATTCGTCAAAAGCAGCAGGAAATTTCAGCAACCGAATTTTTAAAATCCCAGCTCTTTGCGGAACCATTTCAATGGCTAGACATTGAACCAGCGTGAACCTGGGCACAAAGAATGGATCTGCCCTGGTGAGAATCTTTACTACCTTGTTTCAAATTACCTCTTTTACAAAGAGACTCAATCAGTGGATCAACCACACAGATCAAAGGCACCAGAAGTAGAACTCACAAAGGCCTGACTTCACAAAGGCAAAACCATGCCCTTTGTTTTCATTTTTCTGGTTAAAAAAGCGAGAGAGAGAAATAAAGAGAGAGGCTCTTTCTTGTGGATAGATTTTCTGGCATTTGCAAGAGACAGGTATTCTAGGCTGACCTGAGAATTAAGAAGATGATACATTTTCAAACTGTAAACGGAATCAGGCAACTGTTTACAAATCCTTCCACTGACTCCCCGTTTCTTTGCTCTAAGTGACTTGTTTCCACCCATCTTTGCTTCTGTGTCCTACCATTCTTCCTCTCACGCGCTAAACCCCAGCCCTGCTCGGACGGGGATTACAACGGACAGCTACAACCTTTCCGTTCTAAGATGAATAAATTCTGAGGCACCAACGTGTAACACTACGACTATAGGTAATGAGGCTGTACTGGAGACTTGAAATTTACTAAGAAAGTAAATATTACGTGTTCTTAGCACAAAATATGATAAATATGTGAGGTGATGCATATGATAAACAGCTTGACTTATCCACCCCACAATGTACACATACAGCAAAACATGATGAGGTACACCATAAGTACATACAATTTTTACTTAGCTTAAAAATAAATCGGGGCCGGGCGCGGTGGCTCAAGCCTGTAATCCCAGCACTTTGGGAGGCCGAGACGGGCGGATCACAAGGTCAGGCGTTCGAGACCATCCTGGCTAACACGGTGAAACTCCGTCTCTACTAAAAAATACAAAAAACTAGCCAGGCGAGGTGGTGGGTGCCTGTAGTCCCAGCTACCCGGGAGGCTGAGACAGGAGAATGGCATGAACCCGGGAGGCAGAGCTTGCAGTGAGCTGAGATCCGGCCACTGCACTCCAGCCTGGGCGACAGAGCGAGACTCCATCTCAAAAAAAATAAATAAATAAAATAAAAAAATAAATCGGGAGGCTGAGGCAGGAGAATCACTTGAACCTGGGAGGCGGAGACTGCGGTGAGCTGAGATCACGCCACTGCACTTCAGCCTGGGTGACAGAGCGAGACTCTGTCTCAAAAAATAAAAAATAAAATACACAAATAAATTCTTTTAAGAGTAACCGTGTGAGGTGATGAATGTGTTCATTAACTTGATTGTGGTAATCATTTCACAAGGCCTATGTACATCAAATCATCATGTCATCCTCTTTAAATATACGTAATTTTGTTTGTCAATTACACCTCAATAAAGCTAGGTTTAAAAAAAAAAAAAAACACAGAGGTCAAAAGCTACAGTCCCTGGACTAAATCCAAACTGACACTTACTTTTGTACAGCCCCAAAAGTAAAATGTTTTCACTTTTTTTTTTTTTTTTTGAGATGGAGTTTCGCTCTTCTTGCCCAGGCTGGAGTGCAGTGGCACAATCTCAGCTCACTGCAACTTCCGCCTCCCGGGTTCAAGCGATTCTCCTGCCTCAGCCTCCCGAATAGCTGGGATTACAGGCATGCACCACCATGCCCGGCTAATTTTGTATTTTCAGTAGAGATGGGGTTTCCTCATGTTGGTCAGGCTGGTCTCAAACTCACAACCTCAGGTGATCCGCCCGCCTCAGCCTCCCAAAGTGCTGGGATTATAGGCGTGAGCCACTGCACCCGGCCTACACATTTTTTTAATGGCTGAAAAAACATTAAAAGAAGGATGATATTGCATCGCATATAAAAAGTATATGTAATTTCAGTAAGTAAATCAAGCTGTATTCTAGCAGAGGCAGACATCAGCTTACATGTTGCCTGGGTGCTTTTGCACCAAGACCTCAGAATTGAGCAGGAGTGACAGAGACTGCATGGCCTGCCTGCAAAGCTGAAAGCGTGCCCTAGAAAGCACTGGTGTCCTCACAAGTGCCTCAGGTGCTGTCTTAGTCTGTTCAGGCTGCCTTAGCAAACCGCCATAGACCGGTGGCTTATCAACAACAGACATTTCTTTCTCAGAGTTCTGGAGGCTGGAAGGCGGAGACCATGGTGCCACCGTGGTTACTTCCTGGTAAGGGCCCAGCTCTGTGTTGCCAACGTCCAACTGCTTGTGGTATTCTCACCAAGTCATGGAACTGGTGCTGTCCTGAGTCCCGTTTAGAGAGGCTTTGTAGGTTCAAATTTAACAAATGTTAAAGGGAGACACAAGGACATCCAGCAGGCACTGCGGGGAAGAGAGGTCTGGCCTCTGTGGCTGCTCTGTGGCCTGGAGCTGCAGTTCAAGTCACAGAACAAGGGAGGCTGGCTTGGGGGTCTGGCAGGGAGGCAAACAGAAGAGAATGCGCCTCACCCAAGGGAGGCAGTGAGAATGCCAGCCCGGCCAGGGCTACCAATTTTCAAGAGACAGCAGAAATCCAAATTTATCTTAATTGTCTTGATGTAAAAAATGCTGACAACTCAATTAAGAAAACAACACCAACAAAATTCTGTTGATCAAACACAACGTGTCCATCAGCAGCAGGTGGATGACCAACTTCCATTTTGTTAATTCTGGCCTGGAGATTTCCAATTTAATCGACATGGTAGCCATCCATTCATTATTTACAAGAGCTTCAGTGTATTCTAGGTTGTGTTTTCAGCATTGTTAAAATGCTGAGACTTCATTCGAGAGGTTCGAGAGGCTAAAACCGGTTCCTGGTCTCCAGTAGCTCACTACCTAGTTCCAGAAACAAGACATTTAATAAAATACCTAAGGAAATCGACAGAAGGGAGGCCCCTTAGGCTGTGTGTGGATTCTCACTACTAAAGTAGCAAGAAGTGAGTCAAGAAATGTTATTTCCATTCCAAAACCAATTATCTGGTGATTTAAACTCGGGTCTTAGCATCCTCATCACCAAATCCTATCATTGGGAAGAAGCACTGCCATTGTTTTGTTGATCCTAACAAAGTCTAAAAGAGAGAATAAGCAAACCATTATTTCCAATTCAGCAATCCTTCCATACCTGGAAGCTTGTTTTGAGATGCAGTAGAAATGATGGCTAAGGATTATTGGTTGACTGTGATTTCTCTACGGTTATCTCCATGGCTATTACTCCACCTCTTTCATGAACACATTCGTCAGGACCTCATCAGCAACAGGTAGCATAAACCCAAGACAAACTTGCTTAAAGGAAAACAAGATAATTTATTGGCTCATGTAACTGAACAGCTCTGGAGCTGTTGGCTTCAGGCATGGCTGGATCAAGCCTCAACAACGACATCATGTTTGTCTTCTCTCTGTCTCTTTGTGGTGGCTTTGTTCTCAGGCTCTGTGGGGTGGCTTCTAGCAGCTTCAGCTTGGCCTCATCCTTACTGCTATTAGTGCCCACAAAATGGGACCTTATTTCTTCCAACTCTCCTGTACTGGAATTAGGTCAGGTACTAATGCCTGACTCAATCACCGCAGCCAGGTCAATCTGTTGACTGCCCCTTTCCTAGTTCTCAACCTCTGGAAGCAGAGATGGGCTGAGCCCAACCTCACTACATGAACTGATACACAGGAAGGGAGGGTTCCCCAAAAGGAAACAAGATGCTGTTATGAGCGTGGGAATGGATACGGAGCACAGGAATGGATGCAGAGCATGGGAATGGATGCGGAGCATGCAAATGCAACTTCTGTCCTTGAAGAGGAGACTAGATTCCCTCCCCAGCCCCAAACAAGATACATTTTACAAAGAAACAACCTCCTTTAGATGTTATGAAGAAAAGGAAACTATTAATATTAGTTTAACTGTGAATATTATATTAATAATTATAATTAATATAATTATATAA
>NW_016804369.1:1406425-1442726 GCF_001698545.2 Rhinopithecus bieti
TAATATAATTATATAATATTATAGTATAATACTATATTAAAACTATTAATATTATTCCAGCGCTGAGACAGAATGAAATAGAAAGTTCACCATGGCTGTGGTACAAACACTTTCAGAGAACCACACACTATGGATAAGAAGAACTTCAAAGCGATTTCTGTGACCTTTCTTAAATCTCAAGCATTTCATGTACACATGTCAGACCAAGAATCCATCTGATCAACAGCTGACTCTAAGGGCCGCTAGCTAGCAGAAGGAAGCATCCATTCCTATTTGTTCAGCTGAGAAACATCCTTAAATGTGTAAAACAGATAAGGTCACAGAGAATCTCATTCATCTGGCTTCCCACAGTCAGCCTGCAAATAGACATGGGTCGGAACAGCAGGGACAGCAATTTGAGAATAGCAGCTTAATAATACCTATTAACCAAACACACACACACACACACACACACAGAGAGAGAGAGAGAGAGAGAGAAAGAGAGAGAGAGAGAGAGAGAGCCCATCCTGCAAAGCTAAAGCCCATCTTGCAGCCTCTCTAGAGAGCTCTTAGGCAGTGGTGACAACTTGTGTTGGAAAGCTGACTCCTGGGTGTCTGCATACTGGCACAGAGGCAGCTGTGTCTCTTCCAGTCATGCCAGGATAAGTTATTCTAATGTCTTCATATTAGCCACTCCCCATAGCATACACTGGTAAGGCTGCATGAAATGATCTTCAAGCCTGGAGTGGTTCCTAATGTATAGAATCTATATTATAGACCGGGGTCAGTTGGTGGCAATTTTGCCCTGAGAACTGAGACCATCTGCACCCACAAAGCTTAATGAATAGGCCTGAGAACTAAGACCAGCTATTTAATATATCAAAATGCCTGTACTGTCTGTGCTAGGAAATTCCTGCCCAGGAATATAAGACTGTGAAATACTACATGATCTCACTGTTTGCTTCAGGAAATTTTTGAAAACTGATTTATTTAAACAATAAATGGCTCACCTGGGCTAAAAGCTCACTTATGAAAAGACTGTGCACCAAGATTCACCTCAAGTCCCTTGTTTGGGTGTGTCTCCTGTATTGCAGGATCTACCTTAAGCTACTTGGGCTCAAACCCCAAATCTCTTTTAAGTATCTATTCTTGACCTTCCTTTCCTGAAATCCCACTGAGATTCTCAGTCATTGCTTTACGTTACTGTAATGGGTAATGAAATTAGCTTTGCTTAAGAAGTCATACTAGGGTGATCGGGGGGTGGACAGCTGCCACCTCAAAGCATCTCCTTCATTTTCTGTGTCCTGTTCTGTGCTGTGGGTTCACTGACTCCTGCAAGTTACATCCCAAGGCTCCATGTTGCTGGTTTTAGGCTGGGATGGACCAATGAAAGCTACTGGCAGGAGACTAGAGGATGGAAAAGAGAGTCCAGGGCTGTCCCCCTTGCCCTGGGCCTGGGGTGCCGCCTCAAGGGTCTGCTGCAGATTGCTTTTTTTTTTTATTTTTAAAGACACAGTCTTGCTCAGTCTTGCTTTGTGCCCAGGCTGGAGTGCAGTAGCATGATCTCGGCTCACTGCAACCTCCACCTCCCGGGTGCAAACGATTTTCCTGCCTCAGCCTCCCAAGTAGCTGGGATTATGGGTGCCTGCCCAGCTAATTTTTGTATTTTTAGTACAGAGAGGGTTTCACCATGTTGGCCAGTCTGGTCTTGAACTCCTGACCTCAGGTGATCCACCTGCCTCGGCCTCCCAAAGTGCTGGGATTACAGGTGTGAGCCGCTGTACCTGGCCTACAGATTGCTTCTTGGAAGCACCTGCAGGATACACCTGTCTTGGCACTTGGACCCTGGGAACACCATCTCCTCCCTCTGCCCTCCAGCCTAGAGAGGGCAGCAGCTCCCTGTTGTAGCTACTCTCTGTTTCTTCCCCTTCCACTGTTTGACACACAGCTTCTTCATCATTCGTGGAACCAATTTATTTTACCAAATTCTCTGTGGAGGAAATATGTGAAATGCATTCGATTTTCCTGGTTAGGCCCCAAGTGATATATTTAAAAAACTCCACTAGGGAAATAAATATCATAAAATCAGTCCCCAACATAAGAGTTTGTGTTCCTTTCCAGATCACAGTCTCACTTCCCCACAAAGTCTATGCCTCAGTCCTACACATTGGAGTCAGATGGGACGATTTTTAAAACAGACCAGGGTCCCACCTCAAATCAAATACGTCAGAATCTCTGGGTCTGCTGGCTGAAAACAATGTTTATTAAAAGGTTTTGTGTAAGATGTAGAGAATTGGAAAAAGTATCACTTTCACCCTAACACAGCAATAACAAAGTGGGATAAACTACAAAATAATAAAGTTTCTTGAACATATCAAAGAGCTGAAGTTGCAGAGAAACCAATTGGCATGAAATCGAAGGAAAAACAGAGTCCTGCAAAGAGAGAAGAAACATGAGTAAGGGCTCAGCTGCAGCAGGAGGAAGAGACTCCAGGTGCCATGCCAGGAGACGATGGCGGAAAAGGTGGACAACTCTGAACTAGATGGGGGAATTTGGCAAAGCCATAGAAATTAGGAAAATGCCAAGCAGAAATGCTAGAAATAATATAATCATGAAAACTCACAATCAGAGATGAAGAATACCTTCAATGGGCTGATTTCTAGATTAAAAATGACCAGGAACAGAGTCAGTGATAGGAAAGTAGGTCAATAAGAAATTATTAAAATGGAAATACTGAAAAAGAAGACAATTGGGAAAACAAACGGAACAGAGCACTGAAGACCCTGTGGGGCAATATGGAACATTCTAGCATACACACAACTGGAATTCCAACAGGAGCTGACAGGAAGAACAGGAAAGAGGAGCTATCTGAAGAGGAAACATGTGATTTTCCAAAACTCATAAAGGGTTCAAACCACAGACCCCAGAAGCTCAGAGAATCCCAAGCAGGATAAACAAATTTTAAGGGACACCTAGACAATCATGTTTGAACTTCTAAAAAAAAAAAAAAAAAGAGAAAATTTTGAAGGCAGCCAAAAAAGACACACCACTTCCAAAAAAACAAAGAATATCGGCGGACTTCTCATCAGAAGCGACACAAGCCAGATGACAATGCAGAAATATCATTAAAGTACTGAAAAGAAAACCATCACCCCAGAATTCTATACCCAGTGAAAACAGCTCTTAAAAATGAGGGTAAAATTAAAATATTTTCAGAAAAGTAAAAACTGAAAATGCACAACCATCAGACTTTTGATATAAGATATGTTAAAGGAGATTCTTCAGAGAGAAAGACTGTGTTACAGGCAGAAATGCATATATCTACACAAAGCACTGAAAACTTCCAGATATGATTAAAATGTAGGGAGATAACAGATCCATTTTTTCTTATCTTGAATTGCTCTAAAAATAATTGTATGAAGCCAAAATAACAACAATGTATGGTGGGTTTATAGCATGAACAAAAATAAAATAAATAGCATCAGTAAAACCAAAAGTGGGAAAGAGGAATTGGAATATGCAGTTGGCAGGTGATAGCACCACGTGTCAAGTAGTAATATTGTTTAGAAATTAAATTGTGATCAGTTAAAGGCCTGTATTGAACACCCTATGACAACTACTGCAGAATTTTTAAAAATATAAATAACCCAGCAGTAGAGATAAAATAGTTACTAACCATATTCTAAGAAGCATGCAAAGAAAAGGGGGATGCCAGAAGGCCACAAAGAACAGATAGAACAAATAAAACATTGCTAGGAAGATGGTAGATGTAAATCCAAACATATATAAAGCCCATGTACGCGCTGTCTACAGGAACGCATTATGAACATAAAGACATGAGCTACTTAAAAATAAAAGGGGCCGGGCGCGGTGGCTCAAGCCTGTAATCCCAGCACTTTAGGAGGCCGAGACGGGCGGATCACGAGGTCAGGAGATCAAGACCATCCTGGCTAACACGGTGAAACCCCGTCTCTACTAAAAAATACAAAACTAGCCGGGCGCGGTGGCGGCGCCTGCAGTCCCAGCTACTCGGGAGGCTGAGGCAGGAGAATGGCGGAAACCCGGGAGGCGGAGCTTGCAGTGAGCTGAGATCCGGCCACTGCACTCCAGCCTGGGTGACAGAGCCAGACTCCGTCTCAAAAATAAATAAATAAATAAATAAAATAAAAGGATAGGGAAAATACACCAACCGAACATCAATTCAAAAAACAACTGAAGTGGTTATATGAATAATATGAGAAAAATAAACTTCCAAATAACCAATAACACCAGAGGAAAAGGATATTACATACTTATAAAGGAGTCAATACACTTACAATGCATAATGATCCTCAATGTATATGCAACTAACAACAGAACTCCAAAACACATTCAGCCACAACTCACAGAACCATAAAGAGAAACAAAAAATTCCATAATTATTAGACAAATGTTGAAGAGGTACTTCTCTCAGTACTGGAAAATATACAGAAATAAAATTCATGAGAATATGGACTATCTGGACAACAGTGTGAACCAACTCATCTAATTGACATTTACAGAGCACTCCTCACAACAGCAGCAAAATAACATTGTCTTCAAGAGCACAAAAAGCATTGAGCAAGGCGGACTGCATTCTGGAACACTGAAAAATACTCAAAAAATATAAATGCATTAACATCTTACAAAGTATGGTATTTGACCAAAATGACATTAACCTAAAAATCGGTATCAGAAAGACATCTAGAAAATCCCCCAAACATCTGAAAATTAACGACAAATACCTAAACAACATGAATAATAAGGAGGTCATAAGGGACATTAGGATACAGATCAAAGAGTTCCTAGAGAAAAATGTATACTATTAGACACTGATGCAAGTAGAAAAGTCTCAAAAACTGATCTAACCTTCCATATAAAGGAGCAAGATAAAGGGGAGAAAATTAAGCCCGAAGTCACAAAAGAAAAAATAATATTAGAGCAGAAATCAATAAAACAACAAAATAATAAAGAAAAATCAATGAAAATGAAAAGCTGCTTCTTTGAATTGACAGACAAAATTCATAAATCTCTAGCTAGACTGAGAAAAAAAGAGAGTAAGGAAACATATTGTTAATAACAGGAATGAAACAGGGAATTATCACTACAGATATAAAACTACAAAAAGGCTAATAAAGCAATATTATAAACAATGTTATTTCTATCTATTTGACAATGTAGATAAAATGAACCAATTCATTAAAAAAAACTAACAAAATTCAGCCACTATGAAGCAGATAATTTGAATAATCCTAAAACTATCAAATAAATTGAATTTATAATTTAATAGCTTCTGAAAAAAAAAAATCCAGACCCAGATGATTTCACCAGACAATGTAAACCAAACATTTAAAGAAGTTCTAGCTCCAAAAGTGTAGTCTCTTCCAGAAAATAGAAGGAAATACTCCTCATCTCTTTTATGAAGCCCGTAGTACCCTGATACCAAAAGTAGACAAAGACAGTACATAAAAAGAAACCACAGGAAATTTCTTTCATGAATTTAGACAGAAAAACCCTCAACAAAATATTAGCAAATCAAATACATCAATATATAAAAGAATTATATGCCATCACTAAATTGGGTTGACAAGGAAAACAAGGATAGTCCAATATTTGAAAATAAATCAGTGTAATTCACCACATCATTCGGCTTTACTAAGACAAGTCAGGAATAAGTTCTAGTGGTCTAAACCACTGTAAGATGACTAGTTAACAATAACATAAAGCTTAAAATAGCTAGAAGAAGGACGTTAAATGCTCCCAACACACAAAAAGTCATAAATACGTGAGATAAATATGCTAATTATCTTGATCTGATCACTATACATTATATGTATTCAATCATCACTATGTATACCATAAATGTACAATTATATGTCAATTGAAAACACACATAACATTGTTTTTAAGAAGAAAAATCAGATGATCATGGACATTGGTGCAAAAGAAGTATCGGGCAACGTTCAGTTCCTGTTTATGAAGAAAAAACCTCAGCAAATTAGCAACAGAGCAAAACTTCTTCATTTTCACAAAAAAACACCTAAAAGAAACCTACAACTAACATCATACTTAACATTGTAAAATGTGATGCCTTTGACCTAAGTTTGGGAACGGAGAAAAGATGTGTGCTCTCACTACTCTTATTCAACATCATTCTGGGGGACCCTAGTCAGTGCAATACGCAAGGGACAGGGAAAAGGGAAAGAAGGAGGGGTATGGACAGGCATAAAGACTGAAAAGCAAGAAACACAACTATATTCAAAAATGACATGGTCATACATGCAAAGCATTAACAGATGTCTCGCAAAAAAATTACTAAAACAAATGAGTTCAACACATAATGTCAATATACAAAACTAAATCGCATATCTATAAAATTGTAACAAATAATTATAAATTCAAAATTTTTTAAGAATATTATTCCCAAAAGCACCCAAAATCTGGAAGACCAGCAAAAATCTAAAAACTATGTGCAGCATCTGTAGACTGAAACTAAAACAGTGCTGACAAAAGTCAAAGAAAACCTAAATAAATGGTCAGATATACCATGTTTATGAACTACAGAACTCATTATTAAGATGGCAGTTCTCATTATCATTAAGGTGGATTTTCTGCAGGTTCAATACAACTCCAATCAAAATCCCAGCAAGATATTTGTGTTTATTTGCTTTAGAAATTCACAAGCTAGTTCCAAAATTTCATTTCAAATCAAAAGATTCGGAATAGACAAAACATTTCCGAATAAGAATAAAGTTAAAAGTTTCACATATCTGATTTCAAGATGTCTTGTAAAGAAAACTAATCAAGACAATGTTGTACTGGTGAAAAGACAGAAACAGACATCAGGGGAACAAAAGAGAGTTCAGAGTCTATCTACCATATATGGTCAGACAACCTTGAAAAAATGTGAAGTCGATTTAAAAGAGAAATAACAAACTTTACAACAAATTATGCCATAGCAACTGGTTACTCAAATGCAATAAAAGTGAATACTGACCTATACACATATACATTGCACCATACACAAAAAGTAACCAAGACTGGATTATAGACTTCAATGCAATAACATCTATAACGACGTTTATAAAATTAGAGACAGGATATCCCTCTGTCACCCATGCAGGAGCACAGTGGCTCAATCGTAGCTTACTGCAATCTCAACCTCCTGAGCTAAAGTGATCCTCCCACCTCAGCCTCCCAAGTAGCTAGGACTATGGGCATACACCACCATGCCTGGCTAATTTCTTAATTTTTTTGTAGAGACAGGGTCTCACTATGTTGCCCAAAATAACACAACTATTAAACTTATGGAAAAAGCACATAAGGGAAATGCTTTATGACACTTGGTTTGGCAAAGACTTCTAAGATATGGCAATATCAATTATATAACAGAAAAGAAGATAAACTGGATTTCTTCTAAATAAAAAGTCTTCTCTACAAAAGACATGTTAAAATATGTTATAGACTGAGACATGCTATAGACTGAGAAAAAATATTTTCAAATCATGTATATGGTTTAAAGACTTCTCTACAAAATAAACAAACAATTCTAAAAATTGAATAGTAAAACGACCCAAATTATTTGCCCATTTTAAAATAGCAAAGGATCTGAACAGATATTTTACCAAAAAACATCTACAGATGGCAAATAATCACACTAAACTCTACTCAACATCATTAGTAATTAGGGGAATGCAAATTAAAACCACAGTGAAGTACCATCACACATGTATTAGAATGGCTAAAATAAAATTACAATATGAAAATATCAAGTGCTGGCAAGAATGTAGAACAGCTGGAACCTTACACATTGCTGGTAGAAATGCCAAATGATTCAACCATTTTGCAAAATAGTTTGGCAGTTTCTTATCATGTTAAACACACACATCTCATGTGACCCCAGCAATGTCATCCCTGGGTATTTACCTACGAAGAAATGAAAGCATATGTTTACACCAAAACCTGCACACAAGTGCTTATAGCAATTTCATTCATAACAACCAATACTAACCACTCTGGTATCTTTCATATAGCTAATGGATAAACTATGATATAACCATACCATGGCATATTACTCGGTAATAAAAAGAAATGAACTACCAGCATACCAACAACCTGTAACAATATTAAATGCATTAGACAACGTGAAGTAAGCCTAATCCAAAAGGCTACATAGTGTATGACAGTTTATTTAACATTCTGGAAAAAAACAAAACTATAGGGACAGAATCAGATGAGTGGTTCCCAGGGGATGAGGAAAAAGAGAGGGGCCCATTATCAAAGGGCAAGAGGAAACTTTTAGGTGTTACAGAAATGTTCTGTATCTTGATTGTGGTAATGGTTGCCGGACTATATGTATTTGTCAAAATTCATAGAACTGTTCAACAGTAGGGGGAATTTTACTCTATGCAAATTATACTTCAATTAGCCTGACCCTCTCCACTCATCGTACCTTCTTATGTGAGCCTAATGTATAGCCAGAGCTCAGAATCACTGCTTCAACCCTTGTACACACAGACAGATGGCTTCCTTTGAAGGACCTGCTCCAGGGTTCTCAAACTTGATTGCATATCAGAATCACTTTGGGAGCTTTGAAAACTACCAATGCTTTGATCTGATCCTGGCATATTCTGATGTCATTGGTCTACACTGTGACTCAGGCACTGGACTGTTGCAAAGTTCTACAAGTGATTCTAATGTGTACCCAAGGCTGAGAACCACTCTTCTAAAAACAATGGTCTTCCCACATTACTGCTCCTGCAACTTCTAATAGAAAATTTTTTAAACTATGTACCCACTTGCACATTTCAAAAGTGATATCTAATATTTTTCATCCAGTTTCAACAGTTGCTAAGGATGAAGTTTCTAGTGTATTGTAAACCTTGACATTTTAAAATAAAACTGTTACATCACTCTTTTAAATGTATCCATTGGAATATAAATAACAGAATGACTTGACACCCACCACCATCCACTTACAAAACCCATGAAAAACTCTTCACTAATAAGAAATGTTACTTTGCTGCATTTTCTTCTTGAAATCTTGTTTTCATTCCAGTTATTTCACAGAATTTTAACCTAATGTAATAACTTTGAATGTAAGCTGTCCATTAGCGTATTATGTCTTTTACAACAAAATGTATGGTTATATATTGAACTTAAACTTTCTAAAGTTTCTTCTCACTGTCAGATTCTCATTATTCAAAAATTTCTTTGAATTGGTGTCATTACAATTAAGATTGTTACACAATCAAAACAATGAAAGGTAAATACATATATAACACATTTTAATAAATACCTTTTCAGATAAAAAGTATTTTTGATTGCAAATGCATCTCTTCATGGGCTATGGGATGGGAGTGTTAAGCTCCTTGATTAAAGGAATTGTCTAATTGTACTTTTGGAACTGTGGAGGCTTTTGCATCTGAGGGGAATGAATCATAGTAAGACACGAGATGGAACAGAAGTGTCTTCCTATTGTAAAATCAAAGAACTGTGCGAGAGAGAGAGACAGAAAGAGAGAGAGGATGAACAGGTGATTTTGAATTAACCTGGACAGATCATAAAACAGAATACCAGAAAATAAGTTAAGGATGTAAAACAAATTCCCTTTAAAACATCCCCATTCCCAAACTCCTTGGAAGGTCTTTGCATCACCCCTCCATTCATATAATGTAGTTTAAACAGCACTGATCTACATAAACAACCTATCATTAAACAAAATCGAGCTGTTCCTCCACACTAAAGGTAAATAACTTGGTACTGTCATGCATCGCCAGGGCCAGGGAGACTACACAAATGAGGGAAGCGCTTAGGAGTCAAGAAACACAGGGCACTCTTTGATATGGTTTGGCTGTGTCCCCACCCACATCTCATCTTCAACTGTAATTCCCATAACCTCCACGTGTCGTGGGAGGGACCCAGTGGGAGGTAACTGAATCATGAGGGTGGTTAGTGAGTCCTCACAAGATCTGATGGTTTTATTGAGGCTTTTCCCCCTTTTGCTGGGCACTTCTCCTTGCTGCTGCCATATGAAGAACAAATTTGCTTCGCCTTTCGCCATGACTGTAAGTTTCCTGAGGCCTCCCCAGCCAGGCTGAACTGTGAGTCAATTAAACCTCTTTCCTTTGTAAATTACCCAGTCTCGGGTACGCCCTCATAGCACTGTGAGAACAGACTAATACACTCTTGTATTTCATTTCCCTACTTTTGAAAGAGATCTGGGTATAGAGAACTATTTCTCTACTCTAAGAAACACATGAGTTAAAACTCAGTGATCAGTAACCAGGGGGAAAACATAAAAGCAGCCTAGGCAGGAAGAGTGGAGCCTGTGCAGACCGCCTGCCCCTCCCTGTCTATGGTGGAGGCAGCTGCTCAGCTGGAGTGAATTACTCACACGTGGCAACCCCAGGCTAGTGCTGCTCCTACCTCCAGAGAAGCAGGAAAATCCACTTTTATGAAAATCCCCTGGTTTCAAAATATTGACAAGACATTCACAGTGCAGCCACATTAAACATATTTGCAAGCCACAGTATAACATTTGACACTGTCTGTCAATCACAAACCACACCTCTGACATCAAAGTACATAAAGAAACTGGATGACAAGATAAAATTTTCTTCTCTATTTGTTGAACACATATTGCCCCATAGCCTCCATTGCTGCGAAGCTTTGGTTCCTACCCTGTTGATTCACATGGCACCACTTTAATTTTAAATTGTAAAATAATAATATTAATAATAGTTTCCTTTTCCTATCAAAAATCTCTTTAACACATGCAAACAATTCAGGGAAAATTACTTTAAGACAGTAAAAATGTGACATTTGGTCCAAATGCAAGCTGCAAGCTTTTGTCCTTTCCAAAGTTTAAATATCAGGCTATCTATAACATCAGAATATCTAGGAAATCATTTTCCTCATTGTTTTATCCACTGGTTGCATTTATCCAAACTACAGGCAACAAACAACTCCCTAATGTGTTCTCCCTAATTAAAGAAATCAAGCAAAAACTCTTTATTGGAATCAGATATGCAGAACCTAACAAAATAAGGCAGAACTCATTTGTAAGCTGGGATTTTTTTTTAACATAGCTGTACTCAAAATCACTGTTTTCCCTCCTATTGTTGACACTGTTCCCCTGAAAATGTAAATAATATTATTTGAGCTGTTCTCTCCCTTTCAATAGAATTCTCAGTAGTTTTACTGATCTCACATTTCAAAATATTGAATGCTTGTAAAACAAGCAATTGTCTGCTTTGATGCTTGCTTTTAACAGCACATAATGCAAATATTTAATCACAACAGTAATTTCCATTGTGCATAGTTTTTACATCTAATTAACGACTCTGAAAAAAATTACAGTCATTGAAAACAAAAGCTTACATTACATTTACACAAACACCCAAAGGATAGAGTAACTTCTCCAGGAGGGTAAAATTCTACTCAAGTCACCATCGAGGCAACAACATAAAGCCCTCTTTTTGGTTAAATATTAGAGAAAATTTGAAGATTTGAATCTTAGATTAAAAATTATAACGGCCCTGGCTGGGCGTGGTGGTTCATGCCTGTAACACCAGCACTTTGGGAGACCGAGGCGGGAGGATCACCTGAGGTCAGGAGTTTGAGACCAGCCTGAACAACATGGTGAAACCCTATCTCTACTAAAAATACAAGAAAAAAAAAATTAGCTGGGCATGGTGGCATGCGCCTGTAGTCCCAGCTACTCAGGAGGCTGAGGCAGGAGAATCATTTGAACCCAGGAGGCAGAGGTTGCAGTGAGCCAAGATCATGCCATTGCACTGCAGCTTGGGCAACAGAGCAAGACTCCATTTCAAAAAAAAAAAAAAAAAAATGCTAACAGCCCTAAGGGTGGACTGTTGCTGTCCTGTTAACCACCCAGTACCCACTACCCTCTCTTTGGTAACAGAGTCCCAACTCGTTTTCTATAATCTAACTCTTCCCCCCTTTCATACCACGTGATTCAGGTAGGTTCCCCCTCCAGGCTCTAAAGTGAGCCAGTTCTATTTATTTATTGCCTATGCTTGAGCCAATCATCATAACTAGCCCATCCTTCTGGCCACAGTGACTGATTCAGGGAGGTCCCAAGGAGCACTGTGGGTCTATAAAGAGGCAGGCCCAGAGCTTTGACAGAACTAAGAGAAACGTTCTTTCTTTTCACTAAAATTAGGATAAGATGCAATTCTGAGCTAGGAAGCCATTTTGTCTAAATGAGGGAGAGCGTCTGAGTAGAACACAGGAAGGACAGCTGAGAGATTCTAGGTCCACAGGGCCTAGATCACCTGGATCAAGCCTTTCCTGATGCCATTTTTGTCCCCAGAATCTCAGTTCCGTGAACAAATACGTTTCCTTTTACTGTTAGTGTTGACCAGATACCTATGTGTTCTTCTGCATTCCCCAGTCCTCTCTGCAGTGGGATGGAAGTCACGTTTCCAAGTGCCAACCAACGGGATGTGGGCAGAAGTACTGGAGCCGTTTCCAAATCTGGATGTTAAATGCATCTTCCATGGTCCTCGAACCCTCCTTTCCCCAGGGTTGTGCTGACCTGGGCTCTGAGTGAACAACAGATGAATCTTTCTCATATTAAGCCACCGAGACATGGGCATTACCTGTTCCTGCAGCACAGCCAACCTGGCCTAACTAACGTACCCCTTAGGCAACTTCAGAATTTCCTTTTTACCTGCTACTAAAACATTATTAGAAAAGTTTTCCTTAAATCCATGAAATGAGCTGGAACTCTTCCATTTAATCCACAGTTTCTTGGACATTATCTTATAGTTTGCTTCAGATTCTAAAGAAAGATCCTTGTAACAGAAGATCTGCTTTGTTTTTTTTTCTTTATAGAATCTGTTCAATGCTGATCAGGACAGTAGTCCAGAGGCCTTTGGGATGACAAAAAAAGGAACAGTTCTTCCTCTTGAGGGCCTCCAGTTCAAAGAAACACAAAGAATCCTTTGAAATGCTAGAAAAGTGAGAACCCATCTAGAAAAATCGAAACCAAATCAGCCATTTATTGAGTATGCATCTGTCAATATCATGAAAGGGAATGCAAGAAACACAAAATTAGGATCCTCACATCCTTTCCTGGAAGCCTCATGAAAAGAGAAACATGACACCTATGAGATATTCTAACGTGGCTTTTTGCAAGGTCAATAGTATCAAAATTCAACTTTAATAAGATGAGTATTTCTGTGAGTATGAAAGTTGGCACACAGAATACCAGTTCTAGGTTCCTTCTGGAGTGACTCCTTGAATCAAAGAAGCTCCAGTCCTACAAATGGGATGTGCAGGGATCTCTCAGAGCTTGGGTTCTTGGCCTGGCCTGGGTCCTGTTGAGCAGGTGCATCCATCTGGAACTTGGAGCAGGGCAGTGAGTGACATGAGGCCATGGTTTCACATGGGATCAGCCCTGCTTACATATTCTAGAGTGCTGTCTTTGCTTATTTACGGGTAGTCCTGCCAGGCCCCACTACCATAGGTGCTGAAAGGAAGGCAATGGTACTATTGGGATTGGGGCCAGGATAGGAACACACTGTGGCTGGGAGTTCCCACTGGCTGCTGGTGTTCCTGGCACCCGACCCTGGCGCCCTGGTGCACAAGGAGTCTAGCTGCTACCTCCTATGCTCTAATAAACCTGTCTCTACCACAGTGGGATCTGCTGTCAGCAGTGAAGGCCATGGCCAACACAGAAGAAGCACAATCGTGGAAAAGAGATTTCTAAAGAGTTACATGAAAGCCAAAAATGTCAGTCCTTCCTCGCATCATGCAATCAGCGAATTCTTCTGCAGCTGTATTATACAGCTTGCCAGAGATACTTATCACTGTCCTTGCCTCATTTCGCCCCACTAGACTGTAATCTCATGAGGGCAGAGTTAATCTCATATTCATATCTATATCCTCAGAGACTATCATATTATGTTTATAATTTGTCCTCAAAAATGATTGAATAAACAGATTCATATGCTTGGTTCCTCATACCTCTGATGTTTCCTGTTGAAGATAAAATACTCAAACCAAATAGATTCTAGGACTGAACGGGAAAGTTTTAAGGCAGCAGGGGGCCTCCCGAATTCCATGGAGGTCACCGAATCAGGGAACTTTCATTCCAGATGAAAATATAGAGAAACCTGCTGTTCTGACTGCTTGATAACAGCGATGCCCAAACAGCAGGTCCTGGAGGAGTTTCCTCTTCCCCGGTGACTCAGTGTCACCCTTGCCATTCCATCTTTAAATGCATTTCCTTCTTCCTCATAACCTTGAAGCCAAAGTCTCTTTACCTCCCCGTCGTCTGTCCACCGACGTCCTCTCACTGGGGCCCACTTCAGAAAGCATACCTGGAAGAAACTGCTGCACGCAATTGTGGGTCCTCCTCACTGATCGGACTCAGTGACCTCATCCACTCAAATCCCTCACCCCTCAAGAGCCAACTCATCTCAGGGCAAAGGACCACACTCTGACCAAAACAGGGTTCTGGAGCCTTGAGAGGAACATCCTCAAAGAGCAAGAACTCTATTCATGAAGACTTCCGCATAGTTTTCTAGGCACACGGAAGCACTGCGTAAATGCTGTTGGGTGCAGCAGAAACTGACACTCGCCATTGCTAAGAGCATCAGGTTCAGCAGACTGGATACTTTCAAATCTGGCTAATATCCGTGCAAAACTGTGCAGCCCTTTCGGGAAAGAACTTGGCAGCAAAAGCTCTCCTCATACTTTTTTGGCCCAGAGATTAAGTAACTGTGAGTCTATCTAAGGAAATAACTCAAAACTTAAATTATGCACAAAGATAATTATTTCTTATAATAGTAGAAAAGTACAAATTATGTAATTGTCCAGCAAACATAGAAACTTTGAAGCCATGATACAGACATTAAATTTATATTCACAATACATTTTTAAACACGAGGAAATACTTACATAAACACATGAACTCAAAAAGGTTGAAAACAAATTACAGGTACCGGATACAGAGTGAACCAAACTGGCTTAAAAGTTCATAGAAAAACTGGAATGAAATATATCAAAATGGGAAGCAGTCATCTTTGGGTAGTAAAATTGTTTCTTTTTTTACTTCTCATTTCAAAAATAATTTGAAGTAGCTCACAAAAAATAAACGCAATGGGATGAATTAAGTAGGCAAGAAAACAGCCAGAACAAGCATAGAAAAATAAAATAAAGCCAAGGAAAAAACGTATTCACAGGAGGCATGTCTTAAATGCCCATCCTTACAAATAGCAAATGTAGCTCTGAGGGTCCTAGAAGTTAAAGAAAGCCAAACATGTGACCGCTTATAAAATTCACAGTGCTCACTGGATAAAGTAGAAGCTGTTTCCCAGGATTAATGCAGCTGTTTTTCTCCTGATACTAAAGCCCAAGAAAAGTTTTTCCAACATGTCCTAGAAGAGGAAAAATCTGTGTTTAATACACAATATTCTTAAACCATTTCTACCAATCTTTCTTGACTATTGCTCAATACTGTCTAATAACCTCATGCCAAAGTATAATTCAATTTAAAGAATGTTATGTGAGTCAAATTGCTTAGCTTTCTGCTTTTCTGGCTTGATCTGAGTGAACAGATGGGCCAAAGGATATTTCTTCTTCTTTTTCTCCTCCCCTCTTCCCTTCTCCTCCCTCTCCTCCTCCTCGGTTTTTCTTACTACCTTTATGGATGTTCCATATCTTTCATAAATGCACTTGCATAACTGTAAAATCTGGATTTTTTTTCCCCTGGCCATAGGAATTACTTAACTCAAACACAATCTCTATACACGCAGGCCACATCATCCCCCCATCATTTATGGCTACAAGCAGCTGTGTTGGAGATGCTACAATTTGTTACTAGGAGCCCAGAACCCTGGGCTGTCCACGCCTTTGTAGTCTTTGCTTGGAGACATTCAAAATGGACACACTTACGAAGTGGCCTGACTTATGTTCGTATAACGGCGCCTGTTTTCAGGACTCTGTCTGTTGGTTGGTTGGTTGGTTGGTTGGTTGGTTTGTGACAGGCTCTCACTCTGTCATCCAGGCTGGAGTGCTGCGGGACGATCTCAGCTCACTGCAACCTCCACCACCTGGGTTCAAGTGATTCTCCTGCCTCAGACTTCTGAGTAGCTGGGACTACAGGCACGCACTAAATTTTTGTACTTTTAGTAGAGACGGGGTTTCATCATGTTGGCCAGGCTGGTCTTGAACTCCTGACCTCGTGATTTGACTGGCTTGGCCTCCCAAAGTGCTGGGATTACAGGCGTGAGCCACCATGACTGGCCTAAGCACTCATTTTTGCTGACTTGGGCTAGTTATTTCAAGTTCCTGTGCCTGAATTTTTGCCTCTGTAAAATGGAGATGCCACTACTCAAAGGATGGTGGTAAGGATTTCATGAGTGAATGAAAGTACATTTAGAACCCTGCCTTGCCTAAAATGAGCATTCAATCAATGATAATAAAAATCACGATTATGATTTATTTTGAGTGAGAAGCTCTCCCACCCTCCCTCCCCACCCTGCTCAGCTTCGGTTCATTGACAGGACCTTCCTCTGGTCTTCTTGCTGGATCTGCTTCTGCCATCTGAAGCCACAGGGGCAGGCACATCCTTCTTTCAAAAGGGAGACACCTCTGTAGTTAAAAGAAGTCATCCCTTTTCCAAGTCAAACTCATGGAGTGTCTTCAATATTACTTGCCATGATAACGGGTCTAGGTTTCTCATTTTCTGAATGAGTTAAAATTTTCTATTTCTCCCCTTCAGCATAAGGAGACCAATGTAGCACAATCTCTGGATTTGATATCATCCATCCATTGCCAATGCAATATGGTGACAATACTTTATTCATCCTAAAAGTTATAATTGTGTGAACTGAGTCAGCTGAGACAGCAGCCCTATTTTCTGTTCAGCCCCTCACTCACACATCTGGAAGCCACACCTGGTCCTGCCCTGGGTCCAGCCCTCCTGCCATGGGGCACTTGACCCTTGCTGCAGACCTTCCCATCCCTCAGTGGATGGATCGAAGGGGAGCATGACTTCCAGGCCCTACAGAGCCAATTCCGAGGCTCGCCCACAGCAACGAGAAGGAAGCCTTCTCTAAGCCCAGCAGTGTCAGTTGAGGCTGGGTGTGAAGTCATTTGTCCATCACACTGTCCAGGCCTGTATTATTCTGTTCTCACGCTGCCAATAGAGACATACCCAAGACTGGGTAATTTATAAAGGAAAGAGGTTTAATGGACCCACAGTTCCACATGGCTGGGGAGGCCTCACAATCATGGCAGAAGGCAAAGGAGAAGCAAAGGCACATCTTACATGGTGGCCGGCAGAGGGCTTGTGCAGGGGAACTCCAATTTACAAAACCATTAGATCTTGTGAGTCTTATTCACTACCATGGGAGCATATGGGGGAAACCGTCCCCAAGACTCAATGATCTCCACCGGATCCCACCCTTGACGTGTGGGGATTATTACAATTCAAGGTGAGATTTGGGTGGGGACTCAGCCAAGCCATATCAAGGCCTATCCACCAGTAGAGCAGAAACAGACAGGGGCTGAAAGGTGGAGAGCGATGAAGCAGGTTCTGGTGGGATCCTTAAAGGCCCTGAGTCAGCCTCATCTAAAATCAGCACAACCCTGGACTCCTAAGTCTCTTAAGATAACTTGAAGCTTCACGTAACAGAGTCCTGATGGTGTGGAATCAAGATAAAGCACGAGGACATTCCACATCCATAATGATAAAACTGTGATTCTTCATGAGTGCTCCTGGCCTTCCAGGCCTCCGCTTCCATAAGATACGTTGACAAGACACCCCACAGAGCTCACACCTTCCCTGTTGGTGTAGTTTCTCATTTTTCTTCTCTGGCAGTTTCATGACTGTCAACTCTTACTAAGCTTATTTTCATACAAATCTTCAAGTCTTTTTACATGTGTTCCTCTCAAACTCCTCCCTCTCGTACCTCCCAAGTCAGTGTGTGGGACCTACGTTCAGCATGTGGCAATATCCCCTTTGTCTCACATGTTAGATTGTCCTCGGGAGAGCTTTTGGTCACAATTCTGCTATGCAACGTCCTTACCACTCCACCTCTTCTGTGTAGCTGCTCTTCTGAGGTTTGCATGAAGTAGCTCATCTGTTTGGACAGCCAGCCTCTGTGCAAATGTTCACCTGGGTGGGGCTGGGGACAGAGTCCTGGGGTCTCCTTGGAACATGCTCAAGGTTGACACCACGCCATCTGCTACCATCTGAGCTGCTGGGAATCCACCAAAGCATAGCACCACCCAGGTACACGTTACCATTGTGTGGACAACAGCGCTGGGGTGAGCGCCAATCCCAGTGCCCAGCATCAGTAAGCACTGAATACAGCACTGAATCATTTGTTTGTAACATTACTTAAATCTCTGTCTTCATTCCACATTCCATCCAGTAGCAAAACAAAGCTCTGTAGATACTGCCACACTCCCACCCCACCCAATGATTTCAGGGATCACTTCTAAGTTTTGAGAGGTTCAGAGTGACCACCACAACCAGGAGGGCTTTGTGATTGGTACAAATGGCATCTGGTCTCCTGGGGTCAGTCCACACAGACTGCGGTGTGTGCCTCCCTGGTCTTGACCACAAGGCCTCCTCGGGCCAACTGGGCTTCCTCAGCCATGTCTGCACAGCCCTGGCTGCCAGGAAAAGTTTCTGCTACTTGAGCCATGCTCAGGCATGCTGCCTGGTCACCTCATGCAAACATTCCTTCTGCTTCCTCTCCAGGCAATTTAGGACAGGGTGTCTTCATTTGTGGCTCCCCCAGTATATCCACGAAGTCAATCTAGTATACTTTTAATTTGTCACTGGAGTGACGTGGCACAGAGCAGCTCAAAAGCCCGCCAGCATCTAAGCTGCCCTCCAAATTCTCCTGCCCTTTCCCCTAGTAAAAAAAAATTTACTTAGTGAAGGAGGAAGAGAAAGGCTGAGAAACCATATGCCTGGGAGGATAGGTTCTTCCAAATCTGTTCTCTATTGCTGGATACCAGCTTTTGAAATCAAAAGTCAGGAAGCTGATTATTCTGTCTCTTTTTTGTTTGTTTGTTTGTTTGCTTGTTTGGAGACAGGGTCTCCCTCTGTCACTTAGGTTAGAGTGTATTACATGATCACAGCTCAATGCAACCTCCAACATCCAGGCTCAAGCAATCCTCCCACCTTAGCCTCCAGAGTAGCTGGGACTATAGGCACACACCACCGCACCCGGTTCATTTTGTTTTGTTTTGTTTTTTGTAGAGATGGAGTCTTGCTTTGCTGCCCAGGCTGGTCTTGAACTCCTGGACTCCTCAAGTGATCCTCCCACCTGGGCCTCCCAAAGAGCTGGGATTACAGACATGAGCCATCATGCTTGGCCTTGACTTTACTGTCTCGTGCCTTCTGCTGTTCAAGAGGCAGTGGCTGCCAGGTGTCCATCTGCACAAGAGAGGAGAGGCCAGGGCAGCAGGGAATGTGAGCAGGCAGGGCAATGTCGCCATCTGTTTTGATATCAAAGTACTTTATTGCCACAGTATCCTGAGAGGTGCCAAACACTCTTTGAGTCTCAGCAGGCTATTTTATCACCGACGCATCTTCCCATCTACCACTATAGCTTTCCTGACCAAAACGCAAACAAACAAATACCAACAAGGAAATCTGACAGACATCTTCTTAATGAATCTGCAGAAGGAGACTCCCATAAACATAAACATTTAATGTCGCTCTCGTGAAAAGAACAACTTAATGTTACTGAAAGTTAAACACTTTTTTCGAACCTCTTGTCTTTTCAAATGTACATCTGAATCTCCCTTCATTTATGTACTTTACTTACTTCCTAAGGGAGGAGAAGTGGCTATCTGAATTCTCTTTCAAATACATCTTTTTCACCTTTGTAACTGTTGACTGATCTGCTCTAAAACTATGTACTTCAGTCACTTTTCAGGTGCATGCCACAGTTTTGTTTACTTTTAAGGTCAAGGGCCTTCCTTCTCTATCAATTCTTAATTTCTGGAGGGGGTGCACCTTGGGTGACTCCTGAAACCAGTGTTTAAGGACAGGGGTAAAGGAAGCACCTGGCCTCTGACTGCTGCATGTACCCCTTAATTCTTCCTACAGCAGATTTTTTTTTTTAATAAATGACAAAGTCATCTGAAAATATTCTGAGTCTTTGGTCCCATGTCACAACAAATCCATGCTGGTTTCCTCTTCCTTTTGTAAGAGGCCCTACCATATCATTTCCACAATTCATTCAAGTGTGCTGTCTGGCATCAAATATCAAAATCAACAATGCATATGTTCACAGCATCAAGCATCCTCCTTCTGCAAACAGGAAGGGTCTGTGTCTTCATTCTGCATGCCTCTTCCTCATTCTTTATAATTTCCCAGAGACCACTAATGTGTCACCTACACTTTTGGTCCTGGAAGACCAGAGGCCATGTCTACTCTTCCCTGCCCAGGACCCTACACATATGTTAGTGACGTCGATGAATAAATAGATCATGAAGACAGTCCATTGGGCATGTCTGCAAGTTCTTTAAGAAGCTTGACCTACGGAGAAGGGGGAGGAGGAAAACAAAAATAAAAAACAAAAAAGAAGCTGACCTAAGAGATAACCAAACCATTCCACACCATTAGAGAATCTTTTCAACCTCCCTGGTGGTCTCGGAAGTAAATCTCTATTTTAATCCCTTTCAGGTGTTATTTCTGGTTGCTGCTGGAAAAATTAAGGCTGAGAAAACTAAATAACATGATGTTGATTTATTCATTTGCTCAACAAATATCAAGGGTCAACTGTATACCAGGCTCTGAGCTAAAAACTAAAATGGTCTCAAGATCTCTCTTCACTCAGCCCCCAGCAAGCCTGGCACCATGTAACAATTCTGTCTGACAAACCGCCTGGTTTTAGTTATTCCATATAATTATCAGAAGTCAGCAGCATGGCCAGGGGTATGGGTTCTGGCATCAGAATTCAGACTCTGCCTGTCTTTTACGTTGCTATGACTTGGAGAAGTTACTTAACGTCTCTGAACTTCAACTTCTGGTACAACACATATCTACCTCATTGAGTTTATCTGCAAATTCACAAAAAATTATCTTAATAAGTCACTCCACACGGTGCCTGCCATACAGCAATTACTCAAAAAATTAGCTGGTATTATTGACCAAAGTTTTCCCTGCAGCACTCTGAATTACTGGAAAAGGCAGCATCAAGCCACTGCACTGTCAGGTAAACGTTCTCCAGCAATATTTCACAGTCTTAGGCGCACAGTTAAAAATTGTATGGAGGCCCTGCAATGTCCAAAGCACCAAGCTAAAAATACTGGAGAGAAATCAGAGATAGAAAATACCTATTTTTTGTCCCCTAGAAGAAGTTAAAATTTAGGAGAGGAGACAGAAAATAGTTGAAGAATGTCAACCCTGTGAAAGGCAGAAGTGCACTCCCCCAAAAGATATTCACATCCAAATCCCTGAAATCTGCACATGCTGGTTACCTTCTCTGGAAATTTTAAAAGGGGACGTGACTAAGTCAAGATGGGAGATTATGTGGGTCACTAGGGTGGTCCTGAAATGCAAAGTATCCTCCTAAGAGGGAGGCAGTGGGAGGTTTTGTACACAGACACACAGAAGAGAAGGTGGTGTGAGGAGGGGCAGGGAGAGATCTGAAGCCACTTGCACACGAGTCAAGGACTGCAGCCACTGCCAGGAGCTGGAAGAGGCAAGGAAGGATCCCCCAGTGCCTCATGCAGACACCTCAGTTTCTGCCCAGTGATGCTGCTTTTGGACCTCTGGCCTCCAGAACTGCAGGGAATGCAATTCTGTTAAGGCACATGTTTGTGGCAACTTTTTACAGCAGCCACAGGGAACATATACATACTTTGTATAGAAGTTAAAATCCATCCTGCCCTCCTTCTACCTTTAAAGAATGACAAACTGCCTCAACATGGCCTATGAAACAGTGACTGTGGGATCTGTCATCCACCTGGAGAATTTTGGGAGTGAAAGAGGGTGCTGACCTCTGCCCACCCCAGCTCTACCCAGCACTTTCTCTCCTCTCCCTTTACACAGTCCCGAAATCCGCAGGGCTCTCTCCCCAACCTTCCTGGCCACACTGTCCTCGTGAGTCCCCAGTGTCCCAGTCTCTTGATAGACTCAAGATGGGAGATTATGTGGATCACCTGGGTAGTCCTGACTCCTCCCAGTCTACCCGGTAATGCCAGCCTATCCTTCGGACAAGGGGAGTCTTCCCAGCTACTCTAAGTCAACTGCCAAAGTATCTACATCCAGAGACACTCGCCCCATCCTCCAGAGCACACCCACAGTGCTAACTTTACGTTTTTCTGTGTAATTCCCATGTGCCCCTATCTCTCCTGTAAATGGCAAGTTCTCTGGGAATGGTAACCATATCAACCTGGGCTTTTCCTTACTATGGTACTCCCTGTGCCCAGCACGGTATGGGGTACATCATTGGTGCTCAGAAGGCAGTTACTGTTATGAAATAGGAAAGAGGAGGGAACGAAGAAACAGGGGACTGATGAATATGCAACTGCCCAGGTTTCAGCTTACAATTTAAAGCAACGGAGCGATGGTGTGAGGCACTTTGACATCTAGAAGAATGACTGGCACTAAACATCCCTACCTAAGGACGCTTTAGTACCTGCCCTGTGTCCTCACAACACTTGGAAATAGTTCCTGCTGAGCTCTGTGCTCACTGAAGGCATGTGGCCTTTGATATTTGTTGAATGAATACACAGATGGATGGAATGATGAATGGATGGGTGAAATGATAGTTGGATAGATGGAAGGATGGGTGGATAGAAGGATGGAATGATGATTGGATGGATGGAAGGATGGATGGAGGGATGGAGGGATGGATGGATGGATGGAGGGATGGATGGATGGATGATGGATGGATGGATGGATGGATGCATGTACACATGGATTGATGGATGGACTGGTAGATGGACAGACAGATGGGTGGATGATGGATGGATGGATGGATATGGATGGATGGACTGGTGGATGTATGGGTGGTGGAATGATGGGTGAATGCATGGGTGGAAAGATGGACAACACCTGGATTAACAGAAAAATTGATAAATTCTAAATATTGTGTAGCACAGCTTCTATAGTAAAATATTTTGAAATTTTGTTGTTTACTCACTTTTCTTGGCTCTTAGAATATAACTAAGTTAAACAGATCCTCAAACTTGGAATTCTACCTTTCTATGCACATAAGTATTTTTAATAAAATCATATTTTAACTCTTTAATTCATACAAAACAAAACTTAGTGGTCTCTTCATTCTTTGTCCTTTTAATTTGACAGAATTTGAATGTAAGCAAAAAGTCACTCTCTTCCCCAAAACTGGCTCCCTTCTGATATTCTTTCCTCTCCCAAAAAGTCCTTGACCCCTAAAGAAGTTATCACTGTATTTTGAAGCTCTTTTTGGCCCACAGCTTCCTTAAATAAGGGGTGGTACTCTCCTATCCAGAAGCTTCGCTCTGACCCAGTTAACACCTCAGTGTCATCAAATTGTGTCAGATGGAATTTCCTGATGCAGATATGATTTATAAGCTTAGGGATAGTTCAGTTCACGTCCCAATATAGTCATATCACCTCTCCTCTAAGATTCTCTGATCCCTTGAAAGTTGTCACCCAGTTGGAAATCAAATATGAACTATATTTAACAGGATTTTAATTGGAAGTAAACACACAGACACACCACACACACACAATGCAAAGTGCCTGAACTGTCTGGGGCTAATTGAAAAAGAATACTACCAAGTATGAAACACCCATTGCAGCATATTATTAGAGGCTAGAAGCTCTACACAGAGAAGCCCACTGCCCAGGCCATTGGCCACACTCAGCTGGAAGCAGGCAGAGCACGTGCCCAGCACCGCCATAGGCACAGGGACCACGACAGTGTCACAGCCCCGCTCGCAATGTCGCAGGTCTCTCAGCCTCTGCTTCTTTCTTACCAGCATGTGCAAGGGAACATAACTGGGAAGGATGCACGTGAGGATTGTAACAAGCAACCTAAATGTGGCAACCCTCTTGACTTTGTATTTAAAAATCACCTTGTCCTCTGCCCATCTATAATCTCCTCACTAATTTTTCTTCTCAGCCCACCCTCCATACACCTGCCCCCTCCCACAGAGTTCATAGTAATGCATTAAAACTCATCTGCAGGTTGGCACCATTGCAAACTACATCAAGGTACCAGCAAAGCCAGACCTTAAACATTTAAGGCCATTCTCCAGGAAAGTTAGGGGCCATAGGACAAGGCTACTGGGGAAACTGTGTGTGTCATGCCACACTTTCTAGGTCCTAGGGGCATAGAAGTACAAGCAATAAAATCTTATTTTTATTTGTTTTTAAAAAATGTCTACAAGACGGTGGGTTTGTTCTACGACTAATCATTTTCTGCTCATGAAATATAAACATGTAAGGCTCGAGCATATTAACCTGGTATTAAAATCTGTATTTTGTTTCATTCAAAAATTCCTATTTGGAAAGACAATACAGTAAAAATGATACTATGTGGAAACAGGTATTTAATACTTGATAATATTCTTTTTCAATCAGCCCCAGACAAATGAGGCACTTTGGGGTGTGTGTGTGTGTGTGTGTGTGTGTGTGTGTGTGTGTTTACTTCCAATTAAAATCCTTTTAAATACAGTCCATACTTGATTGCAAGCTGGTGACAACTTTCAAGTGATCAGAGAATCTTAGAGGGAGGTGATATGAATACATTGGGAAAATAATGGCCCTGTCCCTGAATTTATAAATCATATCTGCATCATGAAATTCCATTTTATACAATTTGCTAATAGGGGTGTTAATTTTTTTCTTGTTCTTTGACATATTGTGACTAATCCTGAATCATCTACCATGTGCTCAGACTCTGCTAATTGCTTACAAAGTCTCCACACAGAACCGATTCACTTTTGAACTGTCTGGCTGACTTGTTTTAAGTTCAACACACAAAATATGTCATATGCTAAGCTTATCATAACATTTTACGTGTTAATTTTTGGCCACCTAGTAAAGAGGCTTCCACATCACAGAGTACCTCATTTAAGGACATGTTCAGTGTTCCCAGTTGAAAAAGTTCACAAGTATCAGGGGAAATACAATTGTCTTCAACACTGCTCAGTCTAATAAAGAAATCAGTAACAGACAGTGAAAAAACACAATAGTGAGGTCCTATTTCCCCAGCTATTCTGTACCTTTCTTAATACAACCTTGTTATTGCAGCATAAACACAAAGGCGTCTAGACCTATTATAAAACCAAGTGAGAACCAACCAAAAAAAAAAAAAAAAAAAATGCTGGGCTGTTGTTGCTGTGGATTTTGGTTTTTTTAATCTCACGTCTGCCTGAGTCAGGTTCATTGAATTCATCAACCTTTTCTATGGTTTCCTGTGCACATTATAAATCCAGAAAGCTCTGATTCCAGGGACTGTTCTCACTCATAATTAGGAAACATGAGCCCATCTCAACCACACTTCAAAGACAGGGAAGTAGGGTGAACGTAAATTCCTCTTTCTAAATCGAACCAGCACAGAAACTCAGCATTTGAACTGTCTTCATCTATTATCAGATCCAAAGCAACATAACCTCAGTGATTCTGGAAGAACTCAGAAAACAGACAATTCATGTAATTAAAAGACTTTGTGCATGATAATTGGCTTTGAAGTTTCTGAGAGCGATCTCATCTCAAAAATCTTTGCAGAAAAATACGGGTCCAGTGGTCTTGCAGCACGTATTAGAGACAGCCGAGACGGTTCACTCTGCTCCCAGTGTGTTTATCTGCAGGACAGGGGCACCGGGCGGGGGAACCACACACACAGCCCAGGCCAATCATGAGAAAGAATCGCCCGCACAAATCACACCATTTCTCTTCAAGTTAGAATGACTGTCCAGAGCTTCCAAACTTGCTCTTCCCATGACAGACAGGGATGCTGGCAGAAGACAAGAGGCAGCATTGAGGAAATTCCTGCCTTGACACAGGGCTTCAAGTCAGGGCCCCGCTGGGATAACTCGGGTCACAACTTGTAGCTGAAACTCCACGTGCACCCTGCGGGGCCGCTGCTCCCAGCACCCTACAGAAGGGTGAGAGCCAGACCCTGTGCCCAAACCTCCACAGCGGCAGACCTGGAGAAACCCAGCCCCCTTCTTCAGAGCCACCCCCCAGGCTATATTTTTGGCAGCTTATAATACACAAAATAGTATTCCCATACAACAGGAGTGCTCCAAAATTATTTCCAAATAGGTCAGTGCCACCAGGGAAAGTCAATCTCAAATGCCAGAAATCTTCCTGGTCATCTCAATCCCCTCCCCCGACAGCCGGCTCAGCCCTCCAGAGGCCACCTTTCCTCTCAACAGTCCTCCCGCCCCCTCCCTTTACGGAAAAGGCTTTCAGGAAACAGCCTTCCTTTCCTTTCGGCTCCTTAGCAGTCTCACCTACGGCCTCCCACCCAAGTGCTCCAGGCCAAGCACCTTCGGCCAAGGGGCGTCTGAGGAGCTTGGCTGCTGCAGGAGCGCACGTTCCCACGCGCGCACACCACACACATGCACACAAGCCCTCTCTCCCGGCCGCCCCCACCCTCCACACACTCCCACACACTCACTCCAGGCGAAGTTAGTTCCCGGGCCCAGGTGGCCGCGGCGTCCTCACCTTTGGAGAACAGGGCGGCCAGGCTGATGAGCACAGGCGACCAGTGGTGCCACAGCGTCCCCATCTCAGACGGGCACATCCTGGAGATCCGGTGCGCAGATCCTCCGCTCCCCGGCGCCGTCCAGGCGAAGAAGAGACCGTCTCAGTTCCCTAGAGGCCCGGAGCGGGGCTGGTGGCGAGGGAGCGCCCGGCTAGGGGCCTGAGCAGCCCAGGCGCCCTGCGCCCTCCTCCCGCCAGTCCATGGCCGGGCCGGGAGGCTACGACTGCGCGCGGGCTCCGGAGTTGCTCTCTGGAGTCCAACACGCGCGCAGGCAAACCCCACCTCCCTCCTTCGCCCCCAGCAGATTTTTTTTTTTAATTTTAATCCACGAGGGGTATTTCCTTTCCTGTTTACCCGAGCGAAGAGTGGCCCCCGGTGGCCCAGGCAGGGGCACCTCCAGGCACAGGGCTCCGGCGACTCCGGGGCTGGCTAGCGGGCGCTGGCGCGGGCGGCGCCGGGGTGGCGGGGCTGCGGCGCCCGGGGTGCGGGCAGAAGAGGAGCCGGAGCCCCCCCCTGGCGGTAGCCGGGCTGGCTGAGCGGCCCGGGCCTCCCTGGCGCCGCAGCCCCCATCCGGGCCGGCCGCTGCGCCTCGGGCCTCGGGCGCGCGCGCGCTCCGGCACCCAAGAAGTTGGCGGTGGCGCTGCCTCGGCGCCGCTCGGCCGGCCCGGCCCCGGGCCCGGGCTGGGGCTTCGCGGGGATCTACGCGCGCAGAGCGCACGGCTGCGCTCCGAAGGCGCGGGGCTCCCCCCTGCGCCCGGGGGAGGCGGGCCAGATGTGCGCGGAGGAGGGCCCGCCGGCTCGGGGACGCGGCCGAGCAACGCAGCTGCCTCCTGCCAGGCGGCGCGGGGGCTCTGCTCCGCAAGGACCGCATCCGGAACGGAACGGAGGCGATCGCCACGGTGCCAGGAGCCGGCTGGGGCTTTCGCCTTAAAAATTTGTCTGCTTTTAAAAAGCCCCACCCTTTCGGAATGACAGCTGTGAGCCCCAATCCGCAAAGTAAATCCCACCTCCCCCTGGCCACCCCACGCCCAGCCTCCCTGCCACCCTCCCTGCGAGTGCGGACGCGCGGTGGCGGCCGGCGAGGGCTCCCAGCGCTAGGGCACCCCGAGAACGGAGCCACCCACTCTCCCAACAGGTGTCCAGCTGGCCAACGGCCTCCCCTCGTCATCAAAACCTCAGGCCCAGGGGAGGTCCTCCAGCCCGGGGGCACCTGAGGCTCTTCGCTAGGGAGAGCGCATGGATGGCTGGAGAGGGGCCCTCGCCCCGCCCTGCGCATCTCCCAGGGATCGGAGTGAGGAAGTCACACGCCACACTGAGGTCATGCTGGCCTCAAGCCCCGTCCCAGAAGGATCCCACAAGTTAGCGTCCTTAGAAACATTTCATGTATGCTCCCCAGAGCTCACTGGGAACAGGAAATGGATCCATTAGAAGACAACATTGCTTTGAGAAGATAAAAGACATGGTTCTCACTCACACCTCCCGGAATCTCCAACTGAGACATCCCCATATCAAGATCCCTAAGCACCGTCCTGTAAATTTTAGACCAAGGACTGCTTTGCTCCACGAGAGCCTTTAAATTAACCCCATCAAAGCTCAGAGGGAGGAAAAGCATTCAGAATTTTTAAGGAATGTTGTAAACCAACAACCCCTGAATCTAACGAGGTGAATTCGCCTCAGTAAATAAAAATGGGTCGTTATCATCTGACTGAGAGGGTAGTGGACTTTTTATCCTGTATGCCTGTAGTTGCAGAAATATACCAATGCTTTAAGAGTTTTTAGCTTTCAAAGTTTCAAGGAAGATCAAAAAAGCAACTGCTGTTCTGTAGAAGGTTGTCTTTCTGGGTTCATGCCCTTTGAGATGTGCTCTTTTCTTTTATTCTGTATCTGCTTATCTGAATATCTTTTGTCTGTTTCTTAAACTTGTTGCCTTTTCTGTTTGTATTGCTCACCTATAAAATTCCTAACAGTCAAGGCTGCAAAGACCCGAAGAGATTGTCTCTTTCACTGTTTCTGAAGTTCGAACCAGCTGGAGAGTCATCGGAAAATGTGTTAGACCTGGGTTGCTGGGCCCCCCACCCAGAGCTAACTCGGCAGGTCAAGGTGGGACTTCAGATCTCCATTTCTAAAAAGCTCCAGGCGATGCTGATCCTGCCGGCCTGCGGAAAACCTGCTGGAACCACTGGTCCCCTTTCTCCTTCACCTGGGTGATGAGAGAGCTGAGCTTTCATCTCTTGGACACTTCACCTGGTCTCTGAGTGTCAAAATTGACGCCCGCACCGAATGCATAATCCAGGTTCCATCCTTAACGCTACAGTTCATCTGAGTCTATCTGTAAATCATCTATTTGTGACACTGAGTCTATTTGTAAAACATTTCTCAAACATATTGACTAGAAACAAGTGATCCCTGTTCTTCATTAAAAATAATCATGTTTTTCTAAATCAGATTGAATTTTTCCCCTGAATTGTTATCATCAAATAACTTTTTGCCATTGCAAAAGGTTTCTGTATCTGTAGTGTGAAGACAAAAGGTGACTGTCAAGTTCCAGCTGCTGCCTAAAATGTTAAACGTTTTCTTCATTATGCGTAGTTGGCTAAACAAAAGTTTTTTCGACTCTTTGATATGGAAGCTTTTTTGGGAAGCTGCAACTTCAGATACCTAATCAGTGGCTAAAATAAGATGCAAGAATGACTTCTTACTTTTTCTCTCTCCAGTATGCCATTCTCCCTGGTACATCTAATCTTTTTTGGTTAATTAGCACAGCTAATTGTGGGGAAGCAAAACTTAGAAAGACTTGGAGATGGATGCTGAGGGCTCATAGGTCCCTAACTCCAGCCCCTGCCCCGGGACAACTTCCCACCTTGTCTCTCTCAAGTTAGTTGTAAGAAATCTGCTTTCCTCCAAGAATATGTGTTTCATCTGCGGGGCCATAAATCAATTTGTAAGCCTAATTTTGTCGGTAATTAAATTGCACTAATTGTTCATGCTGTGTGGATAAGGCTTTTACACTAATCAGTTTTGTTGTTGTTTTCAATAAAACAAAAGCATTCCCTGTAGCAGTTTTTGAGAAATGCCAACTTTGTTTGAGGGTTGATAAAGGCAGAAAGCAGCTGGAATTCAAGTACTGCAGGGGTTATGCCACTGGTGGATGAGAGGATGCTGGCAGGCCCTCTAAAGATGGGGCATCCTGTAAAACTGAAGCCATTCTCTTCCAATCCTTCTGATTGCATCCAGGAGAAAGGTTCAGGCCTGAGCTACTCTGGAACAACCTCTTAGTAATTGCAAATGTTTTTTAAACAAAAAGGGAAGCTCTTTCTGCACAATGACAACATCTAGCTCAAGCTATTAACATCGATTTGTTTTTATTTTGATTATTATTTTTGTTTTCTCACTCTGCTTTTACTTGGTGATGCATTTTGTTTAAAAAATATCAAGTTATGTATGTTTATGAAGATGGGAAATGAGTAATGGATTTAGCAATCTCTACTGATAACGGGTGCAGGCACCATCTTCTCTCTCTATGACAATACTCGGGAAGATGGTGAGTAATGAAGTTTGGGAAACCTTGGCGTGAAGCGACAGCCACCAGATCAATCCCTCCTGAAGATGCCGAAGAAACTTTTTGAAACTCCCTTTCTTCCCAATTTTCCAAAATTCGTGAAATGGCTGGGAAATAGAAAGGCCTGGTCCAATCAATTGTCTCTTTCAAGAGTGGGGAAAGCCTTCTGATGCTGAGTGCACTGTAAGTACTGGGAACATTGCACACCCTTCCCGGTAAGGCCAGCAAGAGATCATCCTTCCAGAAGGAGCACCTCTGCGGAATCCATGCTGTGCCTTTGAGGACAGTGCGAGTTCGCCAAGACCTGTCATTCTCTCCTTCCCAGCACATGGATGACTACACTTCTCAGCCCCTTGCAGTTGACCAACTAAATGTGAGCAGAAGTCATGGGGGTCATTTCTCTGGTGGGGCAGTGAAAAGCTCACCTGTGACTCCTCACTCTGTACCTGCCCTGCCCTGCCCTGGGAGCAGAGTGGACCATTGGATATGGTGCAGCTGCTACAAGGTGGGCCTCCCAGCCAGCAGCCCAGCAAGTCAATGGGAGAGCAAAGTCCCCCACCAATCACATTAAGAAGTATGGTAGGAGAAACTGATTTTTATTGTGTGAATCATCAAACTTCTAGATTCTTCCAGGTTAACCATACTAAAATTCAGACCTACTTTTACTCTCCTCTCTCTGTCCTTCCCCCTTTCTCATCTCTTCCCAGAGCTCCACAAGCAGATGTTAAAAAGTCAAAATATTTGCACTCCCCAGGTGACCCATGTCTTCACCAGGTAACTCTCAGGTGAACCTCGCAGAGCAGCCTCTTCTGCAAGGACCAATAGGATGGTGCTGCATTTGCCTTAAGTTACTGATTTATGGATCAATACAGAAAGGTCAGCAGGCCTTGAATAGTCTGCTTTGAAGTCACATGCTGGACTTCTTGGCACTAATTATGTCTTTGTACCTCTAACCTGATTAGTCCCTGAGTGTTCCTCGGTCAAGGGTGAGGTCAAGGAGAAGCTGCAAGGCTGCATCTGCAGGAAACCCTTTGTTGAAAAGACTGCCTGGATTCTGCATGCATCTACGCACTGGAGCCTGTGACAGAAGCATGTTCCCTCACCCCTGCTTCCTCTACCTGTTGGAGACACAGCCAGACCACATGCCCTCGCCTTCGTAAGGTTAATTGTGGCTATGGTTATGCCCAAAAGAATCTGGGAGGAAGGGATGTGCCTCCCTTTCAGGGGGAGCGTTTGGGAGCCTGTGAAACCCCCAAAGTCTCTTCCCGCCTTTTCAAGTTGAATGCAGAAATTCAAGGGAGAACCCCCAAGCCTTCAGCAATGGCAGAGTTGCAAGATGGAATGAGTCTGGTTCCTGAAATGTGGAATGCCACTTCTTTTACATGGAATTTTGGGTGAGCAAGAAATAAGACGGCATGGTGTTAAGTCATGGAGGTTCAGGGTTTTGTTTGTTAGAATGAACCATTCCAGGCAATACGGGGCGTATTGATCTCATCGCTGCCAACAGAAGCAGGAGTGGGATACAAGGAAACACGTCTATCAGCTCCTGAGACTACGACGAAGCTTTGGCTCATTTTACGATATGAAGAGAGTCCAAAGGAGGGAGGAACCAGCAACCACCACCAGCTAATGAACACATGAGGTGTTCTGTCCCCTCCACCAGGCACCAGGAATAAGGCAAAGGATGCCCTTGGAGAGCTGGTATTTGATCTCTTGGGGTCTTTAAAGAATATTACAGAGAACAAGTATCATCAGTTCCAAGAGAGGGTCTTCCTGGGCTGGGGCACTCTGAGGAGTGGGTTTTATATGGGTTCCTCCTTCCATTCAACACACATTTATTCAGGGTGTACTGCTGGCCAGGCCCTGGAGGCTTCATAGTGAGCAAGCCCATGATGAAATTTTATTCCCATGGGGACAGATAGGAAACGAGCACACCAAAGAACAAGATCCTTCCAGGAAGAACCTGTGAAGAACTCAGGCAGCATAATTCCCTGCCCTTTGGAGAGGTCGGGAAAGGCTTCTCGGAGCAGCACGATCTCTCTCACGAGAAGGATCCTCAGAGTGCAGATCTGGGTCATACAACTGTCTGGCGGCGGGGACAGCAGGTGCAAAGGCCATGAGGCATCCCAAAGGAAGGAGGAGCAAAAAGCCCCATGTGGCTGAAGCTCAGTGAGCCAGGGAAAGCATGGTGGGAGAGGAGGTGCAGGGGAGCTGCAGGAGACAGAGGGATGCAGGTGCCTCGTTGGGACTCAGGAAGCCAGAGTGAAGCTTCAAGCGGGGAAGTTGTAGGAGCTCATTCACATTTTTGAAAGATCTCTTGACGTTCCAATAGTGCCACAGAGGCAGGGCCTAGGCACAGGTGCGTCTGGTAAAATGTAGCATGCCAGACTCCCATCCCTTCCACGGGGCCCCTGTTCTGCCTCCCACTGGGCCAAATCCAGAGGCCTCTGCGTGTGCCATGCACGTGGCTGCAGGAACAATCGCAGGCCCAGTCCAGGGAGGCCGGCCGGACAAGAGCTGCACAGCTCAGAGACAGCGCAACATGCCGGGCCATCCTGTCGGCGTTCAGAGCTATGAGTGTGTACTGCCCCCTGGAATGCTGAACCTGTGTCTACTTTCTACTCTGATTTTCGGTCTCTCTCTTCTTTCTCAAGAACACCTGTATTAACTTCTCATCTAGCAAGTCCCAACCCTGCCATTTCAGAACACGCCCTGTCCCGGGCTGGTGGTGTTTTCTAGGGTGGAGAGAATGAGGTGGTGGGGTTGACTGACACTGAGGTCCAGGCCAGACTTGGAAATCCATCTGCCAGCACGTGGTTTGTGTGGGCAGCTGTGAGCTCTGTTGAGGGTGCCTCCCTCTGTGATCACTGAGAGCTGGCACTCTGCCGCCCACTTGCAGGGTGTGGGCCTTCCCTTTGTGGGGCTCGGCTAACAGCACACCATTAGAAGGAAGAGGGGGGGCCCACCAGAGATCGGCCTCCCCAGGAACAGACTCAGTCCCTGCCCATCCCTCCAAGAGGACTTGACCTCAAACAAAAGAGAAAACTGGCATCGATGTGGCCTGCAGCACGAGCCAGTAATGAGTCCATTTGACATGCGTCAAAAAGATCAATTTACTTCTCGGAACTAAGCATCCAAATGATTTGATTTCTTTTGTCCACTTAAAATCAATGTGTCTAATGGACTTGAAGGGCTGGGCTCTTAGATTACAGAGGCCTTTGTCAGGGAATCAATTAACCCATTGCAGAGATCTTCAGATCAGACGTACACATCCCACGATTATTATTGAAGAAAATAGGCCGGGCGCGGTGGCTCAAGCCTGTAATCCCAGCACTTTGGGAGGCCGAGACGGGCGGATCACGAGGTCAGGAGATCGAGACCATCCTGGCTAACACGGTGAAACCCCGTCTCTACTAAAATACAAAAAACTAGCCGGGCGTGGTGGCGGGCGCCTGTAGTCCCAGCTACTCGGGAGGCTGAGGCAGGAGAATGGCGTGAACCTGGGAGGCGGAGCTTGCAGTGAGCTGAGATCCGGCCACTGCACTCCAGCCTGGGCGACAGAGCCAGACTCCGTCTCAAAAAAAAAAAAAAAAAAAAAAAGAAGAAGAAAATAGCCCCTCTGCTACTGCACCAAAAAGGAAAATTAAAAAGTGTCTATGAAATGGATACACAGGGAGTTAATCCTGCCCTGGAGGAGCTCTTAGTGGCCAACAAGGAAAAGGGTTTATCCAGCAATTTGGTGAGTTTGCCAACATCAAAGAGAACGTAAACACGCAAGAGGTTGTTGCTTGTCAATGTATACACCAGCTTCAAAGCTGAAGTCTGAGGATACTGTCAATGGCCCAATTTAGACGTTATTAAAGGTGCTCTGGGAGTGAGCACATGAACTGAAATAACAGGTTGCGGCTACTTCTGGCTTAGACTAACTCAATTTTTTCTCTTAATAAAAGCCCCTAAGTTCCCCAAGTAATTAACTTGATGTTCACTCCAATTTCTTTGTGAAAACTAACTTCGCTGAGCAGTATGCCTTTCTTCGTGGGAGATTTCCATGGTAGAAGAGTAAAGGGCCACTTTTGTCTGTCGTCTTCCCTCCCCACAGATGAGCCAGTGCAAGTCGGGATGAAGAGACCCCACCTCCACATAGCACATACGTCTTTATGAAGACCGCCTCTAACAATCTTTTTATTATTATTGTTATTATTTTTTATTCGGAGTCTTGCTCTGTCACCCAGGTTGGAGTGCAGTGGAGTGATCTCAGCTCACTGCAACCTCTGCCTCCTGGGTTCAAGCAATTCTCCTGCCTTAGGTTCCCCAGCAGCTGGGACTACAGGTGCCCACCACCACACCCAGCTAATTTTTGTATTTTTAGTAGAGACGGGATTTCACCATCTTGGCCAGGCTCATCTTGAACGCCTGACCTCAAGTGAACTGCTTGCCTCAGCCTCCCGAAGTACTGGGATTACAGGCATGAACCACCGCGCCCAGCCTGCGTCTAACAATTCTTACATGCCAGTGTTTGATTTTGTCAGAAAGCCTGTGTGGGCTCGGTGTTGAAATGGATTCACTGGGGGTTACTCCCTTGGGATGGAATATGACCAGTTCTTTGTCAACGAATGTTTGACTCATCACAGGAGATTCCAGTCTCGAGAAAAGTGACTGAGGACAATAGTGAGCTCTCTGGGTCTGGAAATAAACGCAGCAGCAGGAGGGTACTCTTCTGTATTTGGCTTACAAGATAATTTTAAATTACCCCAAATCGTAGAATATGTGACACCATATAGATGGTATTTGACACTAGATTATTGTTTTAACAGGTCAAAGAGGTTGAGAGGGGGCACCTGGAGATTGGACCCTCGAACATTTTCTTGTGCACAGCCAGGGAGAGCGGTCGTGCCCGGCGGTGGGACGGACAGGCAGCTGGCAAACGTGGTGCACGCGGGCACCCTGCTCGTGGCATCGGTGGGCCTGCAGTGACCCCTAGTGCTCCAGAGGTGGCAGCTCAGGACAACTAGTTCTTCCTCCAGGAACAAACGCCTTGACTTCTCCATTTACACCCAACAAGCACACGTTGTCATGTTTTCATGAGTCATATTATATTTTTTAAAACTGGCAGTGATTCTTATTATCTCAAGTTAATAAAAAACATGGACAAGCTCCCACGCTTTCATTCACGAAAAATCCTGCAATTCGATGTCCACAGCTATTACCTTTCACCCTCCATGCTGCCTAGAATGTAGATTAAAGTATCTTGCAACTGATTTAAAAATTGAAACATGAGAATTTATATCATATGCATTCTTACTTGAGTCGAACTTTAGTCATTCTCTAAAATCTGCCAAACAACTGATCACTGTCGAGTGGGTCCAGCCAGCCAGCACTGAGGTTTTATGATGTTGGTTGTTCAAATGAATCATTTCCAAATAAGAGGCTGCCAGCAGGATCCTCCACTTTTTCCTTGTCCTTCATCACCACCCTACTGTCTTAGGCTGCTCAGGCTTCTATAACAAAAATACCATGGCTGGATGGCTTAAAAAAAAAAAAAAAAAAAAAAAGACCTTAATTTTCTCACTTATGGAGCCTAGAAGTCCAAGATCAAAGTGCCAGAAGATGCAGTGGCTGAGGGGGACCTGCTTCCTAGCCGTCGATGGCACCTTCTCCTTGCCATGACCTCACATGGTGGGAGAGGAGAGGCCGGGGACTCCCAGACCTCTGCTTTCCTGACCTAATCACCTCCCAAAGCCCCATCTTCCTTACACCATCACACTGGGGCTTAAGATTCCCACAGATGAATTCTGGGGACACATAGTTTATAGCAACGGCTCTCCAAGATACAATGAGTCACTCAAAGAAAAGCAAAAATGCTGGTTCCTTCACTGTGGCATAAGAAAAAAGAAAAAGAGAGAGAGAGAAGAAGAAGCAAGGAAGGGAGGAAGGGAGGGATGGAGGGAAGGGAAGGAGGGAGGGAGGAAGGGAAGGAGGGAGGGAAGGAAGGAAGGAAGGAAGGAAGGAAGGAAGGAAGGAAGGAAGGAAG
>NW_016804369.1:1444842-1448082 GCF_001698545.2 Rhinopithecus bieti
AAGGGAAGGAGGGAAGGAAGGAAGGAAGGAAGGAAGGAAGGAAGGAAGGAAGGAAGGAAGAGAGGAAGGAAGGAAGGGTCAGGGAGCATGCTGCATCTTGCCCTGGAAGAACATCGTTTTGCCTGTGAGTTAGAGACAAGAGGGTTTGTAAGAAGTTCAGAATCATGTCAGTATTGTGGAGAATCTTAGGGTTGGAGCATCCCAGCCATCACCTAATACAATCTTCTCACATTAGATCTGAGGAAAAAAAAGAAACAGAAAGAGGAAAGTCATAGACACAGTTATTGTTGCCTTTTAAAAACACTGCCATAAGGATACAATAATTTAGAAAATAAAAATCCAGCCAGGCACAGTGGCCATACCTGTCATCCCAGCACTTTGGGAGGCCAAGGTGGGAGAATTGCTTGAGCCCAGGATGTTAAGACCAGCCTGGACAACCTAGTGAGACCCTATCTCCACAAAAGCAGTAAGGAAAACTATCTAGGTGTGGTGGCACACGCCTGCAGTCCTAGCTACTCTGGAGGCCGAGGCAGGTGGATCACTTGAGTCCAAGAGTTCAAGACCAGCCTAGAAAACATAGTGAGACCCCATGTCTAAAACAATAATAATAATAATAATAATAACAATAACAATGATAAGCAAAAGTAGCTGTGTGTGGTGGTACATTCCTGTAGTCCTAGCTACTTGAGAGGCTGAGGCAGAAGGATTGCTTGAGTCCAGTAGTTCAAGGTTGCAGTGAACAATGATTTACTACACTCCATCCTGGGTGACAGAGTGAGACCCTGTCTCAAAAAAAAAAAAAAAAAAAAAAAAAAAAAAAAATCTAACAAGAAAACACCTCTCATTGCCAAAACTGGTCCCTCCTTGTGATTATTTTCAGTGTGATCTGAAAATGGCTATTCATGAATGTCTGCAGCTGTTTTTCAGGGACTGCTTCAAGTGAACTAAACTCCAAGCTGTTTAGGTTTGTTTTCTCTTCTCTTTTCTTTTCTTTTAATCTGGCATTCCTGAACTGGGACCACTTTGGAAATAACTTCTATAAAATCCATTATGAAAAATCTGTGCTTAAAACATATGTATTTATCAGATATTTCAAAATGCTTTCTAAAGTTAGCCTTCAAAAAATGACAATTTAGCTAAACATTCTTTGCTAGCAAAACTAGTGTTAATCACATATGTGCCTACCTTGAGTGGATGCCTATTAATAAATGGCAGATGCTTAGATCATCTACCTCCTCGTGCTGGATGAAACCCACTGTGTTTCAAACACAAGATGATACGGTAGCTGAAGATTAATCTAGAGGTGGCACCTAAACCGGACCAAGTACAGCACTGTCTGAGGACCTTTGAACCTGGAAGGAGTGAGAATTTCACTTTGGATATCTGGAATATATGATGTGGAACAGGGACGTTGCTGCTCAAATTTCCTGCCCCAGCATGGAGAACTAGAGTAAGAAACACATGAAGAAGGATATTTAAGAGACAGAGAAAGTTTGGCTGCCATTGTAGTGCCTAGTTCTCATCATTACTCATGTTCCATGAAGCACTTCAGTTTCCACATAAACCCCACTTTTTTTGTTGTTTTTGAGCTGAAGTCTCACTCTGTCGTCCAGGCTGGAGTGCAGTGGTGCCATCTCAGCTCACTGCAACCTCCGCCTCCTGGGTTCAAGTGATTCTCCTGTCTCAGCCTCCTGAGTAGCTGGGATTACAGGCGCACTCCACCACGCCCAGCTAATTTTTTTTGTATTTTTAATAGAGACGGGGTTTTACCAGGTTGTCCAGGCTGGTCTGAAACTCCTGATCTCAAGTGATCCACCTGCATTGGGATCCCAAAGTGCTGGGATTACAGGCACGAGCCAAAGCGTCTGGCTCATAAATGCCACTTTTTGCTTAAACTGGTCTAGACTGAGTTATCCGCTCATTACCAAAAGATCATCTCTCATCTGTTATCTCTCCTCTAACTCAACCTCCTTGCTGGGCCCCTGCTTCCATCCTGCCTTAAGAAATACTGGAGAAATATAAGTCAGATCTTGTCACTCTTACTCAAAACTGTCCCCTTGCTCCCAGCCCACTCAGTGCAAAGCTGAAGTCCCTGCAATGCCCTGCAAGGCTATGCATGAGCTGCCTCCTGTTTCAGTCAGCCAGGCTCCTCCTCCATCCGACACCAGCATTGTCCTTGACAGACGCCTCTGCAGAGACTGCTCCCTCTGCTGGGAACAGCCTTCCATGAGATATCTGTAAGATTCTCTTTTCTCCTGTCATTCTGGTCTCTGCTGAATATCACTATTTATTTATTTATTTATTTATTTATTTATTTATTTATTTATTTATTTATTTAGAGACAGAGTCTCACTCTGTCACCCCCAAGGCTGGAGTGCAGTGGCTCTATCTCTGCTCACTGCAACCTCCGCCTCCCGGGTTCAAGAGATTCTCCTGCCTCAGCCTCCCTAGTAGCTAGGATTACAGGCACCCGCCACCACGCCTAGCTAATTTTTGTATTTTTAGTAGAGACGGGGTTTTACCAGGTTGGCCAGGCTGGTCTCAAACTCCTGATGTCAAGTGATTCACCTGCATTGGGCTCCCAAAGTGCTGAGATTACAGGTGTGAGCCACCACACCTGGCCGATACCACTTTACTACAGATGCCTTCCCTGGACCTGACGTTTGCTTGGCAACACCCATCTCTTTCTATCTTCTCCCGTGCTATGTTTCATGAGATTAATCAACACCTAAATAGGCTATTTGTTCAATGTCTCACTCCCCACTCCCCCAGAGCTAGAATCTAAGCTCTCTGAGAGCCATAGCTTTGGCTGTTTTATCTACTGCTCTGTTCTATGGCTCAGGATACTGAAGAATCATGCAGAACCCCTGTAAGAGTGTTAAAATCAATTCATCAATCAATGGCTTTCCTTCTCCCACCTCCTTACGTCACCCAGCCTGAAATGAAACGTGCTCTTCCTCATATCTGAAGAGGAGACTATTTACCTGCTGTTTTTTGATGGAACAGTCATTCAACTTAGTGAACATTCAATAAAACGCAAGTGTGACGTTCACTTCATCAGACCACCCATTTCACCGATGGGGAAGCTGAGACTGAGAGAAGCAAATGACTTGCCCCTGGTTGTATTTTTTCCCACGGAGGGGGAGTCCCCATGAAACTCACGGTTACTTATTATTTACCAGTTCTTCTTTCACTCAACGCTTTTTTTTTTTTTTTTTTTTTTTTTTTTTTTTTTTTTTT
>NW_016804369.1:1448350-1475721 GCF_001698545.2 Rhinopithecus bieti
GAAAATTTTTACTTTTTTTTTTTTTTTTTTTTGAGACAGAGTCCCGCTCAGTCACCCAGGCTGGAGCGCAGTGGTACAGTCTCAGCTCACTGCAACCTCTGCCTCCTGGGCTAAAGCGATTGTCCTGTCTCAGTCTCCTGAGTAGCTGGGACTACAGGCATGCGCCACCACGCCCCGCTAATTTTTGTATTTTTAGTAGAGACGGGGTTTTGCCATGTTGGCCAGGCTGGTCTCGAACTCTTGACCTCTGGTGATCTGACTGCCTCAGCCTCCCCACTCAATGCCATTTTGAGGCAGTGCTGCAGGGTGGTTGGAGTGGAGCCCCTGCTGGGGATAGAATTCGCAGCTCTGTGACTTTGCCGAGTTACTTCCCCTTTCTGAGCTCTAGTTTCCTTATCTTGAAAACGTAGGCTACACCTTCACCTAAGTCGTTGGGCTGTTATACGATTAACTGAAGATATCATAGAAAACACCTGCATGGCACCCAGCATCTAGTGAGCCTTCAAAAAGAAAGCTATTGATAGTTACTGTTTTCTACAGAAATAGGCATGTGTTTTTCAAAATGTTTTGTTTTTCCTTCTCAGTTTTCTATTTGGCTATCACATAACTTATTGGGTTTCTGCAGGGTCGAGGCCAGGCACAGATTTTCTTAGCATGATGTTAAATTGTCTCCACAGGGCTCGAACTCCTCAGTGAAAGTCTTTCTGGTGTTATGCTGACATTCGATCTCTGAAAACGTCAATGAAGAAGAAGAGGAACAATTCCTATAAATCAACTTTACTCATCCTGGAGTTTGAAAATAAGAACTTTGATCTTTTAGCTAAAGTTTTGCTATTCTGCATTAAAAACCTCCAAGGCTTGGAAAGTTAACACACACACACACCTTTATGCAATTGCAAAATTTCCACGATGAGAAGTCTGCAGGTCTAAGTTCTGTTTGTTGATTTTTCTTTGCAGTGTACACAGTTGGGAAAAAATGCTGACTGGGATATAGACCAGTCTGTGGTGTGACATTTTCAGGTTTTGTACTTGAGTTGTTGCACCTCTGAGTTCAAGCTGAGTGTCAGACTTACCATTTTCAATGGTGTTGCTGGGGCGTTTATGTAACACATGCAGCAGCAGGAAAACGCAGCGGCTCACATGGGCAGGGAGGGGGTGCCCGTTCCTGACCAGCTGGACACCAGCCCTGTCACTTTAGCTTGGAGCCTTTAGCTCCAAGTGACTGTGGAGCTAAAGATAGAGGTCCCCCTTGTTCCCTTCCAAGACCAGCGAAGGTGCCCCCTTCCTTTTCCTCCTCCAAAGCGTGCTTCCCCAGGTAGCTCTGCCTTCATGCTGGGTGAGGGAAGACAAGACTATGTGGACTGATGCTAAAATGAATAAGAAATGATTCCTGGCTGCAGCCCCAAACAGGTGAGTACCTGAGCCTTCAGAAACCGCAGGCACCAGCCAACTGGTTACCCCTGCTTTCAAGTCTTCCCAATCATGGTCCCAGTCAATGTGGAGGAGAAGCAGCCCATCCCTACATTGTGAATTTCTGACCCACAAAATATGCGATCATTGAAAAAAGGTTTTTTATGCCATTAAGTCAGATCAGCCTGACTCTCTTCACCCTAAATAGGAAGGACCATAGTCCCACTGCTTAATCAGTCCTTGAGACCAGAGTTTTGGAATCATCCAGTTGGATTAGATTTAAGTCACGGGCGTTAACCCACCACACCACATGCACCATGGGTAGGGAGAGCAGCTTCATTGGGAAGAACCATGATGTGGTTATGGGAACAGATGGTTCATGGGCATCCAGTAACAAAGTCCTGTATGTGCCTGAGCTACCAGGAGCAGAGTATTGGTGTGCCCAAGGGTAGTCAACCATGTCCCACAATAGAAACCCTGAAAAGTCTTAGGGACACCTGTTCATTCTGCAGATGAAGAAACCAAGACACAAACATTTTAATGTCAGGTCAAGGCCACAGGTTTGCACCGTGGCAAAGCCAGGCCCAGAAGCAGGTCTCCTGACCCCACTGTCCAGCTCATCCTGTGGTTCTGCCCGGGCTTTGGGTTCTGCATACTTCAGACACAGCCTTGTGTTCTGATCTCCAAGTGGAGATGGAAGCTCAGGACTGTTGACTCCAACTTCGGATAAATGGGGTAATAAACCAGAAACTAATTCTGTGAGTGCCTGCTGAATTTCACCTCTCCCAATTCAAATGCTGAAAGCCCCCAAAACTTGCAAGGTGTAACTCATCCAGATGGTTCAAATCTCTGCCTTTATTAGAGGAGATATGATCCAAGCCTCAGTTTCTGTACCTGCAAACAGAACTTGAGGGTGGGAATGTGGCTCCTGAACCTTTAGCCAGGAGGTATTTTGGGGTTAATGGGGTGTATGAGACACAAGCATTTATATTCGTGGTTTGATTTGCACAGTGAGGTGAAGCTGGCCAGGAATGTTTTCTGTGCAGCCTCTGATGGTAGAAGTAGGGAATGGACTGCAGTGGATTTTAGCAGGTGTATCCTCCCAGCACCTCCTTGCTGATTGTCCCATAATTGGCTGCCCCTGCTGTGGGATTGGGCATATGGCCTGCACTGGACCTATCCAATGAGGTCATCTGCCCGCCCTGGGCAACAGTGGCTGGTCCAGGGAGTGGAGGTGTAACTCGGGAGGGCCAAGCAGAGTCTTTCCCTGATACTTTTCAAACTAGAACATGGAGACAGAAGCCTTTCTTTCTCCCTGGGGAAAGGCTAAAAGGATGTAAAGTCTAGAGGCACCAGTAACTAGGCCACCGCCTGATCAAACGCATAGCCCAGAGATGAAGTCAACATTTCGTGGGGAAAGGGGAGCAAACCCTGAGAATTTGAGGGCTTGATTCCTGTTCTTGACACCAAGTCTGTACCTGCTCTCGAAGCAGGTCTTCAATGTGAGCCAATGAATTACCACTTTGCTTAAGCCACTTAGAAACAAGACTCCATCATGGGATGGCAAACAGCACAGTGTCTTCCCCAGGCCTACCCAAGAGATGAGTCCTAGGGAAAGAGGCAGCAGCAAGTAAGAGAAGAACTAAACGCTGTGTAATTTGAGCATCAACGTTTATGCTTTCCTTTGTTCTTGGGGACAGGTGCAGCCTGGAGTTACAAGAATGAATTAAACTGGAGACGATATAAAGTTTCCGGTGCCTAAGAGTTATTCAAGAATATTCTCTCTCTTTTATTATACTAATCACATGCATAAGTGGTATCATTTTGCATCAGTAATAGGCCTCTTTCAAAGGGCATTGACATTCCACTGGCTTTGTAGTTGCAGTTTCAACTACAATGGACATTAAATTTTGATTATTAATTTTGTCATTCATCTGTAAGTCTGGCTCATGTTAAATCTTCTGAAGAATAGAAGCCTTACTCATTAATTGGCCATAGAGTACAAATAATTGTTTGTCCCCCATTGTCAGATCTGAGTTTTCTGTTGAAAATGTCTTTCATCTGCCAATTCTAAATAGACTTTTCACTCTTAAGCCCAGTGCAATTTATCTTTTTCCCATTAGCCTATGGAAACCATTTCCAACAGTGTTGCACGTGACCTGCTAATTGTACACCTCAAGGATGTATTTAATTTCTCATTTGTCTTATTTTTCTATAACTTTAACACTGTCTACTTGTTTCTTCCTGAGGCTGTGATCCCCTAGTTTTGTAACAATATTTCTTGCTTTTTCTCTCTTTGTGATTCCTCCCCAGTATTTATTTGTGGTTTTCTTTTTCTCCACCTGTTTCTTCTGTGTCCCCGGGAATATATTCTTTCTTCAGTTCTATATGCTATCCTTGTCATCTTTTTGACACCACAGCTTGAAACACAAACCATGAAGAGGTGGCCCCTGTATCTATCCAGGAGGTTGCTCCTGAGATCAGGAGTGAATTTCAACCTGCCTATGGGATATCTTTTTTAGATAATGAAAACTTAGATTTTCTATAATATCTCCAAAAATATGCCCTCCCTCCCATTTTTCTATTTCCTATATCTGTAAATTATCTTACGTGTTCTGCACAGCTCACTGCATTTGAATGTCTCCTCCAGGGGTTCACTCCCCTGGCCACTGTGGATAATTAATCATCAAACCCTGTCATTTCCCAGTGCATCTGCACCACACTGCCCTCCATCAGACCACCGCGATTTCTCATGTAGGGTGTGATAGTATTCTCTTGATTCTTTTTGCCCTGCTCATTCTCCTGAAGCCTCCACACAATCACCAAAATGATGTTACAACAATACAAACATAGTCACGTTCTCTTCCTGCCTAAACTCCTTTATGACTTTGCAATGACCTCTGGATAATGCCTGGACCTGTCACATGAGTCCTATCTCCTCTCAAACCTCACCCCGCACCTCTCTTCCACATATTCAGGATTTCAAACTTTCCCAGTAGACACCCCTTGGAGTTACTGGGTCTTTCCCAACTCCACTCATGTGCATATATGATTCCTTTTTTTTTTTTTTTTTTTGGAAAGAAAGCATCTCTTCTGTCTACTGGGTGCACTCTCCCTTAAAGACTTAGATGCGATGCCCTCCTTCCCCACAAGCCTGCTCTGCCTTCCCAGGAAGCCACACTCACCACCTCTGTGCTGTCAAACACTCTGGACACACCCTTGCTCGTGTGTGTGTCATGTTGCCGTGCTTCTTATGAAAAAATGTGGTGTGCAGAGTACATGTCTTCCTCATCTTTGCACCCTCACTACTTTCCATTGTCAGTGTCATGTAACAGCTCCCTAATAAATGCATGTTAAATGGATTAATGCATCATTAATTACTTAATCTTGATATTTTCTATTTGTGAGAATATTGACAGTATGAATATAAAAGAAGTTTTGTAGATGAAAACTGAGAAGCGAAGAAATAACACAGTGCATATGATCCCCAGAGCTCTCAGTTTTCCAGAAAGGGTACTGATTAGGACAATCTTTGCTGGACTGGATGTACCAGGAATGCACTCCAGTAGGTGTATGCTACCTCTGACATGCTCTGATTGTTTTTTCTTTTACTGGAAAGAGGGAAAGGGGCAGGAGCAGCTAAGGGATCATGTAACATTGAAGTGGTCTTGTTGAAAGGAGACCTCCAGGACTCAGATGCTGATGTCAGCATGCTTTTCTGTTGAGTACCTCAGACTGGCTGTGCCAACTGTTTGCAAAACTAAGAGGAGCCTCCAGGGAGTCCAGATTGTCTGTTCTGTCTGTAAAGATGCTATGCTCAGTTTGGGACATGTGTCTGAGGTGCCCATGAGTCATCCAAGGGTGAAGTCCTCCATATCTTAAGTGCGTGGATCTGGTGCCCAACAAAAAGTCACAGCTAATATTTTATGCTTCTCCCAGATGAAGAGATCAGCCCAGTGAGCTAACTCAGGTATATGTTATTTATCACACCACTTTCCTGCCCTTTGGCATATTTTGTCATTTTTTAGTTAACAATGGTGAGTCTTGCTATTATCACGAGGTGGTACCTTCTTCTGGTATGGAAATGGAATACTTACATGCATGTAATATGAATCTCCCCACTACCAACCACAACTCAGTGCCAAAATAATCTCAAAATATTTTAAATATTTTTCTTTCTGATTATAAATATGCCATCATGATAGGAAATTTGAAAAACACAATGAAACACCAAGAAGCAAAACTAAAATCACCCATTGTTGTAGTTACAAAATATTTCCAAAAACTGTTTGATCACCATCCCCTCAATGAAACCTAATTCCCCTCTGAGTCAGTCTGGGCCGAACACTGACTCACTCCTAATCTATAGAATGCAGCAGAAGTGACAGTGGATGATTTCCAAGGTCAGACATAAAAAGTGCCATATCTTGCTCCTTGTTCTCACTTTATTGGAGCATGTGCTTTGAGAGAAGTCAGGTGCCCTGTCATGGGAACCAGAAAATAGTCCCATAGAGAGGATCATATGACAAGAAATGAAGGCCTGTTGCCACAACAGCATGAGTGAGCCATTTGGAAATTGGATCCTCCAGCCCCAGGTGAGCCTTCAGATGAGACCGCAGCCCCAGCCACCATGCTGACCACAGCCTCATGAGAGATTCTGGGTTGAGATTACCCAGCTAAGCTGCTCCAGAATTCCTGAACCACAGAAACAAGGAGATGAGAAATGTGGCTTTAAGCCACTCAATGTGTGGCTTGTTTTATAGCAATAGATAATAGATAGAGCCATAATCTGCCACCCAGCAGAATATGTTGATAATTGTCCTGGCAGTCATTGTCTATGTGCATTTACACTTGCCCCTGCCCCTAACCTCCCCTACATGAGATCCCACACTAAGTATTATTTTGTGGCTAGACTTTTTGTGCCCATTTGCTGTGGTTTATCATAGTTATAGAAATTCCAGCTTATGATGTTACCTTTCTGTACCAAACTACTCACTCTCTACTCTTGGAGATTAGATGATTTATCATTGTTTTCAGTTATAAACTGGCTTTGGATATTATAATAGATATATTTTCCTTAAGATAATACTAAGAGTGCAATTCCTAGATAAAAGAGGATGCACATTACTGTCTTTTGATAAATATGTCCAATGTGTCTTCCAGAAAATTTGAGCCAGAAATGTACAAGACTACCTATTTCCCCATATTCTAACAAAGTGATTCTCAACGGGGGGCAGTTTTGCCCCCAGGGTATATTTGGTAATGTCTGCAGATATGTCTCTTTGTCCCAGCTAGAGGGGGAAGGTGCCCTGGCATTGAGGGACAGGACAGAGACCTGGGATGCAGGATAGCCCTTCCCACAACAAAAAATTATTCCAAAATATTAATAGTGCCAAAGATAACAGGGTGTTAATGTTGTAAAAGGGATTTGCCAATGTGACAGGTGAAAAGTCGTATCTCATTATTGTTTTAAATTGTGCTTTTCCTTTTATTTTTTGTTTTTGCTACTAGGGAACATAAATAGTTTTTAATCCTGCTATATCCGTTGACTGCTCATGACTTTTCCCTATTTCTTCAATAATGCACTAGTCTTTCAAGGTGGTGCACTGGTCTTTTAAGGTAACATCCTTAATAAGATGTTAATGCTTTGTCGTACACAGCAAATATTCTCCCCTAGTAGCTAAATGTCTTTTAAATTGTAGTTAGGTATTTGGGACATATAGAAATTTGCTTTTGTTATTGCTTTTTATGTAGTGAAAACCATAAACCTTATCCTTTGTGGTTTCTTTCTTTGCTCTTAGGTTTGGGAAAGCTGATTTCATATTGAAAGATGATCATTAACCATCTCTATTTACTTGGTTTCATTTTCTTAGATTTAACTTTTCAATCTTTCTGGAATTTATTGTGCTGTATGGTGTGAGGTGAGGATGTAATTCTCTTTTCTTACACGAATAACCAATTGTTCCCTTGCCAAAGATTAAATCATTTATTTCTGCCATCTGAACTGAAATATAAACAGTGTGTTTAAACTTCAGAAGAGACTTAAAACAGCATTTATTAGATTGTGGGCATTATGAGGCAATAAGTCACAATTTTCATTATGCATTAACCTCATCTTAATCACAAGAAATCAAAATTATAGAAATATGATGAGTGTATTTCATCTGAAATTGTACTCCACATGAATGATTCAGAGTTTAATATTTGGCAGCCAACCCCAAACCAACTTGTTTTACTTTTCTAACCTATTATCCTTAGATGTAGAAAAAGTAATTGCTTCATTTCAAGTAACTCATTCTTTGCTACTACACAGACTGAACCCATAACAATAGAATATTTTTGTATTTCACGGAGCTTTAATCAAAGCCATTTCATGTGCAATGGCAGAAATAAAGCTTTTTCTTCTAGATCCTCATTGCGGAATTTTAATAGCCATATTTAATCTTAGTTTAACAAGTAGTAATCCCCCCAAATTTACAATTGCCATCAGAAAGCACTGTGAGATCTTGTTGCAGTATTAAGGTTTTATATTGTTTGGAAACATGGCTGGTAAATGGTGCAATAAAATAGCTCTCATTAAAATAAGGAGGTGACTTGCAAGGTAAACTGGGTCCTATTGCCATTTTAATTTTATTTATTATGTATTTATGTTTCCAGATGCATTTATTTATTCCTCATTCCTTGGCAAGTCGAACTGAGGTGATATTTGCTTCAGAGGAACGTGGTCTTTCATCCCAGGAGCTCTTAATCCATAAGGAGGGTGGCCTCGTGGACAGGGTGTTTGATTGGAGCCTCAGCATTTACAAGCTGGTCATGGAATCTCAGGAATAATCTAGATTGCCTTCTCACAACCACTGCCTTCAGCTAATGGATGCGTGAGGTGCTCTATGCTGCTCCCCTCCACTCAGAATGATGCTTTCCCCTGAAACCCCTCAACCCCAAACATGCTCAGTTTCTTCCTCTCTTAGACCATCTGTCCTCAGCCTTGACCCTGCCCCTCCCTTCCGCATATTGCCACCTACATGGCTTGCTGTAACCAACATCTTTTGAGGCAACCATGTAGGTCCGAAGATCCCTGTAAATGAGTCTGCAGTGCCGGGCTCCTGGAAGGCACCTGTGTACGCATGAGACTGCCTTTGTCCACGTGAGACGGGGCTCCTGGAAGGCACTTGTGCATGTGTAAGACTGCCTTTGCCCACATGAGACCGGACTCTTGGTAGGCAGCTGTCCCAAGCTGGGCCGCTCAGAGAGCTGGCTTCCCCAGGTTGTGGAAGCGAGGCAGGAGGCAGGAGGCAGGCTGTCTGCCTGAGGAGCTGCAGACAGGTGTCTTCTGTTGGCTACATGAACTGAGCAGCAAAGGAAGAGAAACCACAGAGAAAGAAGTAAAGAACCAGTGGGCAGAGAGCAGTGAGCACACTGGCCTCCAGTTCCCAGTCCCTGTAACAAAGCAGGGCCTTTCTAGTTGCATTCCATGAGAAATTTCTGTAGATTGTAGTAGAGATACAGACAGAGATAGAGACAGAGACAGAGATAAACACAGAGACAGAGACAGAGATAGAGACAGAGACAGAGACAGAGAGAGAGATAGCTCTGCTTAAGTTTTCTTGAGGTTTCTGCTATTTCCAACCAAACATACAAAAATTCCCCACAAAATTTCCCACAAAACTCTTCCCATGATAAAATGACTAATTTGTCTTTCTTGTCTATAGTGATGATATTAGGATTGCTAGAGAAATACTGATTGAGATCATCATCCAATCTCTATTATAAAATCATAAACATATTTTATTGTTATGCAAAGAGAATATTCCATTGTGATCTAGATGTATGTGTATGTAGATGTTTATTTGAATTGGATAAATGGTGGCACGGGAGACTGAGAGATATGAAACTAAATAATAGATTGAAAATTAAGCCTACTGTCTAATAGATTAAAATAAAAATTTTAAATAAAAAGAAATAACCAGTTAGCACGGAGAAAAAAAAAAAGGAGCCAGACCAGGATGTGGAGCAATTCGGACTCTCCTACATTTATGGTGGGCTTTTAAAATGGTGAAGCCACTCAGTCAACAAAAAAGAATGAGACAGGGACACCAGCTACAGCGTGGATGAGCCTGGAAAACTCTCTGAGTGCACAGCCAGGCTCCAAAGGCCATGAGCCATGTGATTCCATTTACATTAAATGACCAGAGTGGGTAAATCTGTAGAAATAAGAAGTGACTTCATGGTTGCCAGGGATTGAGGGGATGGGAAAAGTGGGGATGACTGCTCAAGGGTATGAGTTTTCTTTTTAGCAATGATGAAAATGTTCTAGAATTACATCATAGTGATCATATAACCCTCTGAATAAACTCAAAAGCACTGAATTGAACACTTTAAAAGGGTGACTTTTGGCTGGGTTTGGTGGTTCATGCCTGTAATCCCAGCACTTTGGGAGGTCCAGACAGGTGGATCGCTTGAGCCCAGGAGTTCCAGATAGGCCTGGGGGACATACTGAGACCATCCCTACAAAAAAAAAAAAATTAGCTCAGTGCAGTGGTGTGTGCCTATAGTCCCAGCTACTCGGGAGGCTGAGGTGGGAGGATCACTTGAGTCCAGGAGGTGGAGGCTGCAGTGAGCCAAGATCTCACCACTGCACTCCAGCTTGGGTGACAGTGAGACCCTGTCTCAAAAAAAGGGAGGGGTGACTTTTATTTTGTCTAAATCATGTCTTAATCATGTAAAAAGAATAAGAAAAATAAAGGAACCAGGAAGGAAAAGTAAGTGCTGCTTGCTCATTGGGCTGAGCCCACGTCCCTCCCTGCTCAGGGCCCTTCCTTCCTGCTGGAGGCCTCAGTCTCTGCTTCCAGGCCCTCCTGTGCAAATCTGCCTCCTGCCAGAGCCGGACCCTGAGCGCCTTGAGGTGAGAAGCGTGTCTTGGGTTTCAGAACCCGCCAGCACCATGCAAAAGCCAGGACAAGGCCTTTTTTTGCCGCCCAACTGATTCTCCAACTGAGATCCACAAGTGCAGTCACTCCGAGGACAGAGAAGCTGGTTATGCAAAATAGGAAGGCAAGATGGCAGAGGCAGACAGGAAGAGCATGTTTCCTTGGCCATCAGAGGTAAAGCCCCAGAAAGCCCAGGTTCTTTGTGCTGGCCATGGAGAAAACGGGGTATATGGAAAAACGAAAATGGACTTCCCACAGACCCAGCCAGACCCTGAAGTAGGGAAGAAACCAGGACTGGAAGAAAGCCAGAGTATCCAAGACTAAGGAAGCCCTCCCTGTTAAATACCGCATACTTGCAACCAGTGGCTTCCTTATCACCTGGAACGCCTGCTGCAGGCGTCTCTGTGCACTGCAGTCATTTGACTAGGGAATGGGCTGCTGTTGGCATCTTGCACCCTGGGAGATGGATGCACGGGATAGAGAAAGGGTCTTGGCTCCAGAGTCCTCTGCTCCCCTCCAAGACCCCTCGAGTCTCTAGGTGACAGTTACAGAAATGACAAGTCAAATACAAAACGAGCACCTCAAGTCTGTGCTTTCCTCACAGATCCTAGGCAACGGCTTTAAGAACGGGGCCCCAGTGACTCACAAACAGAGCACAGCCAGAAGAAAGAAGACAGTCCTCCACCCACACCCCGGCCTCCCCCACGGAGCGTGACACAGAGACAATGGAGCGTGCTGGAATCTTCTGGAAGAGTGAGTCAAACATTGAGAGCTTAAGATATCATCAGAAATGACAAGCATTTAAACACATTTCTCAAAATTCAACAAATGAACATGAATGTGTTTCGGCTTCACTAGATTCATCCTCCTAAGAATCTTAATGTTCCTTTAAGACCACACACTTTCCCTGAAAGCCGAGCAGTTTCGGTGCTGCTGATCTCACTTCCAGCCCTTGGGAATGGTTGGAAGGGCCCAGGAATGGTTGGAAGACAGACACACAATCAGAGCCCATCAAACCTTCTCCTGGTCTTTCGCTGGAGGCATCAGAAGACACGCTGGCTGCTGGAACTGCTAAGAGACTGGGAGGTGGATTTGAGCAGCTCAGTTTGGCATCTCACCATCACCAGGCGAAACAATGGTTGCAAATGGAAGCAACTCAGAGGAATGTGGAGCTTTCAGATGAAAAGAGGTCCATTGTCTGAGCACCTGAATCCAGCCATGCCTGCAGCTCTTATTTCCTATACACTGTATGATGATATGAACCAAACTGCTTTTTTTTTCTTTCTTAAGTCACTTTGCATTGAGTTTCTGCCATTTGCAACCAATTGTCCTAACCAATAAACCAACAGATTACCCATGGGGGATTAAAAGCAAACTCACTGCATGACCACCAGTTGACACCGTATCCTTTCTCAGGAGTAATTCTGAAATGTGTCTTTACCATTGTATTTCTTCATTCATTCTTAAAGTAGAATTTTATCCAGTCATTAGGATTGTCATTATGCTAGGTTTAAGGGAGGTTATTAAGGTGAGGCTGGGCCCAGTGGCTCATGCCTGTAATCTCAGCAGTTTGGGAGGCTGAGGCGGGTGGATCACCTGAGGTCAGGAGTTCAAGACCATCCCAGCCAACGTAATGAAACCCCATCTCTACAAAAAATACAAAATTAACGGCATGGTGGCACACACCTATAATCCCAGCTACTCGGGAGGCTGAGGCAGAAGAATCATTTGAACCTGGGAGGCGGAGATTGCCGTGAATCGGGATCACGCCACTGCACTCCAGCCTGGGCAACAAGAGTGAAACCCTGTCTCGGGAAAAAAAAAGAAGCCAGAGGCTGGAGTGGCCATAGCCAATCGATTCATATATGACCTCAAACGTCTCTCAACCCTTCATTTGCAATTTTGCTGTGAGAATGAAATCAGGTCATATTTCTAACTTGCACTGCATAGTATTTTACACGTGGTCTCTACCCTTTAAATGTGAATCCACATTCTCAAAAAGAGGGTTAAAGTGTGGTTCCCGCTCTCAGATGGCTTACAGTCTAGGAAACATTTTGAAGAAATGATGACATCGTCATTTTTCATCGACTACAAAGGCCACATATGGATTGCAAAACATGTATAAAATCATTTACCTTAATAAAAACTGTTATCACAAATGAAAAGTAATCCAGGAAAAAATAAATATTAGCCAAAAAGTAATGAGCAAAGTGTTCTGTTTCATTTAGGGATGGCTGCTTGACTCCTGGCAGTCTTTAAAGGAAGTGAAAATGACACATAGCCTCAAAATAATTAAACTCCCCCACCCCAAATTAAACAAACCCATGAATAATTTACTCTCAAATCTGTTTTCTAGAAACAAAAATGAAAAACAAAGGCCTGTTTCCCAAATGACATCAGACAGGCACAGAAAGCTCCCAAGATATCAAATTAAATAAGCACCATTAATAAATAATTTAATTGCTTTGGCTAATGTGTTGAGGAAACAGTGTTTGCATCCCAAAAGCTTAGGGGCCTTCAGAGAAGAAGAGAAAGAAATTCAGATCTCATGGGGGCATTGATTATATTATGATAGTGTATGACTATAATCATTTCATTTCTTTTTTATATTAAATTATTATCTAATAACAAAACATCTGGGTGCTAATGAGGTTTTAAAAGTAATTTTTCTTTCATCGTGTCCATTCCATGCAGGCCTCAATTTCAAGCAGGGAACTGAACTCAGGCATTCCCAGGCCCCCACATGGTGAATGAATTCTCTTCCTCCTGCCTCCCACCATCCCACACCTCCACTGCGGTTGCCTGGGACAGCTCCCCTGTCCCTCCAGGCTCTGCTCTGCCTCAGCGATCCTGAGCCTTGAAGCTTGCTTTCTCCGGGATGCCTGGCCTACTGGTCTCCGACTAGGTTGGCCAGCGAGGGCTTGGGTAGGGGACTGGAAGGCAGGAGGAGGGACGCCTCATGGGTGGCAGTTCTCGTTAAGGAGTGTCACTCTCTGACCTCACAGTGTCCTCTCCCTGTTGTCCCTCCAGCCCTTGGATGGCACAGGCTCCCTGGGTTTCCTCACCACCTCTGGCATTTTGGCTCTTCCAATAATTCTCACTAGTGCCCCAGTTATGTTACCCCTGAAGGCACCAGGCGTGGACTCTGTTTTCCAGGTCAGACTCGGACTAAGGTGCTGATTCACCTTCCTCTTTCCAATGCACTCATTCCCCGGTACCTCCAAATGCCTGATAGGAGGCCTCTCTACTTCCTGTCCTCATGAAATCTGTGTTTCCCCTTAATTGTGTCACTCAACTCAAAGTGACCAAAGGAAAAAAAGCAGTTTGGTTCATATCACCATAAGGTTGATAGGAAATACGAGCTTCAGGCATGGCTGGATTCAGGTGCTCAATGAACTTCTTTTTATCTCTGAACAAACCCCTTCCAGAGCAGCCCGGTAGCCTGGGTGTTGCTGTCTTGCCCATCCTGACCCTGGGCCACTTCATGGTGCTCAAGGTTATCTTCCATCTCCTGGGTCGTGGGGATCTCCTTCAGGTCGCTGCTCTTCTGCGCTCAGACAGAAAACTTCATCTGCAGAAGCTCACACCTGTGGAGCCTCTTACATTTTCACCTGAAAGACAACCCATCAGTGTTTTGAACACTGGTTCAATGTACCTCCTCTCTGCCAACATTTCCACGCTAGCTTTGGATCAGCCTCCAACAGCATGAAGCAGGATGCCAGGTCCTCTTCTTTGCCTTGTATCCTTGCCCCTTAGAGGTTATGAACAGGGGGCTTTCGTTCCAGCTTAAATATCAGGTTTGTGATCTTGGACACATTACTTAGAAGCTCTGAGCTTGGTGTCCTCATTCTTGCACCAAATTGTTCCTGACTTCCTACAATGTAGAAAGGAAAGAGTAGCCCATGAGATGACACAAATTGTGTCTCAAAGCAGTTAATATTCTAGCGAGCTAGATAAGTAGTCATAATTAGCCAGACTTATGATGCTATTAATTATTCAATTATTGTTGTAAGAATAAATACGAGAGAGAAATACAGGAACGTATCACAGGAGAAAGAAGATAATGTTTTTCTTCTGAAGCCACCATATTCTCCCTTATATCTTAAAACATCAAAGCTTTTTGTCGCTTATTATTGAAGGTGAGAAACTCAGTTCTGTGTATTGCTGCCTAATGGCTGAATTTGGTGGATCTCTAAGCAAACAAAAAAATAACCCCCTTTAACCTAATATCCATCATTAATTCTCTCTGTGAACTCAAGGGGCAGGACTGCAAACGGCAGAGGGAAGAGCTCTTTCCTAATGATTGACACAAAGGCAATTTTTAAAATTTTTTAAAAAATAAGTGGGTCATCCTTCCTCTTCGCATCAAGAAAATTAGTGAAGCCAAACACCAAACGTCAACTTTCGCCATTTAGTGTTTCACTCACAAATGAAACTTTCATCATCCTACACAAACTGTGTAAGGAAAAAGATAATTTGTTAAACCATGGAACTGAGAAGGCTCAGCTCTGTCTGTAGGACTGGCTTCACCTGAGCTCAAACAATGTCATGGACAGCTGCTGCCTCTCTCCCCGTCTTAGCTGTTCTTCTGTACAGACTCCACGCTCAAACAGGCCCTGTCTTTCCCAATGCACGGTGATCACAGAAGCCTCAGCCCTGTGTACTCCCATCTTTATGTCCAGGGCTATCTTCTCTGGAGGTTCTTGCAAAGCCCTGAGCCTCGCTCTGATTGGACCAGCATAGGCCTCATGCCCGTTCCTGCACTTGTCCCTGTGGCCAGGAAGACACTGTGCTTTTCAGCCAGGCCTTGGTCTTTTATCCGTAGACCACATCTACTGAAACTGACGCCAGGCTAGATCCACAAGAAAAATTTGGTGGCTGTTGCTGAAATTTGGCAGTTTAGATCCTGGGAGGGCAAACCAAAATTACCTACCTAACCTCAAAAACAAAACAAAACAAAACTCTTGGGTTGGGCATGGTGGCTCACTGTTGCAATTCCCACATTTTGGGAGGCTGAGGTGGGCAGATCACCTGAGGTCAGGAGTTCGAGACCAGCCTGGCCAACATGGTGAAACCCTGTCTCTACCAGAAATACTAAAATTAGCCGGGCATAGTGGTGGGCACCTGTAATCCCAGCTACTCAGGAGACGGAGACAGGAGAATTGCGTGAACGTGGAAGGTGGAGGTTGTAGTGAGCTGAGATTGTGCCACTACACTCTAGCCTGGGTGACAGAGTGAGATTCCATCTGAAAAAAAAGCAAAGAACAAGAAACAAAAAAACCAAAAAAAAACTCTTGAAGGTAGAAATTCTCACCCTTGCTTCTATGAAGTTCTCAATCTCTGGAAAAGTAAAAAGTCACTAGTTAAGCAGGAGGCCCTACTTCTATCAGTCACTGTGCTCCTTGTCACCATAGGTGGTCACTGCCACTGAGCCTCCATTCAGGGAATGGGCTCTGTTTGCACCTCTGCAGCTCTGAGCTCAGAGCACACAAAGTAGCCAATAAAACCTGCACACAAACCACATTTTCAAAAAGCATCACCTGTTTTCTACTGACCTTTTGACAATGTAAGCAATTAATTCAGACAATTTTCTACACAATTAATCTTACAGACTGGTTCAAGAGTCTGTCACCTTGCAGCAGGAAAAAGCATTTCTGAAAAATAAATAAAACTAATCTTTAGTTTCATGGGTGTATATGTTCTCCAAACTCACCAAATTGTATATGTTAAATATACACAGAATACCTCAATAAAAATGGTTTTAAAATAACCTATAACATTTCTGCCATTTTTTGGATAGGATACATCACATTTTCCCTAAAGAATATGAAACTCTGGGGGCAGTATTCGTCATCAACTAGGGCTGCCGTAACAAAGTATCAGACACTGGGTGGCTTAAACAACAAAATTTAGTTTTCCTGGGTTCTGGAAGCTGAAAGTCCAAGACCAAGGTGCTGGCAGGGCTGGTTCCTCCTGAGGCCTCTCTCCTGGGCTTCCAGATACCACTGTCTCCCTGTGTCCTTCCAGGGTGTCGTTTCTCTGTGCATGTCTGTGCCCTGATCACCCCTTCCTGTGAGGACATCAGTCAGACTGGAATCAAGCCCACCTAATGACTTCATTTCAACTTAAGCACGACTTTAAAGACCACAGCTCCAAATGCAGTCGCAGCCTGAGGGGCTGGAAGTTTGGGCTTCCACAGATGGATCTGGGGGACCCAATGCAGCCTGCAACAGTTGGAGAACTTGCTCAGGACCCAGCCCAGACAGTACCCCAGAACTCCCCTGGACATGGCTCCCCACGGCCCCGACCCCGCGAGCCTGGACAACCTTGCTGCCCTCCTTGCTCCCAGCACCCTCCCAGACCTTCACACCAGGCTGCTGTTTCCCCAAACTAGTGAGTGTCCCGCTCCCTTCCAGCACCCCTGATCTTCTCCTGCCTCAGATTCTTTCATGCTTTTCTCGGCTCCTAAATTCAGGCTCCCCTTAAAGCTCAGCCCACATTTCCGCAATAACGCGCTCTGTGATTATTTGCTGATTCCATCAGTATTTTTTTGAGTACTTGTTGTGTGCCTAACACTGACGACACTCAGAGCTGGTGCACAGCTGTGAGCAAAACGCAGACCCTTAGGCAGCCCCTGGCCTGCTAGTGGAGATGACCCCAATCCAGAGAGATGTAGGAGCACTGAGGAAAAGCCCCAACCCTGGGGTTCACGGAGGGCTTCCTGGAAGAGGAAGCAAGGTGAAATCAGAGGCTATAACATATGAATTACGGGGAGGGGTGGGCTGGAGGAAGGAACCATAATTCAGCCCATAATAAGGGCTTAGCCTTGGTACTCTTAAGAACAGTATCCTTCCTGTAGAAAGGAAAATGGTGATAGGGTTTGGCTGTGTCCCCACCCAAATCTCATCTTGAAATCCCGAGTGCTGTGGGAGGGACCTGGTGGGAGGTAATTGAATTATGCCGGTGGTTCTTTCCTGTGCTGTTCTCAGGATAAGTCTCACAAGATCTGACGGTTTTAAAAACAGGAGTTTCCCTACACAAGCTCTCTTTGCCTGCTGCCATCCATGTAAGATGTGACTTGCTCCTCCTTGCCTTCCACCATGATTGTGAGGCCGCCCCAGCCATGTGGAACTGTAAGTCCCATTAAACCTTTTTCTTTTGTAAATTGCCCAGTCTCGGGTATGTCACTATCAGCAGGGTGAAAATGGACTAATACAAATGGGATTTCATTCGTGCTTAAAATTCTGTAGTAGCATATTATTGCTTTTGCCTTTAATAGGGGGACATATTTTAACTACCCTTCCCTGAGGCCGATGGCAAAGGACATAAGGGGATTCCGATTTAGAGACACGTACCCTTTGGCAGGATATGGAACCATGTGGCAAGGGCCTGGGAGGGACAGCTATAGTGTGTGGCCAGCGTCCCTTCTGGCAACAGCACCTGCTGTCCCTGGAAAAACCTCTTTCCCTGTCACACATGGCCTTGGTGTGCACGTGACACAGGCCAAGGCTGCCAGGTCATCTCTTCCAGCAACATGAATCTCTAGGGACAAAGATGGGGAGTGGTTGGAGTGGATCCAAGCAGAAGGAACCGAGACCTTGATCCATGCACCGCTGTCCCTTTTAATCCACCAAGGAAAGGAGCTGACAGAAAGGTTAATCGACCTAGGGTCAGGGCCAAGGGTGAGAGTGGAATGGGTGGGGCAGGTATACCTGGCTGTGGTGTCAAATGGAAGCTGAGAAATATAGACTTGGGGAGAGATATTTACTCCTCAAGTACCAGAGAAGAGAACTGAAGATGGCCTCTTGCCCTGAGAATGGAAATAGAGCCCGACAGTGATAGGGTCATTAAACCTGAGCTAACACCCAGAATAAAAGCAGTCCAGTTGTAGGAGTGGAATTGAAAGCTGAGCTGCAGAGCTGCTTGTAGGCCACTGTGTGTAAATGGATATATTTCCAATCCACTCACGCCATGGGAGTTCCTCCATGCACCAAAACCACCTGTGTGCATTTTACAGCAGGAGACTCAAAGGGAAGGAAGGAACAACTTTAGAAAGCATGAAATCAAAGAAAGATCAGGAAGAACCTGTCATTCTGTGGGAAGGTACTCCTGGCTTTTACTTTTGAAGAGTTGCATCTAAAAGGGACCCTACGGGCCTTCACAGCATGAAACATGAGGCGTCAGTCTCTGGGCCAGAATCCTCCATGTGCCCCTCAGGCCCAACAGCACCAGCCAGGTGAAAGCCCGTGCATGGCAGCATCTGAAGGGAGCTGTGGTAGAGGGCTGGGCCCTGAGCCGGCCATGCTCACAGATGCATCTGCATCCAGGGGCCTCCCACCAGCTGAGCACTTTCCTCTCCCTTGAATCCAGTCTTTTTCCACTTCTAACCCTTCCCTGCCTCCCTCTCCTCATGTCCTGGGTCCAAATGAAATAGTTGGGAGCCTTTTGTTTGGGGCTCCTGGGCTGACCCAGCTGAGTGTCGCAGGTGCATTTCAGTGGGGGATGGACCTTTGAGCAGCCAGCATGATTTTCCCTTTGCCTCTTTGCTGCACTGTCATGGTGCCTGATAAGGGAAGCTTGTCACTGACAGTGGGCTCATATTCTAATCACCCATCTCGACACCTGGAAATCTAATGAGACCCCATTCAGCATGGCTTTCTCCCACTCCTATTCCATTCCCTACCTCCTCCTGTTGTCCATAAAGAAGAGTGTGCCAGGCAGAGTACATTGAGTCCAGGAAACAGGCATCAGGGGATGCCTGCAGGACCAGCGGGAAGACTGGACACATCGTGTAGAGGAGGACCCGGTAGCAGCGAATATTTGATTATCATTCCAGGGACTTTCTGGAATGAATGAACGTTGGCCTCTCTTGGTCTTTTTATCACAGAGTTCACAATTTGGATTCTGGGGAAGGAGCATGGGTCATCCCCCAAAAGACTTGGAAAGAGTGGGTTAACAACCACTGGGTTAATAGGGATACTGAATTGCATCCCTCAGTAAATCAGTTGTTCTCAACAAGGAAATTCGTGTGCTACTTCCAAAAGAGAGTGAAGAGATGCTGAGCTGCCCAGAATGAAATATCCCACTGCAATAAGCTCCCTAAAAAAGGAGAACTTCCAGAGCCCTCGAAGAAGCATTGTAGAATGGTTGGGATTCTCACCACAACCCTGTTCCTTTCAAGCCTAAAATAAATGAATGAAGATCCAGACCTGTGGGTGGAGGGAGAAGACTGAGACAGACGTAAAGAGGGCAAAAGAGAGCATCTTAGGGATAAGAAAATGTAGGGCAATGGAAGTCGCCATGAACCATTTTGCTTGCCTCAATATCTTCCTGGAAACCATGGGTGTCCTCTTGCTTTGATGACGCTGTCTCCTCTCCTGGACTCAAGTTCCCTCATACTGAGGGCAGAGTTTCTCACAGGCTGGTCAACAGCAACTCTCCTCCTTTATCCCCAAACACCAAATCACTGCATCCAACTCACATCAGTGGAGGGATTCTCTTTTTCCCCTTTGACAATGAAGTATGAGTGAACCACACATATTTCCACCAGTGTCTCCTTCAACTGTCTCCCGCTTGACAAGCACCCTACCTCGCTCAGTATGCATAAATGCATGGCTCCAACTTTGGGGCATCAGATCACCCTGAAGAGATGCAAGGTGCCTAAGGGCTTGAGCTTTGTAAAAGCAGGAACCTGGGTCTGAGTCCCAATTCTACCAGGAATTAGCCTTGTGACCTTGAGCAAGTTATTAAACTTCTCTAAGCCCAGGCTTCCTCATGCATGAAATAGGGTTGACAACAGTAACTTCCTTGGAAGATTACGTGATGATCCAATGAGAAACCATGAGTTAAATACTTAGCACAGTGTTTTCACAGGAAGCATTAGTTGCTGATAATGCATGTTAGTAATGCTATTATCCAGTTTACTTTTACCATACAGCAGAACACTAAAATAATCCATCACTCTTTATCACTTTCTCCACTTATTCTAACAAGTCATTTGGTTCCCAGTAAAGAACATAGAAGAGTTTACAGGTAAGCCGGGACTTCCCAGTTTAACCCCAAAGTAGAGTTATAGGTTGAAATCTGACTGGAAAGTCAGCTGTAAAAAGTGTTCCATAGACTTGCTATTATACGTAAACACTAACTTATAATAAACCCCAGAACACTTCCAGAGAGAAACTTAGACCCCAGACCTGGAATGAAAGAGAGACTCCTACATTGCCTGCATTGGCAATAGATTTATGTTAGAGCCAACAAAATGCCTGAAAACAAACACAATCCCCACGCAGGTTTCCGAACTGCACACTGCAGGCTGCTACTGGGAAAGATAATTCATCACCATAAAAACAAACATCCATTTTACACTTGCATGGTAATGCGGATGTCCTTATTTGCATAATGATGGTGATTTGCATATGAGGAAAATTTGCCTGAGTGAGTCTTGAGCTCAAAATGCATTCAACTATGATACCGTTGGTACAATTTTCTCAAGGATCCCAATTTAATACTATTTATCTAATGAAAGGAAAAAAATAAATATTGGCTGTAACATCCCATTATACTTGAGAGGTGGTTTTAAATTACACTTGAGTACAGTGAGTGAGTGGTGTTTGTCTTCTCTTGAAGTGCATATTACAAAGGAGAGTATTGTCTAGAGGTGAGAATTTCTTCACTTTAACAGTTGCTAAAAAAGGGCATCTTCAGCCACACACATGCACAAATATCTGCAGTAAGCATTTGGTCCACGAACATAGTTACTTCTACCCTAAGTTAGCCACAGGTTGAGAGCAGAGATTATGTCTTAAAGATAGATGCTCTCAGAAAAAAAAAAAAGAGAAGAAGAAGAAAAGTAAAGAAAAGAGAGACATCCTCAAGGTGAATTAAAAGGCACATTCCTCAGAAACCTACAGCACAGGCAGAAATGCAAGCAGAGCTGGAAATGCTTCTGGACCCTGCATCTTAGGAGAATGGCATTGGAAGTGATCTTCCAGCTGGCTCACCAGAGCTGGCGAGTGCAGCGTGTGCCTCTCTGGGTTGATTGTGCCTCGTGAGCTTCCCACGTGGCCATCTGAAATGTGCTGTGTGTCCCTCTTTGCTCCCTTCCCTGGGTGGGTGGACAGAGATGTTGCTGAATCTCCATTTCATAGGGAAGGGCCCTGGCGCCATCAAAGCCAAAATAGCAAGTGTCTTGTGCCCACACGCCTACGGTGCCAGCCTGATGACCACACAATTTTCATCACTGTCCTTCCCACTCAAGTGAATATTGCTGACGGCCATCTCTGGCTCTGCAGCTGTGGCTGGGGCCAGGCTAAGGAAGGAGAGAGAAGTCCTTCCATGTGACACAGGCCATCTGGACGACTGTCTTTTATACCTTATCGACTGCAATTCGCAGCAAGAAATAGAGTATTTGACATTACTCCCTAAAAGGCACACAGATGCACATGTGTATACACACATGCAAGGCAGTAGAACCAAAGCTAAACTTCAGAAAACAATGCTTACCCAGCTGCATTCACAACATGTAACTTATTCTAGCATTTTCCGTCTCATCCCACCCTACACCATGCCATCCCATCCCACCCCATCTATGTTAGGCCATTCTTGCATGGCTGTAAAGAAATACCTGAGACTGGGTAACTTACAAAGAAAGGAGATTTAATTGCCTCAACGTTCTGCAGGGTGTACAGGAAGCATGGTGCTGGCATCTGCTCGGCTTCAAGGGAGGCCTCAGGAAGCTTCCCATCATGGCAGAAGGTGAAAGGGGACTGTATGGTCTCACATGGCCAGAGCAGGTGCAAGAGGGGGACTATTGGGGGTGGGGCGGGAGGTGCCACCCACTTTTAAATGCTCAGATCTCATGAGAACTCACTATCATGAAGACAGCACAAAGCCATGAGGGATCCACCCACATAATCCAAACACCTCCTACCAGGCCCCACCTTCAGCACTGGGGATTATAATCCAACATGAGATTTAGGTGGGGACAAATATCCAAACTACATCATCATCCCACCCTCTCCTATATTAAATTATAGTCTGCCGTGCTTTGCTGTATCATGCTATGTTATGCTGTCTCGTTTATTTTTAAATGATGACCACATTAACTTGAGCTCAGCATTCACTAATGTGCCATAAAACCCTGATTGAGATTCTAAAGGACAGGAGGAAAAAAAAAAAAACCCCAAACAAAGATTTTTATGATCGTTTATTATATTTATATGATGGTTTAGATATTTATATGATGGTTTATTATATCTATATGATGGTTTAGATATTTATATGATGGTTTTTCTATGATATTTGTATGACAGTTTATATATTTATATGTTGGTTTAAATATTCACATGATGGCTTTGTATGATATTTATATGATAGTTTAGATATTTATATGTTAGTTTAGATGAATAAACCATATTCCAAATGCTTCAGGTTTGTTTCTGCTTTCCATTTACCCTCTTTTTCCTATGTCTTAAAAGGAAGTAATTCTTTGGATCGATTACCTGTGAATTACTTTGCTAATTTTTATGGAAAAACTAAGGCTCAGGCTCAGAGAAATGAGAGACTGAATCAATGACGGCTTTAGAAAATGATTTAAATCAAGAGCTTCTTAAACCAGCACCGTGGTACAAGCATAAGAGCTCTCTTCTGGGGTTTAGGATGAATCCAAGCTTTAATCTTTAAATGAGGATGCATTTTGCACTGATAAATGAGAAGTCTTCCTGTCCACAGTGAAATATCCGTATGCAAGCCAAACTGATGGAATGAACCATCCGAAACTGCCTGTAATGTCAGGTGTGTGACAAGGATGATTAGGCTTAACCCAGCTTAGACTTCGGAATCCCTCTCAACACAGACCATCAATTAATCTTAGTTTTAAAAGTACACAAAGTCTGCATGTGGTGGTTCATGCTTGTAATCCCTGCACTTTGGGAGGCCGAGGCCAGCGGGTCGCCTGAGGTCAGGAATTTGAGACCGGCCTGGACAACATGGCAAAACCCTGTCTCTACTGAAAATATAAACATTAGCCGGGTGTGGTGGTGGACACCTGTAGTCCCAGCTACTCCGGAGGCTGAGGCAGAAGAATTGCTTGAACCCGGGAGGTGGAGGTTACAGTGAGCCGAGATCACGCCACTGCACTCCAGTCTGGGTGACAAGAGCGAAATTCTGTCTCAAAAAAAAAAAAAGAAAGAAAAGAAAAAGTACTTGAAATGTATTTGAACCTCATGTCTGTGCGAAGGTAGATGTGAAGGCTCCCAAAGAAATCTTGAGATGTGTGGTAAGTCCTGATATAAGTGAGTATTATTCTTTTCATCTGGGAGATTCTGGTGTTGGAGAATCATGGTGACTGTGTGAAATGTCTTTTTCTTTCGGAGGAAATAAAATTTTGCTGAGCAAGTAAATTATAGCTCTTCATGCCACAGGGAGTGGTGGAAGGGGGAATGGGTAACTATGTGAGATAATGGATGTGTCCATTTGTTCCACTATAGTAACCATTTTTTTTTTTTTTGAGATGGAGTCTCGCTCTGTCCCCCAGCCTGGAGTGCAGTGGCTCAATCTCAGCTTACTGCAATCTCCGCCTCCAGGGTTCAAGCAATTCTCCAGGCTCAGCCTCCCAAGTAGCTGGAATTACAGGCATGTGCCACCACACCCAGCTAATTTTTTGTATTTTTAGTAGAGACAGGGTTTTGCCATGTTGGCCAGGCTGGTCTCAAACTCGTGACCTCAGGTGATCCACCCGTCTCAGTTTCCCAAAGTATGGGGATTACAGGTGTGAGCCACGGCGCCCGGCCTATAGTCACCATTTACTATATATATGTAGCTGATAACGTCATGTTGTAGACCTTAAATATATACAATGACATTGGTTTTTTAAAAAGATTAGATTACTGTAAATTAAAGAAAAGAACAACTCTCTCACATATTGCTGGCAGTTATACAACCTTTAAATTCCCTTGCAGCTCTGGCCTTCAATAATTAAACTGGAATCAAAGGCAGTGGTGATTTTTGTTTCATTAAATGCAATCATGGAAAAAGTATTGCTTAATTATAAGTAGGGGTTTATTGACTTCTCTAAATCAACTCAACAATACTTACTAAGCACCTACTGCACGATTACCTAAGCAGCTTTGCTGAGCAATATTAACAGTTTAGAGTCACCTTTCTAGTGGCTAAACGAGGCTCTTGGTTAAAGCCTCTCTGGAACAACAGGTTTTTGATAAAAGTATTTGGACCCTGTGATAAAAATGAGCTGCAGTCTCTAAAAACAAGACAGGCAGGAAAGGAAAGAAACAGGCCCCTCCGTGGTGTGTCTGTGCGTTCTCATAGAGGACCTGATTAAACCAGGAAGGGGGACTCTGTCTGCCCTGAGCTGTCACTCCCACGCGTGAACCAAATGCTGCTTCGGTCTCGAAGGCCAATCACACCGATGGGCTGAGCGAGCTCTTCAGCAGATTCCAGGGCGGACTCTCCCCCAGCGACATTTTGTTGTCTCCATATAAAACACCGAGACGACTCCCACGCTGACCACCGCAGGGAAGCTCCTTCCCCTTTCTGCAGTTTCACATGTGTGGGGCAGGGCTGGCTAACACGCATGCTTCACCAATTCACAGCCCTCAGACATGAGCGTCTGGAACGACAAAGGGGCATCTCTCCATCCCCCGGTCAGCATTTCTCCAGGATGGCGCAGGCACATCACTGAGACTTCAAAGTAAGGGAACATGGGCACAGTCCAGCACCAGCAAATACACATGCTCCATTGGCCAAAGAAGTCACAGGGCCCTTCCTAACTTCGTAAGGGTGGGAAAGTACAATGCAAAATTGAGGAGGACCAGGTATTGCTGAAACGCGGTGATGGTGCTGCTATCCACGTAAGTTCAGAGAGGCCACCTGGGACACGTCCGCCTCCAGGTCACTCCTCCCCTTCCACTTTGCTCACGCCATCAAGATTTAAACAGAGATGACACAGAGAGGCGAAAGTCATGCTCACATTTAGCAAACATTTATTGAATGACTCCAGCAACACTTCCAGCCCAGAGGTGGAAGAGTCAGCTGGCTCTGTGGTGCCGGCAAAGAATCAACAAACACAAAAACAGGAACCTACTGTATCAGCGTACGGTGCATGCGGTAAGATGATGTTTTTGAAAAGGCGATAGGAAGTGAGGGAGAAGCCGTGTGGATATCTGGGGGGAGGAATCGAGGGCAGCAGAAGAATAGGATGTGCAAACAGGCTGAGATGAAACATGGATGATTTTTTTTTTTTTTTTTGAGACCGAGTCTCACTCCATTGTCCAGCATAGAGTGCAGTGGCCTGATCTCAGTTCACTGCAACCTCTGCCTCCCAGGTTCAAGTGATTCTTATGCCTCAGGCTCCTAAGTAGCTGGGATTACAGGCCACCACACTCAGCTAATTTTGCAGTTTTAGTACAGATGGGGTTTCATTATGTTGCCCAGGCTGGTCTCGAACTCCTGACCTCACGTGATCTGCCCTCCTCAGCCTCCCAAAGTGCTGGGATTACAGGCATACACCACCACACCCAGCCTGTTTTGTTTCTTAAAAAAGCAAATAGGTCCGTGCAGACAGACCCAGGTCAATGAGAAAACAGCTGAGGGAGCCATGGTCAGAGAGAGGGAAGTGATAGGCAGAGGGGAGTGGGGTACACAACACGCAGGGGCCCTGCAGCCCACGGAAGGGCTTTGTTCCCTGAATGACCTAAGGGGTCGCTGGAGAGCTTTGAACAGAGTTGCAACGTGGTCTGACATGGCTGTCTCGTGGGTGGAGCAGATGGTGGGAAGAGAAGGGCAGAAGCATGAAGACCAGCTGGAGGAGACGGCAGAGATCCAAGAAAGAGACGACGATGGCTGAACCAAGGAGACCCCGTAAGAGTGCACAGGAGATAGAAAGTGGAATGGGAGGTAGATTTGCTTTTTTATTTTTTTATTATAAAAGTCATTCCACTGAGACATTGAACTTCTTAGAGAAATAGGTATTTACACAGGTAGATGCAAAGATGCTCATTGCCTATCGATTACCATAATGAGAACCCAAAGACAATCTCAATGTCAATCAATAGAGAAATAGCTAAAAAAAAAAAAAAAAAAAAAAACAAAAACACACACACACACAAAATAAAACAACAGCAACAAAATGATGGAAGATTTGAAGTATTCAGTACTGGGAATACTTGTAATTAATGCTCTGTGTGTGGCTACTTGCAAAAAATGCCACAACGTAGAATGTGTATTGTGTTTTCCCTTATTTATTTTTAATGTTTTATTTTTAATTTTTATGAGTACATGGTAGGTATATATATTTATGAAGTACATGAGATATTTCCATACAGGCATAGAATGCATAATAATCATATCAGGGACAACTAAATTATTACTGATTATTCATTTTGCCCTTATATTTTAAAAATTAAAGAAGCTCAACAAACTCCATGTTGGATGTGCAGGCTAATTTTTTTTATTAACTTTGGCAAGTTTTGGTAATTATTGCTCAGAATACTTTTTCTGCTCTTTTCTCTCTCCTCTCCTTCTCAAACTTCACTCAGATTTACCGCCTCACTAATCCCTGAAAACTGTTCCTACCAAGACTTTCATGTGTCAGTGTTCAGTCCTATCCTCGCCTGAGCTATAAGCAGCATTTGACATGGCTGGTGGCTCCTCCCTCCTTGAAGCATCTAGGCTGGGTGTGGGGGCTCACCCCTGTAATCCCAGCACTTTGGAAGGCTGAGGCAGGCTGATCACTTGCAGTTGGGAATTCAATTCAAGACCAGCCTGGTCAACATGATGAAACCCTGTCTCTACTAAAAAGACAAAAATTAGCCGGAAGTGGGGGTGTGTGCCTGTAATCCCAGCTACTTGGGAGACTGAGGCATGAGAATCACATGAACCCAGGAGGCAGAGGTTGCAGTGAGGCGAGATTGTGCCACTGCACTCCAGCCTGGGAGACAGAACAAGACTCCATCTGAAGAAAAAAGAAAGGAAAGAAAAGGAAAGGAAAGGAAGGGAAGGGGGAAGGGAAGGGGAAGG
>NW_016804369.1:1479397-1619139 GCF_001698545.2 Rhinopithecus bieti
AAGGGAAGGGAAGGGAAGGGAAGGGAAGGGAAGAGAAGGCAAGGGAAGGGAAGGGAAGAGAAGGCAAGGGAAGGGAAGGGAGGAAGAGGGAAGGGAGGAAGGAAAGCAACACCTCCTGCAACCCTTCATCTCAGTAAGGCTCCTTCCCGATTAGCATTTCCATCTTTGTCATTTGTGTTGGTTCTTTACCAAATCCCCGCTTTCTGAAAATTATCTGAGGAGTTGGCTATTGGGCCTCTTTTTTTTTCCTAATCCACACACACTCCCCTGTGTAATCTCTTTTGGTTCTTATGGTTTTAAATCTATACGCTGGTGACTCCCAGATAGAGATCTTTTGCGGGGCCTTCCTCTCTCAACTGCAGATTCTCACATCCAGTTGCCTGTGCCCCATGCTTGAATGTCGAAATCCTGAACTTAGCATCTTCAAAACTAATATTTTGGTTTTCCTTCTGTGGCCTTCTCCACCCACAGACTTTTCCGTCTCAATCCATGGCAGCTCCATCCTTTCAGTTACTCACAAACTTTGCAGTTATGCTCAACTGTTCTCTGCCTCTCACATACCATGATCCCAAGCATCAACTAATCCTATCGGCTCTAGGATTCGACAATATTCAAAATCCCACCACTTCTCACCAGCATTCCATTACCCTGGTCCAGGACACCATCCCCTCGTTCTGGATGGTTGCAGTTACATCCTCATGGTTCTCTCTGATTCAGCCCTTCAGTCCCAGATTCTATGCTCAGCATAGCAACCAGAGTGGTCCTCAAAAAACGTGAGTCAGACCTTGGCCCTTGTCTGCCCCAAGAGCCCTAATGCCTTCCATCTCATGCAGCATAGGATCCAAATTCCTTACAACAATCTACATGACCCTATGAAACCTGGCCCTGCTATGTTTATGATCTCATCTCCCACCCTGAGCTGCAGCCTTACTGACCTCTTTGCATCTTGCTCCTCTCTCTGCAGCTCTCTCCCCCAAATGACTTGCTCTCTGACCTTCAGCTCTGTGATCCAAGGCCGCCCTGTGTAAACCAAGCCCACCTCTCCTGGTACAGCCTCTCCAGTTTTTCCTGTGTGATTTTTCTCCATAGTGTGATCAGTTATTCCACCTGCTATTTCTTAATTCATCTCTTGCCTTCCTCCACTTGAATGTAGGTTCCACGAGGCCAGGGACTTCATCTGCTTTGTTTTTTCCTACCTTCCTAGGACCTAAAAACAGCATCTCAACATGACATGGGACTTTCCACAGGTTGACCAGACACTTGCCACCCTTGCATCTTTTGAGGACATCTTGGGAGGACCCAGGCCACAAATACCTCCCAACCTGGCACCTGCAGTTCCAGAGGCTCAGAGCCCTCCTCTGTATAAACAACTGCCTCCTCCTTTAGCCTTTAATTAAAATGCGAATACTCTGAGTGAAGTAACACATTATTTAACACATTACTTCCTTAACACTTCAGCGAGGAAGAAGAGATCAGATACAGTTTTCTTTTGGCCTAAGAAAGGAAACTTACAAGAGAAGCAGAAAAACGACTCTTGTCCTCCCAAAAGGAGAGATGGGGCATTGTTTCCATCATAGGAGTTTACTCAGAGTTCCGTGTTTTTAACAGCTGCCCATTTTAGAGTGAATTTTTGGTGTAAATTCTTGGGTAAATCCTAACACAATTGAGGATGTCAGTATATGCGTTTCCCAGGGCTGCTATAACAGATCCCCACAAACCTGGGGGCTGATAACACACATTGGAGGCCCGAAGTTCAAAACCAGCTTCATGGGGTATCAGCAGGTGTGGGCATGCTGGTTCCTCCGTGGGTCCTGGGGGAGAAACTGCCTTCTTTGGTTCCTGGAGGCCGCCTGCATTTGGAGATGTACGGCCCCTTCCTCTGGTCACTCCAAGTCATTGCTTCCGTCCTCACCTCCTCCAGTTCTGTTGGCAATATTGCTCTGTTTCCTGCTGCTAAGGAACTTGCGATTGCATTTTGGGCCCGCCCAGATAATCCAGGAAAATCTCCTCATTCTCAAACTCTGAATTTCATTGCACCTGCAAAGTCCCTTTGCCATGGAAGGCGCCATTCACAGGCTCTGGGGGTTGGGACTTGGATGTCTCTGGGGAGCATTATTCAGGCCACAGGGCGGAATTCTCCCATATCTGCTGAGGTTGATTTCTTACTGCTGGCATTTTTCACACAGATGAAAGATTGGAATAGCTCAACCCAAAAACTGATGGGGGAGATTTAGGATGTTAATTAAATCTGACATGATTCTGGCAAGGAAAATTTCAGGGGTAACTTTCAAATAGAGAACATTAAGGTGTAGCACCAAGAGTTCAAGGAAAGAGTTCACAAAGTGATGGTTCTTGAACATCATTGAAAAGCCAGCTGCCTCATTTTTTATTTTTAGCACAGGAGAAGTCATTGGGATTATGATCGAGTCACCCAAAGTGACTGTTCTGAAACGGACAGCCGTCATTTAGCTACACAGTTTATTTCTGATACATTCATTTAGAAATCAGTCCCCATTGCTTGCCAATCACAACTTTTTTTTTTGGGGGGGGGTTGGGGGGCACAAGATGAAGTCTCGCTCTGTTGCCCAGGCTGGAGTGTGGTGGCACAATCTCAGTTCACTGCAACCTCTGCCTCTCAGGTTCAAGTGATTCTCATGCCTCAATCTGCCAAATAGCTGAGATTACAGGTGTGTACCATCACACCTGGCTAATTTTTTCATATTTTTAGTAGAGACGGGGTTTCACCATGTTTGTCAGGCTGGTCTCAAACTCCTGATCTCAAATGATGCACCTGCTTTGGGCTCTCAAAGTGCTGGAATTACAGGCATAAGCCACCATGCCCGGCCAATCATAACTTTTATAAACCAATAAACAAAATCCATGCAATTTTAATGTCATTTGACTTCTTCAGAACAGTCCTGAGGTCTGTCCTCCAACAGCCGTCTGTGTTTCAGGAACAGAAATGAATGTAATAAGGGGTTGCAAGGGATACAGTTATATTTAACATGAATATTTGATAGGAATGGACTTTTTGAATAATACCCCCAATGAAAGAATCATAAAATAAAAATATGGACAGGTTAGACTAAATAAAAATTAACTTTTCTGAAGACTAATATGCACAGACATGCATACGCATGTGGATATACACACACACTAACGAGGGAAATGAAAACCTGGAGAAAATATTTTCATACGAAAAAGAAATCATGTTATAATATATAGAGAGTGTTTGCAAATCAATAAGTATAAGATGGCTTCACATAACTGGAATTCTACAATTTTGGGGAAGGGATACTGCTGTCAGCAAATCTTCAGTGCTGTCTTAAGTTGGTTGTAGTTTTCAATTTCTAGTATTTTTTGTTTGACAATCTCAAATTAATGTTAATTTAGTTTCATTATTATCAATTCACTTTCCTATCAGGTTTTGGCTAATGTCATCATATGTATTAAAGCACACTTACTTATTGGGCCTATGATTTCTGACAAATGATGGAGCTATCTATCATTCATTCATCTGGGACACATTTATGTGCCCTTGTTAATCAAACAGACGCATATACGATTCATATCCTCATACCCAAAATATGCTTGCACAGTGAGATTTTTTGGCAATATGTTTCTGTGTTATTTAAATGATGCACAATATATTCTTACATCTAAGTATAATAAACTAAAGGCATAGAGCTATTTTTAAATGCCTAGGTCATAATCATGGCAAATGCTTACAAGCACTTATGATATGGTCTGGCTCTTTCCCCACCTAAATCTCATCTTGAACTGTAGGTCCCTTAATCCCCAGGTATCATGGGAGTGACCCAGTGGGGGGTAATTGAATCATGGGGTTGGTTACCTCCGTGCTGTTTGCATGATAGTGAGTGAGTTCTCACAAGATGTGATGGTTTTATAACGGGCTTTTCCCCCCTTCACTCTGCACTTCTCCTTGCTGCACCATGTGAAGAAGGATGTATTTGCTTCCCAATTTACTGTATTAGTCCATTCTCATGCTGCTATAAGAACATACTTGAGACTGGGTAATTTATAAAGAGGTTTGACTCACAGTTCAGCAGGGCTGGGGAGGCCTCAGGAAACTTACAATCATGATGGAAGGGGAAGCAAACATGTCCTTCTTCTCATGGCGGCAGCAAGGAGAAGTGCTGAGCAAAGGGGGAAAAGCCCCTTATAAAACCATCAGATCTTGTGAGAACTCACTCACTATCATGAGAACAGCACAGAAGTAACCAATCCCATGATTCAATTACCTCCCACTGGGTCTCTCCCACGACACTTGGGGATTAAGGGAAAGAGAGTTCAAGATGAGATTTGGGCGGGGACACAGCTGAACCATATCATCTTACTCAGCCAAGGGCATTTTTCCGATCATCTGACATACTTTATTTGGTTTTTACAATTCAGTGAGGTAAGTAATGCTATTTTTCCCATGTAAAGATAAGGAGACTGAAGGCAGAAAGCTTAAGTAACTTCCCAGGGTCACGTAAGTAGAAAGTGTCAGGACAGGAATCCCAAGCAGGCTGTCTAGCTCTCGAACCTGTGCTCCGAGCTGCAATGTCATCCCGCCTCTTGCAGGGCATCATCTGGTAGTATCTAACCAAGTGCATGAGACCACGATCATCCCATAAACCAAGTAACACACAGCTTAGGAATGTTTCTCTTCAATTCTTTTTTATTATCCAGTTCCCTCTCTATTGGAAAGTAGAAATAAGTGAGGCAGGTGGTCTTAGAAGTCTTTTGCTTAAATTGGCCATGTGATGGCAGGGCATGGTGGCTCATACTTGCAACCCCAGCACTTTGGGAGGCCGAGGTGGGTGGATTGCATGAGCCCAGGAGTTCAAGGCCAGCCTGGGCAACAGAGCGAAACCCCATCTCTACAAAAATACAAAAATCAGTGGGTGTGGTGGTTTACACCTATAGTCCCAGCTACGGGACTGGGAGGCTCAGAGGGGAGAATCACTTGAGCCTGGGAGGTTGAGGCTGCGCTTAGCCTTGATTGCACCACTGAACTCCAGCCTGTGGAGTGATAGAGTCAGACTTTATCTCAAAAAAATAAAAATAAAAAATTGTCCAGGTGAGAATGGGTTGGAGAACCCACAGCTCCTCTTCACTGGTGCCTCACCTTGCTTTGGGTGGCTTTGCCCGGCTTCCATGCCAAACAGCCAGGTTCCAGTTCCTCCCTACGGTCCTTTCTTCCTGGAAAGCAATGGTTGCATTTTTCCATCCTGGGGAAGGTCTCAGGGCTCCCCAGAGCAGAGCAGTTGAATCACTGGGTCCAGAGAGGCAGTAGTGCCTTCTCACCTCCCGAGGCTCACCGCTTCCCTTCTGTGGAGGAGAAAGGGAGACCCAGGGCCAAAGGGCTTCTCCCCGGGTCACCGTCTCACTCTCCTGGTGCCTGATAATTAACTCAGCAGCGGGAGCATCTATCATCACCAAAGATTCATTGAACTCTTCCACGTGGAGCTTGCAAGTCAACTGACAAGACACCTTGAGCTTCCCCCAGATGTTCACACCCCAGAGTTCCATCGTTAGGCGGGACGAGCTCCATGCTTATTAGTATAAAAAAGAGCAATCCACTGAAAGCCGCGGCACCATCTGGAGGAAAATCGATGTCTCTATATTCAGGCCAGATGGGAGCAGCGTCAACGGAACCAAGCGGCACATGTTTGTACCAGTATGTGCCAACAGCACGCGTGACACTCCATGTCTCATTTCATTATTTACCAACTTAGAAAAATAATGTGTAAGCCAGGCTACGGGCAGGGCCTGTTTATTGAAAATCTGGACAGCAGCCCATAAAAATTAAAATGTGAGATGCAACAGCAAACACCACCAACAGACAGTTACTGCCATGCAGTTGCATCTAAAACACAACTTTAGGATTCTGTCCGGAGCTCCGTTTTAAGGAATGACTCCAGTGGCCAGTTTTTGCTTCCATAAATGAAGGGATCTTTTGCGCCGGACGTCATTGCCCTTCCAGCCCTCACTGGGACCATTTAGAGCTTTGTGTCTGTTGTGTGAATGTTTATCTAAGCCCCTACTGTTCTGGAGGTATTTGTTAATTTATCCTGCATTCAATGCAAGAAATATTAATATGAACTATGAGTTAGGGAGCCTTGCTAAACGGACCACTGCATTTTTTTCTGTTCAATATTCATTGCCTGTATTTCTGGCAAAATAGTGTGTCAGTCTCTTTCTGGCAGGCTCACACCAACCATCATCAGGCCACATGAGTGGCTTTCTTCATCCCTTGCATTAGAGGTGGTTATTGTGTCAGCCCATCAAAGCATCCCATTGCCTTAGCCATGGTTGAATGACCCAATGAGAGCTAAACAGATGCAGTGAGACTAGTGCTGGGCTTTTAAAAGTGAGGGAGGTTCTTTATTTGTCCTGAAGGGGAGAATATGTAGAGGCTGGAGCTGCAGCAGCCACCTTGTGACAATGAGGATCATTTAGGGGAAACCAGACTCTGATGCTATTTTTTCCATGCTCCTAGATCGAACCATACATATTATGAAGATAATTCCTGGAGTTTCCAACTGTATGAACCACAAAAATCTCCTTTTTTTAATGCCAGTTGGAGTCAAGTCTCCTATGCAATGGAAAAAGTCCTCCTCACCAACACAGTTCTCAAAATATTCCTCAGTAAGCAAAATAAATCTTGATATTAGTAAACTATGGCCAATGTCAAAGAAAATAAACTATTCTGACACTTGTTAAAATGATAAAGAAGGGGCCAGGCACAGTAACTCATGCCTGTAATCCAAGCACTTTGGTAGGCCAAGGCAGGGAGGATCATTTGAGCCCAGGAGTTCAAGACCAGCATGGGCAACATAGTGAGACCTCATCTCCACAAAAAATACAAAATATTAGCTGAGTCAGGCATTAGCCTAGGACCAAAATGAAGTCAGGGAGTGTTGGCCCTGGCCCTTGAGCTGAAGATGTGACAGGAGAGACAAGCTTAGCTTCCTAATGCTGATGTGAATGAGCCAGGAGAAAGCCAATCAGAAGTTGCGATCGTCATTTGTTCTCCTGAGAGACAGCCTGTCTTAAAATGAAGCCCGCACGAGGAAAGCAGTACCGAGGAACAGACAGCAGCACAGGTTTCTAACCACATCATCTGAGCCTGCAGTCCCCACCCTCCCTAAAGCCAGGACTTCTGATGTCTATACTTCCCATTAAGTGAACAAGTGGATGATTATTTATTAAGTAAACTAGAGTTCATTTTCTATCATTTGAAAGTGAAAAGATTTTATTCACTAACACAGGAATACTTCAAAAAACTCAATAGTAACTTTAGATTTAGGATGATCAACTGGGCTGGTTTGTTCCTGAATCCTCTAAGTTTAGTGCTGGAAAATCTGACATCCTAGGAAACCTCTCAGTCCTGGAATATCAGGATGGTTGGGTCCCCCCTAGGTCAGTCTGTTTTAAAAAAAGGTTAAGGAAAACAGATTTTCACTTTACTGCGGGTGTGTATGTGGATAAAATGAAAAGCAGAATCAGCTAGGATTCACTGAGCTCATGTGGCAGATGTTCTGGTTAGAACTTCTCATATGCTATTTCAGATACACATGACAGCCCTGGAGAGGGGATCTTAATATTACTCCCATTTTGCCAATGAGGAAATTGAGACACAGAGAGATTTTTTTTTAAAAAAAAAGCTCTTAAAGATGCACAACTTGTCCTCTTCTTAAACTGCTAGTTTCTCTAGAACAGATTAAATGGAAGCAGGTGATCAATAGCTTTGACCAGAAACTTCAGAGTGTTGGTGGTAGCGCAGCAAGAATGAGAAGGAGCTTGGAGTTCCTCCCGCTCTGCAGGACACAGCTTGATGTAGCTATTTTGAGTGGGAAGGCTACTGACTGCAGACAGTGGATTGAGCTCCAAGCAGGTTTGAGTTTCTGTTGACACGTGCTGTATTTGTTAGGCTGTAAGCTGCAAACAACAGAAACCAAGTCTGGCTAACTTAAACAGAAGAGATTTATTCAGAGGACCTTGGGCAACTCACAGAATCTCTAGATTTAAAAGCCACACAGAATCATGGCAGAGGTGATGTTGGGGATGTGGTATAAGAACGAGGTGACGTCCCAGCAGCTGTGCAGGTGGAGTCCTGTTGCAGTCCTGCCTGAGGGTTACTGGTGTGCACCCTCTGATCCACAGCAGAATGGAGATGAGCTCAGATTTTAAACCTTCTGGAACAGAGTCACACAATCTGCTTTTGAGTGTGCTAGCTGGACTCTCAGGCGAGCCCTCTCCTCATGGTGGCCCCAGCCGGCTCTCGGTTTACCTCTTTTTCTACAGTAATTCCAGAAGAAAGAGACCGTTGTTTCCTATATTAGATGTAATGGTCCCCACCCCTCCCATCTGCCTAAGATATGTCAATCTGGAATCTGTGAACGTGAACTTATTTAAAAAAAAAAACGGGTCTTTGTCAATGTAATTAAGAGTCTTGAGATGAGATCCTCTTGGATTAAGATGTGCCCTAAATGCAATGAAAAGTGTCAGAAGACAAGGCAAAAAAAAAAAAAAAAAAAGAGGCCACATAGAAGGCAAGGCATGAGAAGATGAAAGCAGAGATTCGAGTGATGTGTCTACATGCCGAAGAATGCTAAGGATTGACAGTAGCCACCCACCAGGAGCTGGGAGAGACGCATGGACGCATTCTCCTTAAAACACTCCAGGAGGAATCAACACTTTCGCACCTTGATTTCAGACTGTGAGATGATAAGTCACTGTTGTCTTAAGGCACCCAATTTGTGGTAATTTATTAAGGCAGACCTAGGAAACAAATACACTTCTTAAATGGCTCCTGCAAAATTTCCAAAATTGCATTTCATTGGCCTGTCTAGGGTAACATGCCCAACTTGGACCAATTCCGTATGGCCCCTGGATGGAGCTGAGCCACTGAAGTAATGCCTCAGCACTTCTGCTCTGTGAGAACAATAACCAGTTATATAAATTATTAGCAATGACTGTGTTTCTAATTAATACAAGTCTCATCTCCATAATGCACAGGAGGACATTGAGACACTGAGGGATGATGTACCTTTCACAAGCTGGTGAGCAGCTCGTCCAGTGCCCAATAACTCAGGGTGGAGGACAGGCTGACTGGCCAGGCCTGGGATTTGTGCTGTCTTCTGGAGCCAGATGCTGGGAGTGTTTTAGCCTTAAACAAACGACATGAACTTGGCTTGAAAGTAAGGTGGTTCCCCAAAGTAAAAGCAAAGCGTTGTTGACAAGTGAAGAAAAGCAATGCTCAACAGCTGTTGTGGACTGAATTGTGCCCCCGCAAACGTCATAGATTGAATCCCTACCCTCCAATGTGACAATATTTAGAGTCTTTAAAGAGGTAATTAAAGTTAAACAAGATCATAAGGATGAGGACTTAATTCAATAGGACTAATATCTTTATAAGAGGAAGAGACATCAGATCTCCCTCTCTCTCTCTGTGCACACAGGGGTAAGGCCATATGAGGACACAGCAAGCAGGTGGCCATCTGCAAGCCAGGGAGAGAGCCCTTATTAGAAACCAAACCTGTGGGTACCTAAATCTGGGATTTCTAGCTTCCAGGATGATGAGAAAATACACCTGTGTTGTTTAAGCTACCCAGTCTGTGGTATATTTGTTATGGCAGCCTCAGCTGACTAATACCACAGGCAAGAATAATTAGTGCATTTTATAAATCCCAAATAGCTAAGAACCACCTCCCCCCCACCCTTGGGCAGAAGACTAATGAGAACAGAAGATTGTGCAGACACTGCCAATTGCACCCCTGTCAATGTTCTTCTCTTCTTCATGGGCACACAGCTAGACTGCATTTCCAACCCCTCTCCCTACAGCCAGATAGAATCGCCTGATGGATTATGGGTCAATGAAATGAAGAGAACTGATGCACATTACCTGAAGGCCTGGCCTTTAAAAACTACTCATGCTTGGTCCCCTTACTCTTTACAGACTGGCTTGTGAAAGGGATCCGGAGAAGGATCAAGCCGCGAGTGGAAGAGGCCTGGGTCTTTGAGTGTCTACACAGAGAAAAGACTCTCTGCCAAATCATGTTGTGTTGTAACATGAAGGAGAACTAGACTTACTGTGTTAAGACACTGAGATACTCGACTTTATCTGTTTTTCTAGCCAGTATTACTTATCTTCATTAATCAGAAATAATCCAATCAATATACCAAATAGTCAAGATTTGGGGTTTTTAGTTTTCTAGTCATATGATTACCAGTGACATCCATGCTCATTTCTGAGTTTTTCAGATCTTTAATAAGGGAAATGTTTTCAAGTAAGAAAAAAACGGGTATTCTTATAAAGTTGGCTATGAAGGATTTGTAATGACATGGCAGCCCCTTCACCATGCATGACTTTCTACAGGATTTGTAATGACATGGCAGCCACTTCACCATGCATGACTTTCTACAGGCATGATATGAGCTCTATGAACTCTATTCCCATGCTGTGTAAAGCATCTGTGAAAGTTACTCATCTTTGTGTAGTTTTTTTTTTTTTTTTTTTTTTTTTAATGGAGTTTTGCTCTTATTGCTCAGGCTAGAGTGCAGTGGTGCAATCTCAGCTCACTGCAACCTCCACCTTCTGGTTTCAAGCGATTCTCCTGCCTCAGCCTCCCAAATTGCTGGGATTACAGGTGCCCACACCACACCCAGCCAATTTTTTTTTTTTTTTGTATTTTTAGTAGAGACAGGGTTTCACTATGTTGGTCAGGCTGGTCTCGAACTGCTGACCTCGTGATCCACCCGTGTCAGCCTCCCAAAGTGCTGGGATTACAGGCGTGAGCCACTGCACCAGGCCCATCTTTGTGTAGTTTTGATTGTGAGGAACAGAATCCTGCTCAAATTAGCTCAACAAAAAGGAATTTAGTCAAAAGCAGGGACCACCTTGCAGAACCCAGAGTTAAACTAAATAAAGACAGCAGGAAAACTCCATGGCCTCCCCAGCAGGAGCCTGTGGCCTTTCACGCTTGTGCCCAACCGTCAGCGAGACTTCTCACCAACCCCCGTCACTTCCTCTCTTGAGGACTATGTGCTGCCATGTGTCTCCACTACTCATATTTGAGGTTCCTCCTCCACCACCTCCAAGTCTACATGACTCTACAGGAGCAGAATCTCTGGGAGACTCAACCTCTGTGTCAGCTTACAGTCTCAAGAGAGAGGCCCTCATGGGCTCTGTCTCACTTGAAGGTTGCTTCCTTCTGGGTTTGATGTCCAACTGTGTCCTGTACAGGCAAAATCTGACCTTTGGCTGCCAAAGCACACCCTTCGAAAGAGCTATGGGTGGGCAGGAAAATTCCAGAGAAGAGAGGCATATGATAGCAATAATTGATATGTCTAGTACCTGGCTTGCCTAGAAGAAAACACACCAAAATTATAAGAGTGGATGTATCACGACTACTGCTGGTACTACCATTGACTAATAGTTATCAAGCAATGACTACCTTCCTGGCACCATCGCCTACTGTAATGGAAAAAATAAACTTTAATAAAAATTTTAAAGGGATGAAAAGAGATCCCAGCAGTAGTAATAATATTTAGAGACAAGTTACTTAAGATATTAAGAAGTTCATCAAGATCTCATCAAGAAAACATTAAACTAACATGATACTGAAACACTGATTAGGCCAAAAATGCTATGATTCTGTGAAAGTATATAAAACTCATACAATGATATTATGAATATCTACTAAAATGAAGAGAGGCATTTCTGTAATATCCAATATGAACTGTTGCTAGGCCAACACAAACACAATCATCAATAATTATTGAGCATCTGGGTATTTCACAAGTGCTTTTATTTAATCTTCCCAGGGCCATTTAGCTAACTCAAAATCCATTTCTAACTCTCCCGTTTACTGCTGCTTCAACTAAGGATGAAAAAGTAGATATCTCTTTCCCTATAGCAAAGGGAAGCCTTGTGGCATATACTGGTCAACAACATACAGCAAGTTTGGGCTGGGCGCGGTGGCTCACGCCTGTAATCCCAGCACTTTGGGAGGCTGAGGTGGGTGGATCATGAGGTCAGGAGATCGAGACCATCCTGGCTAACATGGTGAAACCCCGTCTCTACTAAAAATACAAAAAATTTAGCCAGACATGGTGGTGGTGGGCGCCTGTGGTCCCAGCTACTCGGGAGGCTGAGGCAGGAGAATGGTGTGTACCCGGGAGGCGGAGCTTGCAGTGAGAGGAGATCGTGCCACTGCACTCCAGCCTGGGCAACACAGCGAGACTCCATCTCAAAGAAAAAAAAAAAAGATACAGCAAGTTTGGTAACGCTTGTGCTTTCTTATTTCTTATTCTTATTTCTTTTTTATTTTCTTATTTAAACAAATGGGGAGAAAAAAAGAGAGGAACAGTATGGCTACCACCATCCCCAATTAATCCTGACTTAAACACTGATATGATGACAGGAGCTATGGCAGCCATCCTGTGAGCATGAGGAAAGGATGAAGGGATGCAGAGGCATAAGGCCCTTGGACACGGCTGAACCACTGGAGCGATGTCTGAGGACTTCCTCATTGTGAGAAAAATAACTCCTCACTTGTATAAACTATTAGCAACTAGTGTGTTTCTAATTAACACACATCTCATCTCCGTATTGCAGAAGAGGAAACTGAGACACAGGGAGGTTACACAGCTTTCCCAAGCTGGTGAGCAGCTAAGCCGGTGCCCAGTCCGGTGCCTCAGGATCCAGAGTTTGTACACTTAATACCCTACTCTATGGAAAGAGATGAGTGCAAAGACAAAAATATGAGCATTTGTCCAGTCCTGTTTAGAGCAGAGTCATGTCACATTGGGTGAAAAACATGAGTTCACTAGAAACCATTCTTTCTTTTTTTGAGACACAGTCTCACTCTGTTGCCCAAGTTGGAGTGCAGTGGTGTAATCTCGGCTCACTGTAACCTCCAACTCTTGGGTTCAAGTGATTCTTGTGCCACAGCCTCCCAAGTAGCTGGGATTACTGGCGTATGCCATCATGCCTGGCTAACTTTTGTATTTTTAGTAGACAGGATTTCACCATATTGCCCAGGCTGATTTCAAACTCCTGACCTCAGGTGATCTGCCCACCTCAGCCTCCCAAACTGCTGGGATCACAGGCGTGAGCCACCGCATCTGGCCACTCAAAACCATTCTGTAGAGTGTGTTCCACTGTACAGAATGGTAATCTGCCCTGCCCATCCCATTTCTGTGTCTGTGTGTAGGGGATGTAGCTGCCGAATGAATCAGAGAAAGTGACAGGTGTGAGCCTCTTTCCTGAGGCTTCCATCTTCGGGGAAGGCAGGCGGGTGGCCATCGGCAGGATAACACACATGCCAGATGATTTCAGAGTGAGGCTCCCCTGGGAAGCAGCAGGCGGAAGGGTATGGGCCTCTGGAAAGGGCTCTCCCCATTGTGAAGTCACACACTGGCTTTCTCAAGTACCTGGAGCCTGGCTGTGTGCCATCACATCCCACTGCTGGGTCGTCTCTGAATGAGTTGCTTCTCATCAAAGCTGAGAAGCATGGCCTGGTGCGGTGGCTCACACCCGTAATCCCAGCACTTTGGGAGGCCAAGGCAGATGGGCCACTTGAGGCCAGGAGTTCCAGGCCAGGCTGGCCAACATGGAGAAACCTCATCTCTAAAAATTAAAAATAAAGAAGAAGCAGAACTTTGTAGAGTCCCTCCAGGAAGCAGTGCCACGAGGTCTTGGTGCTGCTTAGTACAGCTGAAGGAAGTGTAAGCGATGGTCTCTCTGAGACAGCCAGGTGGGAAGGGGTGCCCAGAGAAACTCCTACCGGCCTGCACACTGGGGTAGAGCCACAGAGGTTCACGTCACTTGTGGCAAGGAAGAGCCTGGCCCCTCCTCTTCCTGGGTGGAACCTGGGATTCAATCTGCAAGGCAGGAAGCATATACTGGCAGGATTATTGCTTTGGCTTTTCGGAGAGTCCCTGTTTCCTTTTTTTTTTCCTTTTCGCCCAATAAATTCCATTTTTATTCCCCTTCAAATCATCTGTAAGCCTAATTTTTCATGGTCATGCAACAAGGACCCTGTCTTTTGTTGTTGTTGTTTTTTTTTTGAGATAGAGTCTCACTCTGTCGCCCAGGCTGGAGTGCAGTGGTGCAATCTCGGCTCACTGCAAGCTCCGCCTCCCGGGTTCATGCCATTCTCCTGCCTCAGCCTCCCGAGGTAGTTGGGACCTGTGCTGGGATTACAGGCATGAGCTGCTGCGCCTGGCCTGGGCCCTGTCTTTAGCTGAACTAAGGAGAGAGTTCTACAACATCTCTACTCGCGCAGTGATTCTTCTTCAACATTCTGTAGAGATTTCTCCAAAACATTCTGCAGAGATTCTTCTAGAATGCTCTGTAGGAATTCTAGAACATTCTGTAGGGATTCTTCTATCACATTCAGTTACTAGGATAACAGACTATAGACAGAGCCACTCTTTTACACACATCTTGGGTTTATTGTATGACTCAGTGTATCTTTCATAAATATGGAATAATATTGGTGCACAGTAGAAACCCAGCAACCTTGGATGTGGTAAAGGAGTCAGTTGGCTTCTCTTACATCTCTTCTTGCCAAAAATGTCTGGAATTATCAAAGACACCAGTGAACCCTTCAGCTCACCTTGGGCAGATTCCAGAGAAAGGATGGAAGTCGTCCTGGTGTGGAGAGATTTTATTAAGGAAGATGCTCCTCATGTCCATGTCCACACTGCTGAGATGGGTTCACAGGAGTCCCTGCCTTTGAACTGGGATCCCTCCTGTCTGCACAACAGGGAATTTATTGGCTCAGGGAATCTGAAGAAGGCTGTGCAATTACCCAGCAGGAAGCGGGTGACATGAGCAGAACTGGAAGAGGGGCTAGAAGGCCAGCTGGGCCCTTCCTCACCATCTTCCGCCCCTCTCTGTGCACATCACTTTTATCCTCTCACACTGTGGACCTGAATTTTTTTTTTTTTTTTTGAGACAGAGTTTCACTCTGTCACCCAGGTTGGAGTGCAGTGGTGCCATTTCAGCTCACTGTGACCTCCACCTCCCAGGTTCAAGCAATCCTTCCACCTCAGCCTCCCAAGTAGCTGGGACCAAAGGTATACAACACCATACCTGTCTAATTTTTATTTTTATAGAGATGAGGTGTCACTAGCTTGCCCAGAGTGGTCTTGAACCCCTGGACTCCAGCAATCCACCCACCTCAGCCTCCCAAAGTGCTGGGATTATTTGTGTGAGCCATTACACCTGCCCCATACCTGAATTCTTTGTTGAGTGGAAAATATGGCTGACCACACTGCCTAGGTTGTACAGACGGTGGTTCCACTGCCTTTGGGAATCCAGCTCTTGTTCCCAATTCCAGGTATTAATATCCTAGAGAATTCTCTGACGTGCTTTTGGGTTTACCAGCCTCCCGTGGACCATTCACATGTAGGAGGCATGAAGGCCAGGGCATGTGAAAACATGCCTGCTGCCCTGGACACTGTTCAGCAGGTCCCAGAAGGAACCTACATTTACAGAGTAAGAGGAGAGGCTGACGAGCAAACAGAAGGGTCTGCTTCATCCCCAAGACACGAGACGAGCAAAGTGAGAGTGTTTTCCACTCTTCCCCTTTTCTGCGTCTCTCTACCTCATGCCTCTCCAGCTTCTGTTTGCCTTCAGGCCATTCTCACAGGCAATGCTGAGTGAAATCAACTTCCTGACATAAGGCATAGAAGCCACACTACGTGTTGGTCGCTTGCATTGATTGAACAATTTCCAGAAAGCTGCTGGCCATCTCTTGTGTTACAGGGAGAAAGAAATCTCTTCGTCTCATGTATAAAGTCAAAACGGGAGTATTATGCCATTTTCTGCCCCCTACCCTGATACTCTTATATTTGTTTTTGTAATTTATAACAGCAGTATTGTTTAATTAAATTTTAATTGCACCAGGACGACACGCGTATATTCTCTTTGAGATTCAGGGACAATGCTGAAGTTCTCATCAACTATTCCCTCAAACCCACATCCTCTTCTCTTTTCCCCAGTCTCAATCATTGATTTCTATTTGTTCTGTACCTTGTTGGACTGCTCTATAAAATTGCATACATGTACTAGAGCCTAGAACCTGAGAGGTTTAAGTATGTTGTGTGGGTCTGTGTGGGTCTTCTTTAAAAAGTCAGCAAACTCTGGGCACCTTTGTGCAACTTCTTAATTCAACAATATATCATGGAGATTTTTTATGTTATTATATGTAGGTTTAGCTCATTTTAAACTACATTTCCCTACTAATGGATATTTTCAGTGGTTTCCAGTTTTTCCTTATGAACCTGTGCTGAAACACTCATGCGTGGAGGAGAAAATTTCTCTTGTTGAAATTTCTGAGAAGTGAAATTGGTGTATGCTTTTAAAATTCCAAGTCCTGCTCCTACTAGGAGTGGAAGTGTGAAAAGATACCTGTTTCCGATACACTCGTCAGCACTTGATACTAACAATCCTTTTAACTTTGATTACAATTTTCTCAAATGGTGGTTTAGAGACATGAAAGGCCATCTGTGAACACTGGATTTGGACGTTCCAGGCAGGTCATTGGTACTTGTAAGATGGGAAAATAGTTTGAGTAAAGCACAGCGTGTCATTAACAAAAGCTGACTTTGAAAATCAAATGCTATTTGCAGGATTTTAGCCTTTTGCTCATCCCAACAGTTAATTGCAAAATTGACCATCTTTGTAAGTTGTTCCCAAATGATATACACTCAGCTCCCAAACGAAATGTCATTAAGGAGCTTCACTTTCTGTGCTTGATGGAACAGCAGCTGCTGCTTTGTCCAAAAAAAAAGCAAAAAAAAAAAAAAAAAAAAAAAAAAGGAAAGAAAAAAACAAACAGTATTCTTTTTGAAACTGCCTTAAAGTCAGAGAAACATTTGTGGGACATGATTCTGCAACAAATGGAACTTTGGATTTGTGTGTTGGGTGGAAAATTGGACTGGAAGAAGTTTAAAATCCTTTCCAACTTGGACAGCCCCTGTGCCTGTGGTTCACTTGGTGATTCTCAATCATAAGGATGACTAATTCATTCAACAAAATATGACTTTATTTCCTGCCATCTGCTCAGCACTGCTCAGGATGTGGGGATGAATCAGGGAATGAGACACATGGACCTGGTTTCATGAAGCTTCCATCCTAAGGGCGGGCAGGCATTGGCAAGATAACACACCTGCCAGATGATTTCAGAGACTGGGAAGTGCTTACGATAGGCAAGCTGTCTTGATGGAGACGGACTGCAGAAGGAGGTTAGGAAGCTAGGAGCTCATCTGAAATTACATTTCCCTACTACGGATAATGGTCAGGGGCTAGGGATGAACATAGGAAACCAGACTGAATCATGTTAGCATCCCTTCCAGATTCGAGATTCTACAGTTTTCTAAAATGTTGGCAAATCTGAAATCTGAGCTTTTCTCCCCGCAGACTCAGGAGTCCACGATGTGAGTGGCATCCACAGCTCCCCGTGGTGATTTGAGGGAATGCCCCTTGGCATTACCAGCCTCACCCTGACTGTGGCCCTGACTGTGGCCATCACAGGAAACTCATATGCAAAGAAAAGAGCTTCCTTCCTTCCTTCCTTCCTTCCTTCCTTCCTCCCTCCCTCCCTTTATCCCTCCCTCCCTCTCTCTCTCTTCTTTCTCTCCTTCCTTCCTTCCTTCCTCCCTCCCTCCTTCCCTCCCTCCCTTTCTCCCTTTCTCCCTCCCTCCCTCTCTCTCTTCTCTCCTTCCTTCCTTCCTTCCTTCCTTCCTTCCTCTTTCTTTCTTTTAGATGGAGTTTCACTCTTGTCTCCCAAGCTGGAGTGCAATGGCGTGATCTGGGCTCACTACAACCTCCGCCTCCTGAGTTCAAGTGATTCTCCTGTCTCCGCCTCCTGTGTAGCTGGGATTACACGTGCCTGCCACCACACCTGGCTAATTTTTTTTGTATTTTTAGTAGAGATGGGATTTCATCATGTTGGCCAGGCTGCTCTTGAGCTCCTGGCCTCAAGTGATCTGCCCACCTCGGCCTCCCAAAGTGCTGGGATTACAGGCGTGAGCCACTGCACCCAGCTGGAAAGAGCTTTCATTGTGTTATACCAGGTTGGTGTGGTTCACTTTGATTGCAGTTTTTGAGTGACAGTGGAGTAGCAGGACCTGGAGGGTAGATTGTCGGCCACTTATAGCTATGAGACCTAGGAAAAGTTTCTCCGCTGTCCCGTGCCTCAGTTTCCCCCTCTGCAAAGTCCTCCTGGATTTGGGAATGGTGGGTTACTTCGCATACATAAGGCATTTGATGTCTGCCGCTGTCCACCGCACAGTGAGACCTTGATGCAGGCTGGTTCCCCTTGCCAGGACAACCCTCCCTTTGTGTCCCGCATGGTGCCCGGCTTCCTTGGGGCAGAGGTACAGCAAGATTTAGGGCCCAGGTGGTTGGCCTTTGGTTCTGTGTCCATGAAGCTTGCCTCAGAGGTGATCATTGAGTTGGTGAGCATCTCCCTGCAGGTCCATCCCTGACATGCAAATCTGCCTGTCGTGTGGTCTCCTTAGGTACATCCTTCTCTGGGGTTTTGTCACCTTCATGACGATGCCAAAATGCCCACAGAGCACTTGGCCTGTAAGAAGCCCCTCTATGATCCCTCCTGCTTTTTAATTTTTTTTTTAGAGACAGGGTCTGTCACCCAGGCTGGAAGGTAGTGATGCAATCATACCTCACTGGGCTCAAGAGATCTTCCTACCTCAGTCTTCTGAGCAGCTAGGACTACAGGTATGTGCCTCCATACCTAGGGTTTTTTTTTTTTTTGGAGAGACAAGGATCTCGCTATGTTATCCAGGCTGGTCTTGAACTCCTGGCATCAAGCAATCCTCCTATCTTCGCCTCCCAAAGTGCTAGGATTACAGTCATAAGCCACCATGCCTGGCTTCCCCTCCTGCTTCCGAATTAAACAGTATTGATCTCTAAACCCTCTCTGGGACGTTGATGTTTGGAACAAATTCAAGAAGTTTCCCAGACTACTTTTGTTCTCTTCTCCGTCATATCTATGTCTGAGGCTGACTTTCTGCTTGAAAGGGAGTGAGAGGGCAGAGGGAACAGATAGGTGTAGAGCAATATGACAAGAAGGACATCCCAGCTATGTGGGAGAACGTGCCTCGGCAGCTATCAGGGCCGATAGCATGTTGCTCAGGGTCTTGCAGGACAGGGATGTCACATTCCAAAGGGACGATGGAGGAGAGTTTAGTGAAGGCACCATTGTCAAGGGTGGAGGCAACATGAGACTAGCAGCAGTAAAGCCTGATGCCACCCCAATAGCTGCAGGGTCAGGGGAGCCACCCGTGCAGGAGCCGAGAGGATCCATAGTGAGATGCAGCCAACCCATGGAGGCCTTGCAGGGGGACAAGCCCGTGGAAGGAATATAACAGCCTCTCTCCTCCTGCCCTCTGTCTTCTGCCAGAGTGTCTCACTGGTTGGATCCCAAATCCAACCAAGGACAATGAAGCCTATGAATGCATTTATAAAACATCCCCCAAGGCATAGGGCAGCGAAGAGTCTAAGGCGTAAATGGGAAGTGTCTAGTGCAACAAGCTTGTGCTGTAACCCAGACTGGCGAACGCTGGGGTCTTCTCTGCAGGAGAGTTTTTGCCACATTTCATGCAATTTATACAGTCAAGGGACCAGACTCAGGAAGCCAACTTCCCTGTCTCCCAGACTCTTGCCACCTAAAAATAGACCGATGAACAATTTTTCATCAGTAGAAAAGCCAAAATCAATTCAGTGATGGCTACTGCTGCCCTCAGCGATGGAAAAGGAGGGGAGGAGGCAGCGCCCCAAGAATGTATGAAGGAGTGAGGAATGGGCTTTCTACTCACAGGTAGGATCCTATTTAATCAGAAGCTCGAGAGCAGGTTCTGCTACCTTCCACAACATCCATAAATTATCCCTGTATACTTCAGAGTCGGGTCCATTGATTTATAATACAGTCCATTTATAAAAACCAAACTTATTTCACCGATGACAGCAGCTACTTGAAACACTCTTTAAAGGGAAGGTGGCCTAAAAATTATCCAGTTTGGTGTGAAACAAATTATTCACGAGGAATGCAGTGTCAGCAGGAAGTAGGCCACGTATTAGTCGCTGACAGGATGGGACCATATCAGTATCTGATCATTATTCCAGCACTTCAGGACGGAAACACGCGGATAAGATGGGGAGTGGGGAGCGCCAACGGAGGCCACATACGCCCAGCAGCAGAGAGACGTCATGCATGGTCTACCATCTGAAAAACGTATTTCAGGGGCTGCTGATTTTTCTCTTTCAATAGAGGCAAAGTGGGTGTATTGAAACGACCTGAATGTCGGAGTATCACCCAGGGTTTGTGGTCTCATGGCTGTGGAGAACAAGGACATGGAGATACGAAGAGTGAGGTTAAAAGTGGAGGTATAATTGGTAAAAGAAAGAAGAGCTCTCTGCTGCAGAGAGGGGTCCTGGAGAAGTGGGTTGCCAGATCCACGGTGAAACACAGGGGGTTTTATAGATGAGCTGGTGAGGAGGCAGTGTCTGATGTACACAGGGCATGAAAAACTGGTTGGACCAAATGTGCCATTTGCATAGAGTGGGTAAAACTGGTTAGACCAGGTGTCCCATTTGCACAGGGCACGAGCCTCTGGCAGCCCCTACCCTAATCTTTTACTAGGCAGATGCAGATGGGTCCTCTCCCTCAGCTGCGCCACGCTGCCCATTCCTTTACTGTACACCTGGTAACAAAAAAAGGGAAGACGGAACCTCCATGTTGGACATACCTGGCCCCCAGGTAGCCCTTTTCTATTGGCACAGCTGCCGGCAGTCCCCCGTGCAAGCTTCCAGCTTGCTTATCTAGGTTTGCAGATTGATTTTTCAGGCTGCTCTTTGTTAGACAAGAAATGTTTTCCTGGGCTGGTTTGTGTTAGAAGGGAAGCTCTGCTGAGGACTCTTTTACTCTATCTACCTAAATAATTTCTTTCTACCTCCTCTATCAATATTATATATGGCTGTGGAATGGATGACCATGAGCATAAGGCCCTAAACAACATACAGTTATTATCTCATGGTTTCTGTGGGCCAGGAGGCTGGGCATGGCTTTGCTGAGTCTGCTGAGAAGTGTGATCTGATCAAGGTATCACCCAGGGAGAAGAGCTCATCTGAATGTGCGACTGGGGAAGGACCTGCTTCTAAGCTCACCCAGAAGTTCCTGCAGGCTGCCCTCCTTCCTGGCCTCACAGATCCCTGACATGGCCTCTTGCTTCATCAAGCCAAGAAGAGAGTCCTAGCAACATGTGTCTCCCCATATCACACAATGTGTACATGCATATCCCATCACCTATACCACCTTCACCTTTACCACCTTCTGTTGGTTAGAGCAAGTCTCAGGTCCTGCCTGCCCTCTGGGAAGGAGACCATACGAGGGTGTGAACATCAGCAGGAACAGCATGGAGACCACGGTGAGAAAGGCAGAAAACTATCTTGGGGGAAGAAAAGGAAGATGGAAACAGAAAGGAGAATGATAGCCTGAGACACAGATGGATATGTGAAAGTTGCAGGAAAGTGGCTTTAAGATTTGTTATTTCTGAATATCTGAGCCCTTCACAGAAAGTAAAGGAATGAAATTTCACTGGAATAAAAGCTGAGAAGAAAGGCTCAGCCCTTATCTTATTGAGTGTTGTAAGAGGAACCAACACCAAGAGGTCAATCAGAGAATTCCCACCGACTTTATACCAAAGGGCCTTTCTCTGTTTTTTCCCAAGAAAGCCCAAGCAAAGAGAAAGGGTTTTGCTGGCTCCTTTCCATTTAGATCTCGGGCCTCAGGGAGGCACCGGAGCGCCATTCAGACAGACCCATCAGCTCTAATCTCCTTTAATAACTGAGTCCTCCCACCCTAGAGTGGCCCTGGGAAGCATTAGAATGAGCTGGGGATGGAAAGCATCCCCTCTGTTTTCCAGGATTTTAATGGAGTTGTTGAAAAGGAGGTTTTGTTCAGCAACTTACTGTGCCCCAGGAGGCCTGCAGCAGCCAGGCTGGCTGCTGACAGAGGAAGGAGGAGACAGACTCAGTATTGTAAATGTCCACTGAAAGCTCCAAGAGGAAAGAGAGGTAGCAGGGAGCAGGGAAGGCAGGAAGGCTGGGAGAGGGTGGTAGAAACACTGTCAGGATGGTGAGTTCTCTCTGCTGGAAACCAGCCAGGCCGTTCATCCCAGTCTGAATTCCTGACACAGTAACTCAGCTCCAAGGAGTTTCAGGGTGATCCACCCAGCTCTGCTCTACTTATGTAAGGAAACAAAAAGAGAACTCCTCCCAACCCCCATCACGTCACTCGATATTTCTTCAGAGCCCTTTCCCTTCCTGATCACAGGAGGTCATGCAGAAAGGCTTCTCTTTGGCTTCCGACAGCTTCTTTATCTCCCTGAACTTCACAGGAAAGATTGTGACAGTGCTGCTCCAAAGCAGGAGCTATGGTCCTCTGATTCTCTGTGGAGTAATTAGATCCCATAGTGAGAACATTTCTCCTTTGTAAACCCTCCAAGGTCAGAGTCTCTTTGGGCACTGGCATGGTTGTGATGCTCACACTCTCACTCGCCTCCCTTCTAGCACAGCAAGGCCAGGAGTTCGACTCATAGCCTTGGCATACAGCAGCACACACCTAGAAGGAATTGGCGCTCATTGCAGTTATTTCTTATGGTTGACTTCTATTTATAAAACATTGTAATGACTGTCCAGTCAAGTAGCAGTAACATTTTTCTTTTACATTTATGGAAGTTAAAATGGTGATTTTACGAAGCTGGGAACTCTGCATGTTGTTAAACTTACAATGTAATCTACTGTAAGACAAGTCATTATCTAATGGACCATCATGCTGGAGGGTCTGTTGTCAACTCAGCCCACCACCCTTCCAAGGTTGAGAACCTCATGTCCCAGGATCCCTTTCCAGGCACAGTTCAGGTGTGCTAAAAAGGAGAATTTGCATAAAAGGTAGAAGGCACAAAAGAAGTAAAAGCTTGTATTCTCCAGGGTCAGTTGCAAGCAGGTAAGTAGGCAGATGAGAGATTCACAGTGGCTTCTGGACACACTACTAAACCATTCACTTCACTGCAACCAGCTGAAGTGGTTAGTGGAGTTTGGTGGACCATCTCAAAGCTTGTAATGGTGTCCTCAAAGGTCTTAGAGAATCACTAGCTTTGCTTCCACTGGAAGCATTCAATGTCAGCTCCTCTCACCTTTCACAGCAGCCTCTCTACACACTCTTGGAAGGATTTTTTTAAGGAGGTGAAATAATTCATGGTTCCTCTCTAAGCAATATTGGGGGTAGTTGAGTTGGGTGGTTATGGTGAGATATTAATGCGTCAAAGGTCCATCCTCAGGCAAACTCATTTCTGTTATCACCGGCAGCATCTTTAGTGGTCAGAAAGCACTGAGACACATGTCATGTCACAGGAGGTATCTCAGCTGCTTCCTCATTGAAGGATAGTCACTTGCACATTACTGGACATAGAGAGCATCCTACTGACCATTCCGCCTCAGCAGTGGCACGACGAACACGCACCGGTGTTGAGTGGGGACCAAACTGAGCTCCAGTCAGGGGTGTTGTGATGCTGAGAGCATGGGTCCTGTAGGGAGGATCAGCCTGAGGAGCAGTGTATGAAAGGCAGGGTTTGTTATTAAAGATGACTTTCTGTTGCTTTGCTGGACTGAAACATTAAAATTACCTTGAATGGTAGTCACCAAACTTTCCTAACTATGAAAGAAATGTGTTTTACAGTCATCTCTCAGAAAGGTGTGCCTTTTAGGCACATTGTAGGATTGCATTTTGCAACTTCTTCATGTACAAGAGTGTCCAAGCATGATTAGATCTCACCCAGCACAGGTGCCAGTGAGACTCTCCAGTCCTGTTTTCCTGCAGGCAACTGGCAACTCTTTTGAGGTGGTATCTGCTCCCTCAACCTGGGTCCTGAGTGACACCAATGAGAAGAGCAAGCCCTGCTGATCAGTTACAAACATGCAGCACACACCAGCCATGAAGAGGTGTTTTTAAGCTACTGAGATATGGGGATTATTTGTTACCACAGCATAACCTATCTTATGCTGACTGATACAGGTATGTGTCCGTGTTGGTTTTATGTCAAACAATGTGGTGATATTTGGCATTCTATTTTACTCTCTTTCATTTGCCTCTAAAATATTGGCTGCAGTCCAATGGTTTCATGACTCATGGTGGGTATGAAAAACATAGTTGCAAATGTACATGTGTTTTTGTGATTGGTTGTTTGATCTCTGCCTCCCTGCGTGTGCCATAGCACCGTGAGGCTGGTGGTATTTAGTGAATGAATAAAATTATTCTATCTAGTTATTTAGATGTCCTGACCCCACGGATGATACCTTTCAAGTTGGCCTATGAGCCCAGTACAGACTAAGAAAATGAGCACCACCTCCCTTGGGGAGAACAAGTCGATTTATCGCTGAGAAGATGGGCATGGTGGGGAAGCAGGGCTGGCGAAACTATTGATAACAAGGCCAGGATTAGCTGGCTTTAATTTTCCCTGTGGTTTTTACCAAATATCAAGAGAACAGAGCTTCTCATGTTACTTTGTTGTCTTGAGATGGTCACATTTAGAGCTTCTCTTGGAAATAAGGCTACACCTCCCTGCCTTGTGGGGAAATGGGCTGGGATCCATGTCCACGTAATAAGAAATTGAACATTAAGGTAATGTCGAAGAAGGTAGGTTTAGAATGAAATCCATTCAATTATTGTAAGTTCAACTTTAATCTGAAAGAAGCTTCTTAATTGCCTTGGCTGCACTGCAGGTAATGGAAAGGTTAAATTGGCTTTAAACTTTTATTGTATTCATTGTAAGATAACTAATTGCAAATATTGAACTTTCTTCAGAGAAACAATAAATTACTTTCTGAAATATAAATTATGCCAATAATGGATGAGCTGGATATAAATGGAATTCCATCGTCTTTGGAATGTGTTCATGTGTGCATTTTTTTACAAATGGAAGAAAAGAGAATTACAGTGGTGAAATAAAACAGTAGCACTGGCATATTATTATATGTCCTCTAAAGATATACAGTCAGTGTGTTGTGTGAATTAAATGAACCACAGAGGCTGAATATCCTCAGGAAGATGAACCTCAGATTTTAAAATAAAAAGGGAAACATGAGCCTCATCTTACTTATAAAATAACTGAGTGCTACCACCTAGAACATTCAAAGCAGTTCTGCTCTGAGATCCTCAAGGAGATATTGCAGAGCTAGACAAGGTCCTATAGCTTCCACAAAACAGGCATAAAGGGGTTTCCATTTCATTTTGTTTTCTGAAAAGTACAGTTATGATGCAAAAGAAGATGTTCTTTAAGAAAGGTACCTGCACTTTGTCGTATTCACTCCATGGATCTAAACAGAACTCATCAGTAGAGTGCACCGTTTCTTTACTTGATTTGCAGGTAACAGCTGGCCATTTTGGACAGGTGAAAGTGAAGCCCAGATTCAATTCTAAAAATAAGAAGTAAAGATAGAGGTGACAAACTTTTCTGTGTAAAAATGTATTTTATCATCCAAGAAATATTTATCAAGTACCTGCCATATACCTGGCACCTCTCCACACACGAGGGAAATGGCAGTGCACAAAATGGACAAAAGTCTACGTCCCATGGAGATGTTCTTCTAATATTAATAAAAAGATGCCATACATTGGCCTAGGCAAAGATTTTTTGGATAAGAACTTGAAAGCACAGTCAACAAAAGCAAAAATAAACAAATGGTATTATATCAAACTAAAAAGCTTCTGCACAGCAAAGGAAACAACAGGCTAAAAAGTCAACCTGCAGAAGGGAGAAAATGTTTGCAACCTTCGCATCTGGCATGGAGTTAATATCCAGAATAGAAAAGGAACTCAAACAACTCAACCACATCAAAAACAAACATGCTAGTTAAAAATGGCCAAAAGACCTGAATAGACATTTCTCAAAAGAAGATTTACAAACGGCCAACAAGCATCTTTAAAAAGGCTCAACACCACTAACCATCAGGAAAATGTAGATCAAAACCACAGTGAAATATCAGCTCATCCCAGTTAGAATAGGTATTATCCAAAAGAAAAATGACAGATGCTGCTAAGGACGTGGAGAAAGTGGAACTCTTCTGCGCTGTTGATGGGAATGTAACTTAGTACAGCCATTATGGCCAACAGTACAGAGGTTCCTAAAAGACTTAAAAATAGAACATATGACCCAGCAATCCTACTACCAGGTATATATCCAAAGGTAATGAAATTAGGATGTTGAAGAGATGTCTGCAGTCCCATGTTTGTTGCAGCACTATTCACGATAGCCAAGATATAAAATCAACCTAAGTGTCCATCAATGGATGAGTGGGTTTTAAAAATGTGGTATAGCTGCATACTATTCCATAGTGTATATGGACCACATTTTCTTTATCCAGTCTATCATGGATGGGCATTTAGGTTGATTCCATGTCTTTGCTATTGTGTCCTTTGCAGGGACTTGGATGGAGCTGGAGGCCATTATCCTTGGCAAACTAATGCAGGAACAGAAAACCAAAACCACATGTTCTCACTTATAAGTGGGAGCTAAGTGCTAGAAGACATGGACATATAGAGGGGAACAGCACACACTGGAGCCTACTGGAAGGTGGAGGGTGGAAGGAGGGAGAGGATCAGGAAAAATAATTAATGGGTACTAGGCTTAATACCTGGATGATGAAATAATCTGTACAATAAACCCGCTTGACACAACTTACAAACCTGCACATGCACCCCTAAACTTAAAAGTTTTAAAATGTGTTCTACGGACCCTATGGAATATTATTCAGCCATAAAGATAAAGGAAATCCTGTCATTTGCAACAATATGGATGATGAGCCTGAAGGACATTATGTTAAGTGGAACAAGCCAGGCACAGAAAGACAAATACCGCATGATCTCGCTCATACAATGGAATCTAAAAATGTTGATTTCATAGAAGTAGACAGCAGAGTAGTATTTACCAGAGGCTGGGGTACAATTATTATGTGTCAATTAAAAATAAAAAAAGACTAAACAAAAAGATGTTCCAGTATGTTAGAAGGTGGTAAGTGTTATGTAGAAAAATATATTGGAAAAGGGGGCAAGGAGTGTTGAGATGAGGGTGGATCCTGGCCTTAGATAGGATGGTCAGGGAAGGGCCTACTAAGAGGGAGACATTCAAACAAAAACCATATATTGATGCAGAAGACAGCATGCAGAAATTGGAGGGATGGACTTGCAGATAGATGCAGAGCTTTTCAAACCCAGTACTGTGTGAGGAAGCTGTCCTGGGTACTGTAAGCTATCCAGCAGCGTCCCTGTCTTCTACCCACTAAGTGCCATAGCACCTCTCCCCCATTGTGACAAAAATATCTCCAGACATTGCAGAATGTCCCCCGGGAGGCAAAATCGCCTGTGGTTGAGAACCACTGAGCTAGAAAAAATAGCAAATGAGAAGGCGCTCAGTTGGAGACTTGCCGATGTTTTCCAGGAACAAGGGGGCCAGTTTGCCTGGAATAGAATGAGCAGGATAAATGCATGAGAGATGAGGTCAGGAAGACCATGGAGGCCACATGCACGAGGCCTGTGGGCCATTCTGACCCTGGGGTCTACTTCACATGAGATAAGAAGCCACTGGGGGCTCTTAGTCTGTGTCAGGGTGCAAGCAGTGCTGGACATCACTGCCTCTCCAGGTCTCCTCTCAACTCTTCCCTGCCTTCCTCCACACCATTACCAATTGCACTCAAGGGCTCCTATGGCCTCTGGCTTCCTGTCAGACTTGGCCAGTGGTAGCCAGAGAGAGGCCTTCTCTACAGCTCCACTCTCTTGGCCCTGGCAACCACCTCCTTCTTTGCCTCTTCAGGTGTAAGATAGTAATGGCTCCCCAGTGTTAAGACCCACAAAGTACTGCATCACACATGCCCTTGTTTTCTCTTGCTCCTGTCCACCCCAGTGGATATCTAGACTCCTGTCCACCCTAGTGGATATCTATGTCATATGCCTTCCGTGTTCTTCTAGGACACTGATGAATGCAAAATTCATGAGTAAACCTAGAAAAGATCAAAAAGTATAGCTCACTCCCCAGGTTTCCCAGGGTTGAGTCCAGCTATGGGGACAAGGTTTATGTCTCCCTTTTGCCTGGATGCATCTAATTTCAAAGTTGTCTCAAAGAAGCAGACAGATCCACACAACAAAAGAACACACTTGGGTTTTTAAATAAACTTTGTTAAATAAAAAGGCTTTAAACAAACTTTGTAGCTGGAGGCCTTCTGCCATATTTACAGGCACCAGCAACACTGAGGTAGCTGTTTCCAAGATTTGCAGCCTCCCAAACTCCTGCAGAGGCTGGTGACAGGACTGGCAGCTTATCTGCGATCTGGGGGAGGGAAGAGTGTTTCCATTTTGTGCCTATGGAGTTCTAATTCCAAACACCACCACCAGCAGCCTAAAAAGACGAAAGCAGAAATTAGAGTGGCCTCAGATAAGCAGGTAAATTGGGAAGAGAGATTGGAAGGGACAGTTTGAGAAAATAGTCTAACAGTCTCAAGTCCATTAAAGTAAATATAGACCATGCATTTGTTTTGTTTTGTTTTCCTAAATTATATAAAGTAAGTCATGGAGCAGGAGGGAAGGCTAGGTAATATACTAATGACATAATCAGTGTTGAGGCCAGAGAAATGTGGACAAGTCAGGCCATGAGAAAGTTTCAGTCAATCCACCTGGTATTGTCTGAATGTTAGAATTCTAGACTTCCACACCTGAAAGCTGGAGTAGATGTACTTTTCCCTATTCTTCCTGCTAAGTAGAGCTAACATCCATGCTTTACATTACCTGTAAAGCAAACAAAGCAAACAAGACCCAAGGAACAATAGGATGGTGAGATATCTGGTTTTATTTTTGCCTCATGTAATCTAAATTGAGTGCTAGAGATGCTGATGCTTCAGAAACGCCAATGGATGCAGATGAAAAAGGCCCTAAGCCTGCTCTTTTTACCCCAAACATCAGGAAAGAAACAGACTAGCCAGACAGAAAAGTTTTAGATAATTATCATGCTGCTTCAGCCACATACCGCAGAAAAAATGATGGCCCATTCTACCACTGCCAGTCACGATTGAGCCTTGACCTTCTCCACTAGTCAGGGTGAAGGAGAACGGTTTTCCCTTGGTGTCAGTGGGGCACAGATGAGGAGCAGCAGCAGGGCCCACTATCCCCTTCCAGCGAGCGTGGTGCTGTCAGTGGAGCCCTAGAGAGTCTGAACCCCCACCCTCACCCAGCAGCAATGAGGAGCCCCTCTCCTCAGGGGTCAAAGGAGACAGGGTGAGGAACCTGGATAGAAATGAGGCAACACTGTTCTCCTCCATCCCTCAAACCAGAATGACATCAGAGAAAGCTGCTGAAACAAGATTAAAATAATATCCAGAGTCCTGTCCCATAATGTCTGAAGTGAGCAGGTTTCAATTTTTAAAGTCCTTCATTATACTAAGAATCAGGGAACTATCAACTTGAATGAGAAATAGCAACTAATTGATGCCAACATGTAGATGATACACAGAATTATATGGCCAGGATTTTAAAACAGCTATCCTGAAATTACTTTAATAAGTGATGGAAAGCACACTTGAAGCAAATGAGAAATAGAAACTTCAGCAAAGAAATATAAAATATCAGCAAATAAGTAGAAGATAAAAAGAAGAACCAAATAGAAATTTCAGAACTTAAAAATAAAATAACTGAAATAAACAGCTCAATGAATAGGCTCAACAGCAAAATAGAGGTGACAGAGGAAATAATCAATTAACTGTTATATAAGACAGAACAACAGAAATTGCTCCACCTGTTCAGAGAGAAAATAGACTGATTTTCTTTAATGTGAGATCCAGAGACACATTGGGACTATACCAAGAGATTTAACATTTGTGTCTTTGGAGTCTCAGAGGGGAAAAGAAAAATGGTGAAGTTGAAAAGGTACTTTAAGAAAAAATGGCTCAAAAGGCTCCCAAATTTGGCAAGAAAGAAAGAAAGAAAGAAAGAAAGAAAGAAAGAAAGAAGGAAGGAAGGAAGGAAGGAAGGAAGGAAGGAAGGAAGGAAGGAAGGAAGGAAAGAGAGAGAGAGAGAAACCAACAGGTTCATGACTCAGTTGACCCCAAACAGGAGAATCTAAAGAATTTCATCCCCAAATGCAGTATAGTCAAACTTCTGAAAATGAAAGAGAAAAAGTCTAGAAAGCAGTGAGAGAGAAATAATACCTTACATATAGGGAGAAAACAATTTGAATAAAAGATTTCTCACTAGAAACCATGGAGGCCAGAAGAAAGTAGCAAAACCTTTATCAAAGGCTGAAAGAAAATAACTGTCAACTCAGGATTCTCTATCCATTTGAAACATCTTTCACAAATGAAGGAAAATCAAGACATTCACAGAGGATCCAAAACTAAGTGAATCTGTTGCCTGCAAAGGTATCCTAAAAGAATGACTAATGGAAGTTATCTTAACAGAAAGTGATAACAGAAGGGATCTTGGAACATCAGAGAGGAAGAAAGAACAATGGAAAGAAGAAAAAATGGGTAGGTATAATTGGCTTTTCTTCTCCTGAGTTTTCTAAATTATATTTGATAAATGAAGCAAAAATTGTAACACTGACATGGTTCTCACCGCATATAGAGGAAATATTTAAGATAATTATATAAGAATGTGCGAGGGTAAAGGACGTGAAGAACATGAAGGGAAGTAAGGTTGACTGGAATGGGTAAAACCAGTAGACTTACTGGCAAGTTATATATGTAAAATAAAATACCTGGAGCAACTGTTAAAGTCTACACAGTGCAATACACTCAAAAACACTATAGAGAAATCAAAACAGAATTCTAAAACATATTGAGGTAATTCGCAGGGAGTCAGTAAAAGGGAGACAAGAGAAACAAACAAAAAAACCCAGATATTACAAACAGAAAACAAAAATTAAATGAAAGACTTAAGCCTTAACATCAGTAAAAGATGAGTTAGCAGATGAGTATTCAAAGGCATACAAATTGATATAATGGACTTTGGAGACTCAGAAGGTGGGGAGAGTGGGATTGGAGTATGGGATAAAAAAATTACCTATTGGGTACAGTAAACACTACTCAGGTGACAGGCACACGGAATTTGCCACTATGTAATTCATACATGTAACCAAAAATCACTTGTACCCTAAAAGCTATTGAAATGAAAAACAATTAAAGACAAATTAACAGAATTGATTTATTAAAATGGCCCAATGATATGCTGTCTATAAGAAATTTGTTGCAAATATAACTACATAGGTAGGTTGAAAATAAAGAATGACAAATGATATTCTAAAGAAACATTAATCAAAAGGAAGCAGGTGTGCCTATATTAATATCACATAAAGTAGACTCAGGGGAAAAGAAATTTTCAAGAGAGAGAGAGAGAGAGACATTATATAATGATAAAAATCATCAATCCTCCAAGCAGATATGGTAATCCTAAATGTTCATGCATCAAACAACACAGCTGCAATACAAGTGAAACAAAAACCAATAGAATTAAAAGGAGAAATAGACAAAACAACAATTATAGTTGGAGACTTCAACAACCTCTCTAAATAACTGATTGAAAAACTAGGCAGAAATCCAGAAAAGACATGGAAGAATTCAACAACCTCATCAACCAATTGGATCTAATTGACATTTGTAGGATACGCCACCAAACAACAGCAGAGTGCATGTTGTTTTCAAGTGTCCACCAAACACATACCAAGATAGGCCATTTTCTGGGACATAAAATAAACCTCAACAAATTTCAAAGAATTGAAATCATACTAGCTGCATTTTCTGAGAACAGTGGAATTGAACTAGAAATCAGCAACAGAAAGGTAATGGGAAATTCTCTACACACTTGAAAATAAACACACTGAGAAAATCTCAAAGACTATCAAAAAACACATTGGACTGAATGAAGTGAAAATAAACATATCAGAATGTGTGGCATGAAGTTAAAGCAGTGCTGTGAATAAAATTTATAGCACTAAATATTTTACATCTAGAAGAGAAAAATTCTAAAATCTGTAATCTAAGTTTCCACTTTGATATCCTAAGAAAAGTAGAACAACATAAAGCTACATCATGCAGAATAAAATAATAAAGATTAGAAATAAAAGAAATGGAAAACAAAACTAAAATTAGAAAAAACAATAGTGAAAATCAATGAAACCAAGAGCTGGTTCTTTGAAACAATCAATAAGTGTGACAAACTTCTAGGAAAACTGGCAGGGAAAACTGAGAGAGAAGACAAAATGCACCAATATCAGGAATAAAACAGGGACTAAAACTACAGATTCTGCACACATCAAAAGGGTTATGAGAAAACACTGTAGACAACTCTACACACATACATTTGACAACTTGGATGAAATGGAATTTTAGGTATGACAAATCTTGTTGCCTCATAAAAGGAAGAAAGAGCTTTGTGCCTGTGTGATGAGATTATATCTTGACGTACAGACTTGTGTCTTTTGTAAGTACTTTCTTCACCTTTCATTTTCTCATTCTTCTAAGTATCTGTGAATGCCAGAGACAAGTCCTGTGACCAGCAATCATCTCATGGCCCTGAGAATCTGCCCTGCAACATTATCTTCCAGCCCACTGTGCCATTGTCCTAGAAAACCTATTTTTGGGTATAAATTTGAGGGGTACAATTACAATTTTGTTACCTGGCTATATTACATAGTAGTGAAGTTTGGGCTTTTAGTGCCTCTATCATCTGAATAATATATATTGTACTCATTAAGTAATTTCTCATCCCTCACTCTCCTTCCATCCCCACACACTTCCAAGTTTCCAATGACTAATTATTTTATTCTTTATGTCCATCTGTACACATTATTTAGTACCTACATGTAGTGAGAACATGGGGTATTTGCCTTCCTGAGTTGTTTCACTTAGGATAATGACCTTCGGTTCCATTCACCTTGCTGCAAAAGACATGATTTCCTTTTTATGACTGGATTCCATTGTATATATACACCACATTTTCTTTATCCAGTTATCTGCTGATGGAGACTTAGGTTGACTCCATGTTTCTGCTATTGTGAATAGTGCTGAGATAAACATACAAATGTAAGTATCTTTTTTATGTAATGACTTTTTTCCTTTGGGTGGATGCTCAATAGTGGGATTGTTGGATCGAATGGTAAAGTTCTATTTTTAGTTGAGAAATCTCCATACTGTTTTCCATAGAGGTTGCATTAATTTTTATTCTCACCAACAGCGTATAAGCACTACTTGTCTCTGCATCTTTGCCAACATCTGTTATTTTTGACTTTTTAATGATAGTCATTCTCACTGGTATAAGATGATATCTCATGGGGTTTTAATTTGCATTTCTCAAATGATTAGTGATGTTGAGCATTTTTTTCTACGTTTTTTGGCCATTTGTGTGTCTTCTTTTGAGAAATGTCTATTCATTGATTTTGCCTACTTCTTAATGGGGTAATTGAGAAAACCCAATGTTAAATGGACACTTTTTTAGTTGTCCAAATACAAAACACAGGATTTGGATTTTTGGACATTTTGAAGGAATGATGGATACACGAAGAAAGAGCTTTATACACAGCCAAGGTGGGACATGACTCTGGAGATCGCTCTGTGGAATTCACAGCAGTGACACATCACCTCTCTGTTGTGTTGGTGTAATATACTCTCCAACAGGGCACCCAAACTCCCAGGCATTAGAAATCAAACTCACCTCTATAAACCAAGGATTTGTAAAGGAGCTACTAATATGCACTCTCTTCAGCATTTTAGATAAATATACCATGTGTCATTATTTAACATAATTATCAGCATTTTGCTAAATAGTCTTCTTTCCTGCTTGTTGTTGAGTAAAATCGAATCAAGATGATGCCGTGGGAAGACTATGCCCTTTGTGTAGGATTCTCAAAGGATTGTGTCCTGATTGTCATTAATAAGCTTCCTGGCTTTGGGCATAACCCAGCTCATCTGTGAAATGAACTGAAAGTAAAAGGTTCTTCCAGATCTTATGCTTGATAGATCTCTGATGATTCATATCCTTACATAAAAGTCTAGATTCCCTGGAATTATTAATTTCTGATCTCATCCATTCCCTGCTCAGAATCTGTGCATCGCTGCCCACTGCTTTTAAAATTACAACCCAAATCCTTAGCCCCAGCTTCAAATCATGCGATGACCCTCAACATTGTCTTTATTCTTTCCTAGTGATGGGTCACCAGTCTCATTTTTCCTTTGTGCCTGAATGAATATCCTCTTCTGTCTCGCTCTTAGTCATTCTTCGGTTCTCTAGCCCAACGTTCCTTATTCAGAAAATCTACCCTGACTACTCAGGATGGGCCAGCTCCCTGTGTTATAGGCTCTGGTACATATTGATACTTTTCCACGTAGCATTAATGGCAGTTTGTGTTGTGGTGGGTTTCAACAGGTGTATTTGGATACTGGCTGTCTCATGCTAGATCGATAAGACTGCAAGCTCTTGAGAAATAAATGTATCCCTCTTGTTCACCATGGTACCCTGACTAGCATGGCACCTGGAGGATGAAAGGGAAGAGGGATACAGAAAGAAGGTGGGGGCAGAGATGGGGGAAACAATTTTCTAGACAAAGGAAGCAGCAAACAAAAGGGTCCTGAGACAGAACAGATGTTAGTGTACAGAATGGAGAGTGAAAGAGGTAAAATCTAGAGGTAGAGAGAAGCCAGATCCATGTGGGGTCATGCAGGGGATCATGAGGAGTCAGATGGTTTGACTAAGTAAAATGGGCTGCCCCCCAAGGATGGCAGAAAGAGACATGATTTATGTTTCAAGGTCAATAACCACTCTGGCTCTATGTGAAAACTGGATTGTGTGGAACATTCATAGAATCAGGAGGCTGGTGAATTTGCCCAGGTGAGAGATGGGCACTTAGGAGAGAGTAGTTAGCAGTGAAGATGGAAAGAATTGGGTAGCTAAGGTTGGATTTCTGAGACAAAGCCTATGGGACTTGTGCTAGTTTGGTTGTTGGTGTCAGGGAAGGGAAGGGTCACAGAAAACTCCCGAGTAACACACTGGCAATGAAGAGGCTTATGGTGCCATTTAGCACATAGGAGAACCATGGGTGAGGGCCAGGTGATAGCATAAATCATGTCCCATCTCCCACCCAAACTCAGGCACCAAGGCCATAATCCCCAGTGTGACTGCATTTGGAGACAGGGTCTGTAAGGAAGTAGTTGAGGTTAAGTGAGGTCATAAGGTTGGGGCCCTAATCTGGTAGGACAGCTGCCTTGATAAGAGGAAGAGACACCCAGGGTGCACACGCACAGTGGAAAGACCATGTGAGGACACAGCAAAGGGCGGCCATATGCAAGCCACAGAGAGAGGCCTTGGGAGAAACCAAACCTGCTGACCTTGGATGTCCAGCCTCCAGAACTGTGAGAAAACAAAGTTCTGGTGTTTAAGCCGCCCAGTCTGTGGTATTTTCTTATGGCAACTCTGGAAGACCCATACGTTAGGTCTTGGAGGAAAAAAAATTGTTTTTAATATATTTCATGTAAAAGATTTTTAAACCATCAAATGGTAATGAGAGCCTTACTCTAGGTGAGATGCTCAGAAAAAGGTGAGATGGCTGGTTTTGTCCCTGGACAATTATGAATGAGGCTGCATATCTGGCCTCTGTGCCCAGCCAGCCTTGTTCTGCTTCTTGGCCTGTGCCTCTAGTGTGCTCCATCCTGGGTGCAAAGGTTGGGTCCAGCCATCAGCTGAGGGTGAAGGAGCCTATTCATCTTCTCAGGTGAGCTGAAATTGAGGTCAGGCTTGGACACGAGGTGGCTAATTAGAAAGAAGTCCAGCTGCTGGGGAAAATAACTGCTGAAGTATACGACGGTTCTGAGTAAACAATAGGTGCTCAATGAGTGTATGTTGAATGAATGCATGAATGAGCCATTACTGAAAACTACCAGAGTGGCAGGTATTTTCTTCCCAGTAAGTATGTGGTTTTGAAGGACCATGACCTTGTAACCAGCCAAGAGAGGAGCAAGTGAAACAGAGACCATCCAAATGTGTCTTTCTCTTGAGTCTGCCTGTGATGGACAAGACTCAGTGAGAGCCAAATTTAAAAACAGAACCTAGAGGATACCCTAGGAGTCCACACTATCAGCATCCCAGCACATGCAGGAGTGTAGCCAACTCGAGGGGCAGGCATGGTCATACTCAACTCACTTTTGTTCATTCATCATGCTATGAATGATCAGTCAGTACATGAGTCTGTCTCTTCCTAAACTTTAAGCAGTTCTCTATTTGTGACTCCTACCAAAGACTGAAAGATGCAATAGTCCTCTGGGAAGACCTCTTGTATCCATTCTTCAGTGGCAAACCAGAGAAACTGATTTGGGCTAACTCAAGCAAGGAGAGAACATAGAACAGTGGTCCCCAACCTTTTTGGCACCAAGGGGCCAGTTTCATAGAAGACAGCTTTTCCATGGACCAGGGCAACAGGGATAGTTTCAGGATGATTCAAGCACATTATATTTATTGTGTATTTTATTTCTATTACTCTTACATTGTAATATATAATGAGATAATTATACAACTCACCATCATGTAGAAACAGCGGGAACCCTGAGCTTGTTTTCCTACAAATAGACAGTCCCATCTAGGGGTGATGGGAGACAGTGATAGATCATTAGAGGCATTAGATTCTCACAAGGAGCACGCAACCTCGATCCCTCACATGTGCAGTTCACAGTAGGGTTTGTGCTTCTATGAGAATGTAATGCTGCCACGGATCTGATATGAGACAGAGCTCAGGTAGTAATGCTCATTCGCCCGCCACTCATCTCCTGCTGTGTGGCCCAGTTCCTAGCAGGCCATGGACCAATACCAGTACGTGGCCAGGGGGTAGAAACTCCTAACATAGAAGGTGATAAAGTAGCTGAATAGTTAAAAAGCTTAAGAACACAGTTTCAAAGAGCACAAGGGCCAAGGAAACAACTGGCCATCTTCTTAGGATGTGGCCACTGGAATGAGTCTGTTTTCCATTCTTGCATCACTCTGCTAAAGACTCAAAGTTGAGAAAGAGTTGATAAGACTAGAATGAATTATAGGTTCACTTTTGGTGAGGGAGTACTAGGATCTTTGACCAACCACACAAGACCACATGCAATAAGGAAGAGCTCATTCTTCAAAAGATAAATTGGAGTGTTACTACTGAGAGAAATTGAGTGGATGCAGGTGGGCAAAAACAGGTTGTCCTCACAACCCAGGAGAGAGGCAAATGGGACCGATCTATCATTATGTGAGCAGATCAGTTGACCACACCACGGTAGCTCAATTATGGGTGAGAGACAAAAACATTCAGTAGCTTTACTGGCTGAAAGGACAGTGATTGAATGTGAGTTGGTGACTTGCATAGTGCTGATGGAAGCTGTAGGAAAAGGCAAGGAGGAATGGGGAGCAGCATAGAGACAGGATTGTCTTATACCCTGGGGAGGAGGGTACTTTAGTGGCAGGTCTTCAGGAACCTGGTTTATTGCTGTTGCTGTTTTTCTACCCAACTATCAGATGAAATAGCTACTTTATTCCATATTCAAACTATCCATGAGTTAAAGATGGAGATAGGAATGGAATTGGGAATGAGGCTGCAGATTAAGATATTAAGATACAAATGAATGGGGAGAAACAGGTACAGAAAAGGAGACTGTTGCAGTAATGCACATCAGTTAGCTCCTCCCTTCTCAGCCTCCATCTCCCCTTCAGGAACAGGACCCCACTCTTGGTCCACGTAGCTCCAGAGGGGTAACCTACATGAGGAGGAGTCTGGTTCACTGCTGAATCCCCAAACCAGAAAAGCACCCACAGCTGAACAAGAATTTCTTAAATTTCCTCAATGAATACCAAGATTAACAAATTGCAAGCCATATGGATCACAAATTCTTAAATTATTCCTCTTTAGCTGTTTCTGTAAATCATGAACTCTTCTTGTAGAAGGCTTTCACCTCAGAGCCTGCAGAACAAAGATTCTTACTGTTGTTCTTTCCACAAATCTACTGACAGCTCTCTTAGGGCTTGGTTCAGAAAATAATTACACACTGGCTTCCACTCCACCAAAATCCAAAGGAGTCAGTTTGGCAGGTGACACAGCCCTCTTGGGCTGGACACTTATTGTTTCTTCTCCCCTCTTGAGTTAATCCCTCAACTGGCAAAATGTGCTGCTTTATCGTTGGAGTTATTTATTTCACAAGGTCTGGAGAAGACAGGCAATGCCAAGCCGGTTTTGTCCCTGGCCAATTATGAATGAGGCTGCATATCTGGCCTCTGTGCCCAGCCAGCCTTGTTCTGCTTCTTGGCCTGTGCCTCTAGTGTGCTCCATCCTGGGTGCAAAGGTTGGGTCCAGCCATCAGCTGAGGGTGAAGGAGCCTATTCATCTTCTCAGGTGAGCTGAAATTGAGGTCAGGCTTGGACACGAGGTGGCTAATTAGAAAGAAGCCTAGCTGCTGGGGAAAATAACTGCTGAAGTATACGACGGTTCTGAGTGTGGGCAGCTCCCCAGGGCATGTAAGGGTCACTGGACTCTTGCTGGTCACAAACACCTCTCTCTGCTCGGTTCCACTCCAACCAATAGCCCCGACACACTGAGCAATATTTTTTGCAAAGGAAGATTTTTCTTCTTACTGTGGTCATTTTGCTCAGTGGAGTGGTTCTGCTTTTGTAGTGCAAAACAGTTCTCCACTGCCAAATCCGGTCCCTGTAAACTCCTTCTAGCTCAGCCAATTTAAGAAATTAAGTGACGGAAATCAAAATAGGAGGAAGGGAGAGAAATGTGTCATGAAGAGAAACACACACACACACACACACACACACACACACACACATCACGTTTTTTCCCTTTCTTTGAATAACCTGAAAATTGCACACACACACAAAAAGTGTTTTTATGGGTGTGTGTGAAGTCAGTGACACATTCCTCTCTCAGTAATTTGAATCTAAACAGCACGTTGCTTTCGAGCTCATAATAGCCGAAATCTGAGGAGCTGCTGCATATGTATGTTTTAAAACGCTGCAAGTATTTGGAAAAATAAGTGTCTTTGCACCACGTGCCACACCTGAATAAGAAACAAGCCGTGAGGGCAGGTGCAAAACCTCAAGAACATACTGCAGAAGACGGCAGCGGCAGAAAATGTACCTGAAGCTCAATTACTCTAGAAACCAAGAAAAGGGGGCTGGCCCATGAATTCTGCTTGGCCGGAGCCAACGGATGCAAACATTTCCTCCTCCTGCCAGCCCCCCATGCTCTGTGGGAGATGGTAGAAGGCCAGGATCTTCAAAGGAAGATCAACAATTGACCCTCAACTCAATATCAACTGGAAGCCAGGATAGCTAATTTGTTTGGCTCATTCTCTGAGACCCTGTAATATTCAGAAAAGGAGGCCTGGGACGTTTTTAAATGAAGTCCCAGAAGAGAGAATAAAGTATCTAAATCATTAAGGATTTCCAAGGAATTTCACTTAAGAGTTTGGGGATGGCTGGATGAGGTTCAAAATGACTTTGGAGAATGGGGAGAAAGAAAAGACCAAAAAGAAAATAAACCAGTCTCACTTTTTTCGATTTTTTTTTTCCTTTGTGTTTTTTAAAGAAATCATGTTCTGAAGAGAAAGACAACTTCTGAGGCGGAAACTCAATTGGCATTTATTTCCTTTGCAGGAGGAAGGCTGGTGATTTAAACACAACTCGTAATGGTGTGGGGAATCTTTTCTGTAAACATTCTAATGAAAATAGGAATGAAGTTTACTATTACTTGGTAGAAACACAAATATCAGCTTAGTGATCAACCAGCTTCTAGTTACTGGAATTGGCTGGCATTTCCCTCCTCCCCCTGTAAATTAAATCCTGAATTCATTAATGAATAATTAAATACATAAACGTACATCTCAGCTTAACATTACTGTCATCTTTGCTGAGTGTCTTTTTAGTTAGGTTAATCTCAGTTTGATTTCATTAACACCATTCTCTCCCCAGTGGTCCCTATATTTTGTCAGAGGCAGGACACAGAAAACAAATACTTTTCTCTGTGCATTTTGCTGCACTTCTGTTTATTTTGAAAGATTTCATGAAATAATTACTTCACTTCCACCACCAAGGCCCAAACTTTTAGAATGTCTCCAGAGTACCAATCATATAGCAAAAAATCATAATACTACCTATCACTTTAGTTTTCTTGATGACTTTTGGTATGGTCACTTTGAAATATCACTCATGTGGAAAAAAATAAACCCAAGCACAGGTTGAATATCTCTAATCCCAAAACCCAAAACACTTCCAGCCCCAAGCATTTTGGATAAAAGATACTTATCCTGTACTCTGCAAATTTTCTCTCCATATATGTGATCACAGTGGAATTGTGTTTTTTTTCCCCCTCAAAGGCCAAAAGCATATGAAAGTTAACCACAAATCCAGAAGACTCCATGAAGTCAATGAGCTGAAATACTGTCAGACAAATGGCACACAAACATTAACTACGTGCTCAATTATGGAAAACACAGAACGGCAGACTCCTCTTGAGGTTATTAGCGACTGTGATGCTACCATCTTTAATTATGCCTTTGCTGTCTATTCCAGAACACTAACTCTTTAGAAAAGTAATGCACAGAAATTCTTTATTAATCACCAGTGGGAGATGCACTCGCCCAAATAGTAGTTGTAGTTTGCTAATGTGTTTACTTCCAAAGTCTTGAAACCTATTGAGAAATCTGCCCACAGGAAAACTCACTGACTGCTAACACCAAATCGACTTTAATGATGGTAGAAAGTTTTGTGGTTACCAATTACCCAGGGCATAGCCTTCTAAGAAATGGTTGGGGGTGGGAAGAGAAGGCTGAATCCATGAATGTATTTAGATTGTCTATTGGATATTTGCATGAATAAATTCCTCCACATTTGAGTTGCAGTTTTGAGGACTCACAGTTTCATAGGTGGATAGAGTTACACGGGAATGCCACAGACTGTATTCACACCTAAGACGCTCATCATCAGTTAAATGGAAGCAGGTAAAAGTGGAAAAAATCAATGCTAGCTTACCTATTCAGAACTTACAAGAGCTTTTTAAAAAGACAGTGTGCATCAAAGAAGGGGGAAATAAAATGGGAGATAGGCAGACTTCATGGGAAGATGACTTTAATTCTATCAGAGGTAAAAGAAAAATGGTCCTCTCTAAAAAGGTAACAAACGAATGGAAAATACAGGACATGACCATTTGATAATCAAAGCCCCAAGGCACCCTTGGCTGTCCTGCCCAAGTCTCATCTGACTTAAGGCCGCCATGCTGTGGGGAAGCCCTGTGTACGTGTTTCTAGCTTAGGCAACAGACATGAGAGTGAAGGGGGCTTCAGATGACTTGATAATTTCAGTTCCTAGCTGGAAGTCTTCCCAGTTGAGACCCAGGACATCATGGAGTAGAGAAAAGCCACCCCTAAGGAGCCCTGTCCAAATTTCTGACCCATACATCCCATGACCATAATAAAACAAAATTCAAGTGCTGAGCTTTGCAGTACACTGCTTTGCAGAAATTGCATCTGGAAACCCGGGGTTTCAAGTCTTGACCTGAGGGAAGGAGCAGAGATTGTTCTGAAGAACTTTGCAGTGTGTGTTCAGTTCTCAGGCTAATCATTTATGAATTTAAATGACAAATTAAAAATTGAGAGGATAGGGAATTAGTTCAAGACAACGTTTAGATCTCTAAAAGATTTTTGGCAAGTATTTGGGGAAATTTAAATATAGACTAGATAATAGAAGACATTATGGAATTACTTCTATTCTGGTAACAATTGATAATATCATGTATTACAGTTATGCTTGGAAAATACTCATTACTATTTTTAGGAGATGTTTCTGAATGATTAAGAGACAAGGCACCCTGTGTCTTGATGTCTTCAGGTCACTTTCAAGTGTCTCAACATCAGCAAGAAATTAGAGAGAGGAAGAAAAGAAGTAAACACGGCAAAAATGTAACAATTATTGAATCTAGATGGAGATAATTTGGGTGTTCAGTGTGGCACTGTCTCTATTTCACAGGGATGAAAATAACATGTAGAAGAAAAAAAAGTGGGAGGGAAGAAGAACTTTTCATTGACCTCTCAGAATTGTGAGAAGTAGAAGCATGAAAATGACTGCAGAATAGAAGACTGAAAACTCTCAGAATTCCTGTCGGTCCTGGTCCAATACACTGATCAGTTTATTTAGAACCAAGATAACAGGCAATTAGCTATATTGATAACACCTGGAATTTAGCAAACTAGGCAATTAGTTCAATAATAGTGATCAAAACAGAGCCAGGGCTTTCCCTCACCTCTAATCATTACATGACAGCAAACCTGAATGCCTATAGGGGCTAGGAAAATCCATGAATGCATAAACTTAGAAGGTTTAAGATGATAATGAATGAAAACTTACAGGGCTTTCTGGACCCAGCTCCAGCCCACTGTTACCATCCAGGGACAGGAGCCAAGTGTTCTCTGATCTTCCAATGTTTTCCAAAGCCAAAAAGTTGCAACTGTTATGCAAGACCTTATAGTTTCAAAATGCTGACAGTGAATTTAAAAATGTGAAAATACAGTACAGGCCAAATAAACGACAACTCCACGTCTCATTATTCAGCCCAGAAGCTTTAGTTTGAGACTTATGCTGCATTGCATCGTGGCTGATTGGCTGATTCCACTTTTTGCCCCTCACGGTAGTTTTGGATACAGTTAAAATGCAAGCTGTCGAGGCTGGAGTGATGATTGCCTTGGTGTGACACCCTGCTTTCCTCTAGTGATGATACCTGCCTCTCTACAGCTATACTCTGCAGAGTGCAAAATGTCTCCACTATCGGTCCAGGACTCTCCTTTCCTCCATAATGCCTTCTCCTGAAGTGGCCAGGATCCTGTCCTCCTTCCCTGAGAGTTTAGTTACATCCTGGCACCAGCCAGGGGAAGTTTCGTCCACAGTGTAACTTGAGTCGTTAGGAGACAGATTGATGTCATTGCTGTGGAGTGGCCAGTGAGTGATGGATTGGAGGAAGGACAGCAAGGGTGATGGCTGTGTGGATGCCTGGTAGAGAGCAGACTTCCTGGGGAGGCTGTGTGTAGCCCTGCCTATGAAGTGGTGTTGACTGTGGTTCTCAAAACCATCTCTCCCTTGTCACATCTCTTTGGTCTTTTCTCCTTTATCCCATTCTATTTCAGGGAAATACTTTCTAGTCTTGGTAGAAGGAACTCAGGATGTCATTTATTGTGTTTATTTTATAGCTCAGTTCCTCTTAGAGCCCAGCTTCTAAGGTTCAAACTCTTTTTTATGCTGCTACATTTCTTCTTTGAATTAATGCCAGTTGCATAGACACCCCCCACCCCATCAACCAGATGAAAAATAATGCCAAGCATAAAAAGACAGAAAATAGCATGAAGAAAAAAAATCAATATACTAAACATAACAATATTTCATACAACATAAACAGAATAGATAAAAATAGGAAATTCGAAAAGGAGAAATCAAAAGTAGGAAAATAAATTCAGGAAAAGATTAGTCCTTTAAAACCTCACTTTAATTACCTTGGAGAGGGCCATTATCTCAGAGCTTCTCAGAATCTATATTTACCATGAGGTCCTACCTGTACAAACATCAGACTTCATGTCAAATGCAGATACCCCTTCCAAATAGAAGTCAGGTTCCAAAAAGGTTGGCTGAGGAAAACTTCAGGGAGATAGAACCATGTCATAGTTAAAGCTTGCTCCCTTTTGTTGCTGTTGTTCTGTTGTTGTTATTCTCTAATTGGAGAACAGTGGTCAAACCTACGACCAAATGTAAATGCCTCTATCTTAGGACCATTGTTCAAAAGTCAGCAACCCAGAAGACTTGGGTCTACATCCTAGTTAGAGAGTACAAGGCTCAGGTTCTCAAAATCTTGGTTGCCCACCCCTTTGTGTACCATGTACAAGCTGCCCTCCAAACATAAATGCTTCAAACCTATGACCCTTGTTCTCCAGTGAGCTTAACAAGAGAGTCTCTTTTTTCTAGACTCTGCTAGAACAATGGTCGTAGCAGAGTCCAGAGATAAGAGATGGCTTGATCTCCCCACCATTTGGTAGCAGGGGAGAATGGACGGAGAGGGGCTTAACAGTCATGGCTATGAAGCCATTGTGTATGCTATGCTTTGAATGTATGTGTCCCTCCAAATTTCATATGTTGCAACTTACACCCCAAGATGATGGTACCAAGAGATTGCGTCTTTGGGAGGTGATTAGTTCATGAGGGTGGAGCCTTTGTAAATGAGATTAATGCCCTTATAACAGGGCTGGAGGAAACTAGTGGGGCCCTTTGCCCTTCTGCTCTGTCATGTAAGGATGCAGAAACAAGGCACCATCTTGGAAGCAGAGAGCAGCCCTCATCAGAAACCAATCCTGGTGCCTTGATTTTGGACTTCCCAGTCTCCAGAACCATAAGAAATAAATTTCCATTGTTTATGAATTACTCAATCTCTGGTATTTTGTTGTAGCAACATGAACAGACTAAGACAGCATAAGTGGTCACATTAGGATGTCTCAGTTCAATGATCTAACCAGTTCAAACCTGGGCTTATCAGTCTACATTGTGACTGACAGTCTATGGCTTTGCTACTGAGAGAATGTGCTGATCAGTAAATATGGTTTATGGGATATTAGCAGGTCTGATCTAACTATCTGAGTGGCACAACTTATTTAGGGGTAGAAGTGGAAAGGTCTCTGTGAAGTCAGCACTTTTTTCAAGGTGCCAGAATCAGTGAAATCTGGACTTATATTCACAAGCCACACAGATGGTTCTCATGTGCATTTTTAAGATGTAGAGCTGTGCTGATAGTTACAACATCTCTTCTCTCTGGAAGCTGCGGATTTAGGATAGAAAGGAATCTTTTCCTGTGGCTCTTGGATATGAAGCTTATGGTTCCATTTCTCATTGAGCATTTATAAATGAGCCTTATGAATTATTTTAAAAGACAGATGCTAGGTTCCATTAAGATAAATATATAGGTATTGTTGCTTCTTTCCCATGTGCTGTATCTTTTTGTTTTGTTTTCTGAAGCTGTTGAAGATTCACCAGGACCTCAGAAACTTGTCAATAATAAGCCTTTTCATTTGCTTTTACAAGCAGCATGCAGCACTACCAAGATCATAAATAAGCTGCCTCCTGTCCCTGGAAGTCTCCCAGATCCTCTTCTACTTTTCCTTCTCTCCCTGCTGATCTTTTCTTTCTGGGCCATGGCTCTAACCTCAGGGTCTCAGCCCCTGATTCAGATGTTTGGTTGGGAACAACAGTTTGGAGCCCCCCTCTCTATGGCCGGCCTCCAACCACAAGTGCCTGCCCCCGAACTTCTCCAAAGCATGTCACCTAAGGACACTAATACCAGGTGGCCCCTGGGCTACCACTGAGGTGCCCTTGAGTGCCTTAAGTACTGCCGCTAAAATCATATTATTTGGGTAAAAAATTACACAAAACAAGAAGAGGTAAGAAATCAATTTCATTCTCCACTATCCTAAACACATGTGCACGCACACACAATTTTCCTCCAGTGCAAGGTTTTTTATCAGCAGGTAGAGGTGGTAAAGCCTCTTCATTCAAACACACACATAAAGTCAAGACACTGAGGGTCCACCCCAACCCCGGTTTAGGGGAGGGCAAAAAATAAATGCCATGTTGAGTGAGGAGAGGGTATGGACAACCATGTTAGCTGAGGAGAGGACATGAGTGGCCATGTTGGGTGAAGGGAGAGTATGGACAACTTGTTAGTGAGGAGAGGGTATGGACTGCCATGGGGGGTGAAGGGAGGGGATGGGCAGCCATGTTGCGGGAGGGGATAATGTTGGTTAACATTTACAAGATCACACTGGGCTCATAATTTCACTGCATTGCCTACCTACTTCCCCTTTTCCCACTGAAAAAGCAGCTACTGATGTAACTGTCTTTGTGCAACCACAGTATTTTCTTTAATCATTCTTTTGAGAAAACATATTAGGAGAAGGCTTATAGGTACCCTAGGAAAGGCTCATCCAGGTAATGATAAAAAGCTTCACAGAAATCATAAAGCTCCTGAGAGAATAGAAAGTCCCAAGTGCTTTCTTCCTGAAGGGCTTAATAAACCAATAAATGTCTGGCCCTGGCCTCATCTTTTCAGCCTATTTGTTGCACAGATGATGGAGAAGTTTTGATATTTGCAGTGACAGGTGGCAACTCACAAGCTAATGGGGGCTGGCTGAATTGAAGGCAGAGGCTGTGCAGTGTATCATGTTCTGTGACACTTGGTGGCTATACTCTGCCCCAAATAGAGAACACCAGCCAGTGAAGTTTCTTCTGAGGCAGGCGTCAGCAAACTTTTTCTCTAAAGAGCCACAAATCAATGCTTAGGCTTTAGGATCATATGGACTCTGTCATACAGATTCAATCTGACCATTGTGGCACCCGAGCAGCCATAGACATTAAACAAATGGGCATAGCTGAGTGCCAATAAAACTTTATTTACACAAACAGGCAACAGATCAGATTTGGTCTGTTCGTAGTTTACTGACTCCTGTTCTAGGTCGCCGTTAACTTCAAGATATTTAGGGAGACAGAAATGTACACTGTATTTCCAGGTACCATTCACCTGAGCTGTATTGTAAAAAGAGTAGACAGCATAGCTGGTAGATGTTTCTGATGGAGGATAATATTTTTATTTTTTTTCCTTGTTTATCCTGAGACCCTCATGTTTTCAGAGAGTGAAAATAAGTCATCGATCACCTTAGGTAGGGCGGAGTATTACAACCCAAATAAGTAACAGAGACACATGGCTAGCTTTTGTTTCTTCTTTAAAAGTTTGTTTTTTTCTGAGCATTTTAAACGACGAGTGATTCTGGCTCTGTCCCCAGATTCAGCATCCATGGTGGTAGCTGCTGAGAGAAAAAATTAGAGCTCCTCTTCCTCCTCCCGTCAAGGTAGTTTGGGTAGAGCACTAAGATGTTAGAGAAAAAGCTGCCAGGAGACTTGAGTTTCCTGGGGGAAGATGAGGAGTTCAAGTACTTTCCTCTGAAGACTGGGCTGCTGAGGATAAGGATGAAGATGCCCATGACTGGGAGTCTGATGAGTGATGACAACATGAAGTATGTCTATTCCCATCAGTTAGAGCTGAATCAGAGAAATGCATTGCAAGACTGGAACCCCATGGTGTGCAGCAGAAGCACTGAAACAACACAAACTCAAGCTGTTTGTCAGTGCTGAGACAAAGAATCCAGCATGGGACAATCCAGAAAATATGTTTCCTACCCATTCTGCTAGGATTTATTATTGTCTTATGACACAAAACTAAAATTTGGCTAGAAAATATTATAGAAATAATATACACTTATTTTAGCATATACATACATGCATGTGTGTGTATACATATTTACATTCTTAGTTTTTGAGTTTCAAACTGAGATCTAGTTGCTGAAGAAAAGGATTGTAGACAACATTAAAGAGTTCATCTCACCTTCTGTCTTCCCAGACTATATGCAGGTCCTATAAACTGAGGAAAAGGGAAAATACTGAGGTAAAGTGTAAGTCAACTCTCACTTTTGAATCATAGCCAGTGATCAGGAAGAGAAGCCTTAGCCTCTATCACACATCTGGTTATTTTTGTTGTTAGGAAGCATGACTGCAGAACTATGGGGCTTTGTAACAGTCAGCTAAAGCTAGGTTATGCTGCACTAACAAATAGCACCAAAAATCTGATTAACGGATATGCGTTTCTCTTTCATAGGACATACCCCTCAAGAGTCAGCAACAGCCCTTCCTCAGTGTTCTTCACTCTGGGGCTCAGATCAAAAAAGCAGCCTTTTGAAGGGAGCAGGGTAGAGCCACAGCATGGTTCTCAATGCCTCCTTGCATGTGGTATACCTATGTCTGCTCAGGTTTCATTGGCCAAAGAAATTCACATGCCCATGCTTGTCATCAGTGAGGCAGGGATGGATCTTCCCACAGGGAAGGCAGAAAATAGTTAGAAAAATAACTATATTATTTTCTTTTTTATATCAATTTGTGGCCAGAAAACTCCCAGTTTGAATTGATTCATGCTCTGAATGTCTCTAAGGACTAATTCCAAATCATTGATTTTCATTTGGTAAAGCCAACTAATGTTCTTAGAATCCCAGACTGGGTAAGTCAGCAACCCAGAAGACTGGGGTCTACAAACTGGCTAGAGAGTACAAGGCTCAGGTTCTCAAAATCCTGGTTGTCCACCCCTTTCTGTACCAGGTGCAAGCTGCCCTCCAAACATAAATGCCTCTATCCTACCAACCAGGACTGCAACCAGCCTGGCCACATAAATTAATCTCACTGTGACAAACTGCAAATCCTCAGAGGAGGGGAGCCTAGAAAACAGCAGTGCAGCTTTTTTCGTATGATTTGCTTATTTTATAAAATTACTCAGCCATGTGGCTGTGTGTGTCATGCCATAAGATGACAATTCATAAGAGAGAAATTGTCATTTTTCATAATTCAGAGGCTAGAATGATTGCACTGTTCCTCTAAAAGATGAATATTCCCAGCCATTATAAAAGCATAATGGCATTTGACAGATGCACTGGAAACACCATGGAACCCAAGAGCCATTTGCCACTGCTGGCATTTAGATTGTCAGAGTGTTTGAGTTCTGCCAGACCTCAACACTTTGATTCTGATTAGAAACAATAAAATGAAAAGTGCTGTGTTAAAAGAAGTACAGGTAACCATAGAAATGTGTAAGTTTCCTACTTTTCAAAATCTACAATGAAAACCCACGTGTGCATGTCAGAAAAGATTTTCCTGCATGTGGGATGGTCCCAGTTTGAAGTTTGAATCCTGAAACCATTGAAAGCTCAGTTCTTGATGAGTATCCAGCCCCTCCTAGGGCCAGATCAGACACGCTTTAGACAATGACCACCAATGAGCCCGGAAAACCCCCTTTGTAGGGAAGAATTTGCTTCTAGGATCCAGGGTTGGAAAGAGTCCTATTATATCCATGCAGATATTCAGAAAACAGTTTTGAAGGATGGTTGCAAAGAAGACAAGTAGGTAGTATGTTATCACAAAAAGGGACTTGGACTAAGGTTATGGAGGATTGGACTCTAGAACTATTCTTTCCCATTTACTATTTCTCTGACCCTAAGAATTTCACCAGTCCTCCACTTCTTCATCTTGGAAGCAGAGGATATAAAAGTGTTTGAAAATTTGCAATTTGCAAAATTTGTAACCATTTTCTGAATATCTGTATGGATAGTAGAGCTCTTTCCAACCCTGGATCCTACAAGGACATTTTTGCCTGCAACGGGGGTTTTCTGGGCTCACTGGTGGTCATAGTCTAAAACGTATCTGATCTAACCCCAAGTGGGGCTGAGTACTCACTAAGAACTGTGCTTTCAATGGCTTCAGGATTCAGATTTTGACCTATGGGTGGATATATGGGATCAGAATTACGCTCATTGTCCTGAGGATCAGAGGAATGTGTATGGAGGGGGAAGAGTAGGTATCTGAAACATTCGGTGATGGTCAGTGCAGCCACCAGCAAAAGGCTGGGAGCTGAGGTTCATCATCATCTCCATCACCACCATCACCATCATCATCATCACCATTATTACCATGTTCGTCACCATTACCACCATCATCACTATCATCATCACCATCGTTATCACCATCACCATCTTCATCACCATGACCATCACCATTACCATCATCATAATCATATCCATCACTATCTTTACCATCATTCCCATCATCACTGAAGAAGAGAAGGGGGAAAGCCTTGAAGCTTAATTTTCCCCATAAATATCATTCCCCTCATAAATATTTTTTAGGTCCTCACCATCCACAAACAAGTACCCAAAGACCAATCCCAGCTCACAAACATATTTTATTTGCTCCACAGAATGTGGCCACCCTGTTGTTGTTTTTTTTAATCACTGCAACATCTTTAAAATGAGAGATTTCATGTAAATGTCCTAATTTATCTTGAAAATTGGCATATTGAACCACCCTGGGCTCTTCCCCTTGGCAACCATTGACTGCAACTGAGAAATCCTTGCCTCCTTCAGAGAACATAATCTTTGGAATTCATTGCAGTTATCGCCGTACACTACTGACTGAGGACTATCAGTTGAAATAACCCTCATTGCCTGATCTGTTCTTGTCAGTGTATGAATGTTCTACTCCTACATTTCAAAATTATTTGATTTAAATTCTTTCTAATTTACCAATTTCTCTTTTGATGGTATAACTGCTATAAATAAAAATAACATTTAAGATATTCATGTTTTCAATCCGGCCAGCCCAAACACTTAGTATAATTTTAATTGAACAGCATTCAGGATTCAAGGTTTCTGTTCCCTTCTCTGGCTCACAAAGGCACAAATCTTTATTCCTAGAAGCCAAATCAACAATGATGCTTAAAAGATATATTATTCAATATGGGCGTTGTCTCTATATGGCAAATAAATGAAACTGCATGAAAGGGTTATTCTATGTTCTCAAGGTAGAAATGGCCTTTCTAGGTTAGACAAATGAATTTGATGATATAAGCAATATCAAAAGGCAAATGAAAAACTTGGAGAAATTTTACAGTTCAAAAATACAGAAACAAGGCTAAGTATTCCACATATAAAGATCTCCTACAAATCAATAAGAAAAAAAGGTCAAAAACCCAATGACACTGTTTCACGGGGATGATTCGAGTGGAGAACATGTATGCTCTTCAGGACTACATGTGTGCAATTCAGGCAGGTGTTTGCATCACATACACACAGTGAGACTTCTCACTGCCTTCCTTTGTATTTACAGGTCTTTGTGTAGGCCGATGTGTGCTGGAGAAAATCAAGTCATTCTTCCTGTGAGGATGTTTATGCATTTTAATTTTTAGCTGCCCCATGTGACCACTGATCTCACAAATGGGAACATCTCATCCTGGGACTATTGAGAAATCCAGATGCCAGAGCTGGAGTCTGGAATTAAAAGCTTTAGCCAAACTGTTGGTTATCTATAATGCATACCAGCTGACTTAACTTTTCTCTTGGCTGAAAGTATTGGCAGGTTAGATGCTATAAATGCAGACCGAGTCTGCACTCACTGGGCAGAGATTAACCAGATAGCTAGAGATGGGGAAGATGGCAGGCTGGTCTCAAAGACAAAGCCAATACTTGATGAAAAGTGATAAGAAGCTGAAGTGGGCCTCAGGACATGCATGCCCACTTGACTGTCTTCCACAGTAATTCATGCTCCTCAGTGCTCAAATGCAAGTCTCCCTGGAAGGCATCAGGCTTTCCCTCCTCTTGCTACCTTTTACATACGACAGCTTCTCTACCCAGAACAGAGCTCTCTCCCTTTTCCCGCAGCCTGACTCCAACTCATCCAATGTTTGGGGGCAGAGACTGCTGGCTCTTCCCGAGATATATGCTTCCTTTCTTCTGTTAGCAGAAGAAGCCTAAAGTGTAGCTGGGAACATGGCTATTCTGCTCAAGAATATTTATTTCCACCTCCTTTGCAATTAGCAATGGCCATATGCTGAGTTAAGGCCAATGGTATTCAAGGGCAAGTCCTGTGGGCAATATCTGGGTCTTGTCATTAGAGAGAAGGGCTGTGTTGTGCCACCAAGATCCCTTCTTCTGGGCTGAAGTATTTGTCCCCCTGGCAGCTTGAAGATAGTAAACAGTGGAGTCCTGCCCTGGAAATTACTTTTCACTTAAGCAAATAGCCTCACTCCACAGCCACAGACCCAGCCCATATCCAACAACTGGCCAATGTACATAGACCCAGCCTGCTTGTCCAATTTGGGACATCTCTCAATCAGCTCAGGTCTTCCTGCACCTGCAACTTAGTTCACTTCCATTTCTGTGCAGCCTTGCTTCCTTCACTGCCTTACAGGTGCTGTTCCTACGAACATCCCCAGTGAACGTCCTATGCCGGTATCCCAAACTTGGTGTCTATTTCCAGGAAACTCCATCCAAGAAGGGAGCAGCAAGCTGTCACAGGCAAGGTGAGCCATTGTTACAGTGCAGAGGTAGCAGAGGAGGGAAGGATCCTGCCTCTCCAACACCATAATGCCACCTACCAACCCTGGGCCAGGTGCTCTGAGTGATACAGTGGAGAGAAATAAGTGACTTAGGTTTAGTTCCTGTTTGGGGATCTCTGCTTGCAACAGCCTAGGCAGAACTCACTGATAAAAGCAACCTCAAAGGTAACCTCCCACCAGCCCCAACCTACATGCACGTACAAACTAAGGTATTCTTTGTAGGAATTTACATAACACTTGCGCACGCTCCTTGCTACTCTGGGTCAGGAATGATGGTATCTTGTTTGCTTTCCTTTTTTTTTTTTTTTTTTTTTTGAGACGGAGTCTCGCTCTGTCGCCCAGGCTGGAGTGCAGTGGCCAGATCTCAGCTCATTGCAAGCTCCGCCTCCCGGGTTCCCGCCATTCTCCTGCCTCAGCCTCCTGAGTAGCTGGAACTACAGGCGCCCGCCACCTCGCCCGGCTAGTTTTTTGTATTTTAGTAGAGACGGGGTTTCACCGTGTTAGCCAGGATGGTCTCGATCTCCTGACCTCGTGATCCGCCCGTCTCGGCCTCCCAAAGTGCTGGGATTACAGGCTTGAGCCACCGCGCCCGGCCCTTGTTTGCTTTCCTAAGCAAAACGTCAGCTCATTTTGGCCAGACCTGTGTTTTGTTCAACTTCTATAACCTTAGCTCCTGCTAGTCCTCAATGAATACTCCATAAATAATTATGAATGAATGCATAACTTTCGTTCATTCAGGGCCTCCTATTTCCTAAGAACACCCATCCAATTTGCTGTACCTAAGCAGAGGTGTAAATTGATCACTGTCTCTTGACTCCTTGCCACATTGAAGAATAAGCAATAAAATCAATAGCCAAACATTTGCTAAGGATGCCTCATGTGAACGTGTTTCAATTTCTTCTAATAGAAATCCTGTGAGATGGGCATGTGTGTTGCCCCCACTGACAGAGAGGAAACAGGCTCAGAGAGAAGGTAACTAAGATGAACTAGCAAGTTGAGAGGCAGGACTGGAACTCAAATCTGCCTGACTGCAGAGCCCACCTGCCTACTATCGTCTAAGATCTGACAAGCTCATTCACCCTTCTGTGATCATGCCATCTGCAACTCCTCCCAAGGCACAACATTGAAACCCACACAAGGAAGCTCCTGTGGTGACATTTCAAATGTGAGGACCCATGTTTAAACAGAGAACATCTCTCTCATCTCACCAGCCCAGACCTGTCCTTACATACAGAGTTGAGGAGAGAACTTCACAAGCCATAGTCTTTCAATACACACCCGACATCCAATCCCATATATACCAATCTCTTTCATCCCAATCTTAGTGTAATTAACTCTAGCCACCACAGCAGATGAGCCTGAAACCTCAGTGGCTTAACACAATAAATGTTTATTTTGTGCTCACATCAGAGTCAAATGCAAGCCACCAGTTCACAAGGGCAGAGGTTCTCCAAGTTGTGACTCAAGGATCCAAGCTGTTCCCTGTGGAACACATAGCTCCTAAGTTTTCAGTAGTAATGATATAAATAATTGGAAAAACTTGTAAAATGTTTTTAAAGCATGGAAATCAATTGCATCTACAATGAGCAACATTGATTTGCATTACTGCAGAGAGGAAACCTTTGTGTTGCTCTCAGATAAGAATCATGTGCCCTGCTGTATTCTCCAAGTGAACTTCTACAGGTGTAAAATAGTTCAGTCAACAGAAAGCCAACCACAGAGGCACACCTAGTAGTTAATTTTTGCCTACTAAGTTTTAAACATTATTTTTTGATAACAGATACAACATTGAATCCATAGTGAGGTTATTCACTTTTTTTTTTTCTTTTCTTTCTTTCTTTTTTTTTTTTTGAGATGGGAGACTCACTCTGTCACCCAGAGTGGAGTGCAATGGCGCAATTGCGGCTCACTGCAACTTCCGCCTCCTGGGTTCAAGCAATTCTCCTGCCTCAGCCTCCCAAGTAGCTGGGATTACAGGTGCCCACCACCACGTCCAGCTAATTTTTGTAATTTTCATAGAGATGGGGTTTCACCAGGTTGGCCAGGCTGGTCTTGAACTCCTGACCTCAGGTGATCCACCCGCCTTGGCCTCCTAAAGTGCTGGGATTACAGGCATCAGCAACTGCGCCTGGCCTGGTTATTCATTTTTTAATTGCCTTTCTATTCTAATAATTAAATCAACAAGGAAGTCTCCTTTGGGAACTTGGGGAAATTAAGGGCCAGGTCTGGAATGGATTACATCACTTCTGCCCACAACTCATTGGACAGGATTAGTCATATGACCTCACCCAGGTCGGAGCAAGGACTAGAGATGTGAGTTGCTGTCTCCACAATGAAACTCAGAGAAATATCAGTCAAAGCACTTGTAAAAGGCCTCTGCTTCTTTACTTGTAAAGCGGAGGGAGAGAATGGTTTCTCAACCATTCCTAGTTGGGAATATGCATCAAAATGACCCAGAGGTTTTTTGAAATTCAGATTCCTGGACGCTGCCCTAAAAGTTCTGACTTAAAATAATCAGGAACGGAGTTTTTGCATTTCTGATTTCAACACCCCTCCCCAGCCCTTCTCAGGCATGATTGGGGTTGAGAACAATTAAACTAGGTGAGCTCTAAACTTCCTTCCATTTTTTATGTTCTTTAATTCTGGGATCCTCTTTTGGATCTATAGGTAGAAACACACCAAGAGAGGACTCGCTCAGAGATATTAAAGAGCCACTTCTTTGTCACCAGGTTCCCAAAAGATTGAGGTGGGTCTTAGGACTCTGTATCTCTGCCTAGCAGAGCCTCACTGAGATTTCTGCATCTGCTTTCTCTACTGATCATTCTCTGGACCTCATCTTGTGTTTATGTTATGCTTAACTCACCAAAATTCTATGCAGCATCTCTTGGTGCAAGCATCCCACCTGGAAAACCGCCCTCCCACCTCCTTGCCCATAGTCTTTTATAGGACCCAAAATCAATCTGCATCCCTCTACCCTTTTGAACAGCTCCACAATTGTCAATATGCATTTATCCTCTACATATAAAATACTGAAATGTCAATAACACTTTGTTCTATAAAACACAAGGAGTGCTTTCATATTTTGTCAAGGTTCATAAAACTTTACTTGAATTGATAGATAACTGGCATAAAATGGATAACGGCAGTGGTGCTGAATCAGAAGAAAATTGTGATTTTTTTTTTATGTTGACCTGAAACGTTCTTCCTTTGCTTAGAGAAGTTAGCCTGCTCTCTTTGACATTTTATTTCATGAAATTAAACTATAGGGAATAAATAATTGAAAATAAAAACAAAAGGAAGCATGAGAGTCACAAAGGGGATGCGAGGGGTTAACGTGAAGCTACTGAGTAAGAGGAGTTGTCTGGTTCCTGGGTTCCAAGGAGCCCTCTCTGGAAAATATAACCTAAGAACTCAAGGACGAGAAGACCTGAGCAAGAAGAGTGATGCATGGGTGGTGGGGGGATGTGAGTCAGCAAGAAGAGTGATGCATGGGTGGTGGAGGGATGTGGGTCAGCAGGAAGGGTGACGCATGGGTGGTGGGGGGATATGGGTCAGCAAGAATGATGCATGGGTGGTGGGGGGATGTGGGTCAGCAAGAAGAGTGATGCATGGGTGGTGGGGGGATGTGGGTCAGCAAGAAGAGTGATGCATGGGTGGTGGGGGGATGTGGGTCAGCAAGAAGAGTGACGCATGGGTGGTGGGGGGATGTGGGTCAGCAAGAATGACACATGGGCGGTGGGGCGATGTGGGTCAGCAAGAAGAGTGATGCATGCATGGTGGGGGGATGTGGGTTAGCAAGAGGAGTGATGCATGGGTGGGGGGATGTGGGTCACTTGCTCTCATTCCTTTCCATCATCACCCTGTTAATAATAAGGAACAATCATCTGGGTTCTGCTTAAGTGTTGCATGTGGGAGACATGAAGCCCACCTCCCACAAGCTGCCTTTGCAAACCGGGACGACACTGGTTCTCTGGAATCAGTGAGAGACCAGAACAGAGTGCCGGCATTTGCCATCCATAAAAACTGGGATGCATCAATGATAGACTGGATAAAGACAATCTGGTACATATACACCATGGAATACCACGCAGCCATGAAATGGAATGAGATCATGTCCTTTGCAGGAACACAGATAGAGGTAGAAGCCATTATCCTCAGCAAACTAATGCAGGCACAGAAAACCAAACACCGCATGTTCTCACTTATAAGTGGGAGCTGAATGATGAGGACACACAGACACACTGGGGGTGAACAACACACACTGGGGCCCATCAAAGGTTGGTGGTGGGGGGAGAGAGAGCATCAGAAGAACAGCTAATGGATGTTGGGCTTCATACCTAGGAGATGGGATGATCTGCGCAGCAAATCACCATGGCGCATGTTTACCTGTGTAACAAACCCGCACATCCTGCACATGTACCCCGGAACTCAAAATAGAGGTTGAAGAAAAAAAAGAAAACCTAGAAATTATCTCTCAACTGAGTCAGCAACTGCTCTAGAGGCAGAGCCTTCCTTTCATATCTGATGCCCTCAGATGTACCCTCCTCTTAGCAGGTTCCCCTCGAAGGGCACAGATCACATCACACTTGATCAGGACTTGGTGTCCCTATGTTTATGAACTTCAGAAATCACATGGAACGCACGTCATGGACCCAAGGAACTGCCTATCTCACAGCCAACATTTGCCTAATTTGCCACTGAGATTATTGTCTGCCTCTAACAGAAGACTCAGAAATGCTCAAGACCGGTGCAAAGAAACCAGAAGTCACAGAGACCCACTCCTATGCTCATCACCCCTGAAAAAGACAATTCTTTAGCATGATATAGAAATGTGGGCATGCTAAGGGAAGCAATACATATTGGCAAGAAGAGGCTTATCTACGTAGGATGACTTTGGCTGCAAGCAACGGAGATAAAAACGGCTTAGGGAATAAAAAGAAAATGTATTGTCACATATCATAAGAAGCTCACTGCTAGCGCAGGCTCCATGCTTGGTTAATTCACAGCCCAGTAGCACCATCAAGAACTCCTGTTCTTTCCATTTTCCCACCCACCATCCTGACCCTCCCTTTATTTTAGTGACCCTATGGTCACAGCATAGTGGCTGCAGTTCCAGTGTATGCCCAGAAATAACACCATTGGCAGAAGAAGATGAAGCTATGTCTTCCTTGTTTACCCTTTTATGAGAGAGGCTAACTTTCCCAGACACTCACACGCATCCCCTCATGTCTCATTGTCTGTGATATGAACTTGGTCAAATATCCATCCTGACAAGGAAAACAGGAATGAGATTTGTTTAGCCAAGTGACTTGCACACAGGACGCTACAGCCACCTCCTAGTTTGGAAATTGTTGTTGAATTAAGGAAGATTTTTTTGTCTTTTAGCAGAGTTGGACCAAAGCACTTAAATGTTAAATTGATATTACTAAATGTTAAAATTTGTGTTATTAAATTTCCTAGAGAGTTCAGGAATTACATTGATTTTTTAAAATTGTGTGCATATGAATAAGGTTGGAAGAACGACGTCAGAGGGTCCACCCACATCTGTCTTCATAGACTAAAATGATACATTATCCAGAGAAGTTTGGGTCTCCTGTCTGGACTCCAAGACAGTAAACAGTTACAGTAAGTTCGTGCTTTGAGGTGACAGATGGCACCATTGTATTCTTCCCGACATAAGACTCGAGTGACAGGTGACACCGACACAGATATAAACTCAGTTTCTCAGTCTCCCTTTATCCCTCTAGAGCCATTTTTTACCACTCTGCCTATTGTAGGTCCCAGGAAGCTGCAGTCAATGGAAGTTTAGCCAATGGACGTACCTGACATGAGGCCGATAGATCAGAGGAAAGAGATTGGGTATTTCCCTCCCACCCTTGCTGCCGGCCACATTCTCTCAGCACACCATCTCCTGCAGCTCACAGTCACTGGGCTCCAGAAATAGGCTCCCTCCCCAACCCCTTCAGCCTGGGGGATGGTCACTCCCCCTTACTCTGTGGGTGCCTCCTTGTCCTTCTGGGATTAACTCTGCTTGCTCCTTTCGACACAGTCCCTTCATGCAGCTCGCTCCAATGAACTCTCCAAGAGTGGGGTCTGTTTCTTTGCAGTATTCTCCCTTGGGAGGTGTGAGGCTGGGAGATTCCTCTTAGCACTGAGTATTGCCTCATTCTACTGAGAGGAATGGGTATTGTCTGTTCAATCAAAGCATAATAATGAACCTGGGCAGAGGTTAGTGGCAAAGAAGAGACCAAGCTCCAGGTGCTGCTTGGAAAACCAGTGCCTGGCAGCTCAAAGCTTGGAGGATTGCAGCCAATGAAAGTGCACTTTTCAGTAGAAACTGAAATCCTCATGATGAAATCATGTTCGAAGGAAAGGCCTTTCTTTATTCTGTTGGGAGAATCTGGTTCATCCTGAACTCCCAGCACCATGCTGATTTACAGGAACAGTCAGAATAAGTCCCACGGTTTGCCCCTACAGTCCCACAAAGAAAATTTCCCCCAAGGCCCTGCTTTGCTCGCTGCTCTGAGTTTTATTACTGTGCTTAAACATGGAGAGGATCTATGAGCATTGTCCAAATCCCCCTCCTTGGAAAACTGTTTTACATAAATAGCTAGAATGACAACACGTCAGTGGACAGCTTCACATCAATGATTGGAGAAAGCTCCATCCTTACCAACTCCCCCCACCAACACTCACATGCCTATTTTGTTCTTATATGCCTGGGTCACTCTGTGTAGTATAAAGGGGACATTTTTAGAAAGATATCTCGAAATGAAGGAAAAAACTAGGACCTGTATGGACTGGAAATAGCTACAGTGGTTTGGATGGGTTAAAATGGGACTGAAGACATGAGAAAACCTGGCCTCTGTGAGCCCCATTCCCCCATCTGTTGAAAAATCAAGCAAAACAGGCTACAGGATGATCACGTGAATTCCGTGTGATAACACGTGTGCAGAGCCAGGCATGCAGCAGGTACTCAATAATGTGAGTTGAATTATAAACCTCTCTCTATAACTAAATCATTGTCGTAATTATTTTAGTTATAATGGCTAAAAATAGCTCAAACTTATTTAGGAGTCAATTATTTGAAAACTCAAGGGATAGATGGGTTTCGGGAGCCTCTTGACCCAGGAACACCCACAGTATCTCAAGGACTCAGTATTCCTGTTTCCACACGAGCTTCATCCCCAGATCCCACCTGGTCGGCAGATGGCAGCCAACAGCTCTAAACCAAATGCCATTCAGGTCAAGTATGGGGGAAAGCGTGAGGAAATGAGGAGTATAAGACTGTGTTTCTTTTACAATAGGTTAAAAAAAAAATCAACTTAGCTTCATTCAATCCCATAGGTTCTAATTGATTACATGCTTATCCCTGAACCAATATCCTTAGGGGCATGAGATGCTGATTGATCAGGCCTGAGTCACATGACCACTCCTGAACCAATATCCTTAGGGGAATGAGATCCTCTGATTGATCAGGCCTGAGTCACGTGACCACTCCTGAACCAATATCCTTAAGGGAATGTGATCCTCTGATTGATCAGGCCTGAGTCATGTGACCACTCTTGAACCAATATCCTTAGGGAATGAGATCCTGATTGATCAGGCCTGAGTCATGTGACCACTCCTGAACCAATAGCCTTAGGGGAATGAGATCCTCCGATTGGTCAGGCCTGAGTCACATGACCACTCCTGAACCAATAGCCTTAGGGGAACTGAGCTCATCTGATTGAGCAGGCCTGAGTCATGTGACCACTCCTGAACCAATAGCCTTAAGGGAATGTGGAGCTCTGATTGGTCAGGCCTGAGTCATGTCACCACTCCTGAACCAATATCCTTAGGGGAATGTGATCCTTTGATTGATCAGTCCTGAATCACATAACCACTTCTGGAACAGGAGCTGGGTTCAGCTCCACCTGAAGCACATGAGCTGAGTGAGAGAAGGGGTGACCTTTGCCAAGGCAAATCAATCCCTCCAGCCTAAAGAAGAGCAAACGGATGTCAGAAAACCAGACGACTATTTTCCACTGTAATCCACCATCCACAAAACAGTCCACTTGACAGAAAGTGTTTTTGTCTCCTTAACAATCCCCTTTGCCCAAGAACAGTGGCCCCTTTCTTCTGGAAACTGGCCCTTGCCTCCCTGTCCTGGAATCTGGCTTATGTGTAAGCTATAGTGTTTTTACTTGATGAGAAAAGGCTTGACAGAGAACCATTTTCTAAGCCTCAGTTTCCTCATTGGTAACAGGAGATAAGAATAACCCTTGCCTCATGGAGCCATTGTGAAGACTAAATGAGATAATCTGTGTAGACCAATCAGAATGTATCTGAAATACTGGAAGTACTTCATCAACTTTAGATGTTTTTATTATGAGTAGACTGATGGCATTTGGAAAGAGTAGAACTTAAAGATAATTCCAGGTGGGTTTTGAAACTTATTACTAGAAACAAGGCAAGTTTTAGACTTACCTCCCATGTTCTAGCTTCCAAATATTTTGGTGCAACCTGATATTGTAATCAGTCTTAGACTCTTAAATAGCTGACATAAGATCATTCTTTTTCCCTTTAGTCAACTGGTGTTGTGGCACCACTAAGAACTTGTCTTTGTAGTGTTGCATGCTCTATTCAAAACCCCCCTAAGGAAGAACTGATGAATTGAAGTGTTTTCAAGGATTATCATGGATCTGGAAATGTACAAGTGACCCAAGGATTTGTCATTCCTCTGCCATTATAGTCTCAATGTCTATGCAAAGAATGTTTTCATCTGAACCACAGGGCACCTGGCAATGTCTTGCAAGGTGGGCTTGCCGCCCACGGCCTTGAGACACTTCATTCCTGTAGGATACACCTGTCCATTCTGTTAGGAACAGTGTACAGGGACAGCTCTCCCTATACCAAGGGACACTCACCTTACAATATGTGACGCTTTCCATTTCGAGTGACAAAACCCAACCCAGCCTCACCTAACCCAAAAGCGAACTTATTAACTCAGATAACTGTGAAGCACAGGGGATGTCCAGATTACAGTGGCTGGATTCAGATTTCACATAATTATCACGAGGATGTGGTGTCTTTTGGTGACACGGTTCTATGAATCGCTTTGGTTGTTCCAGGCTCAAACTCCACTTGGTAGTGGGATGCCTCACCCCTCATTTGCACTCCCATCCTCATCCTCAAAGCCTGGTCACCCTCGAGGGTCCTCAGTAGGTCTTTGGTAGCCAGATCTGCTGCTCTGGACTGTGGGTGACTCTGGTCCAAGTTTCCTGGAGTTCCCAGTATCCACGACCTCAGAGACAGAGCTGTCAGAAGTGGCAGGGAGCCTATAGCTAGAAGCGGGAAGGGGGACCGACAGCTGAAGGCCACCAAAGAGACCTTTTGTAACCTCAATTAAAACAAAAATAAGAAGGTAGAGAGGGGACTTCTTAAAGCTCCTTGCAAGAAGCAGTTCGAATGTCAGAAAATTGTGTGGGACGTGGAGCACTTGCTGAGTACTTTAGAGCTCCATGTATTTTGCACAAAAAGAAAAGGTGGAAGCTTTTAATACCAGAAAGTTAGCCGTACCAGTGGTGCTAAGGAATGCTCTTCTCCAATCGAAGTTCCAGAGCCATTCTCCAAAGCCCACCTGGAATGGCTCATCAAACGCAGTAATCAGGGCTGGTCGCTGGGGCCTTCCTATCTCCTGTCTGCCACTGGAGCAAACACAGGGGCAGCTCTCCATTGCCCTGAGGCTGAGAGGGGGAGACCTTCCCCACCCACTCTCTCAGAACTATTCCTGGAAGTGCCTTCTCTCTACTCCACTTCTGGCTCATCCCCCAAACCCAGCTCCTCCCTCCCGACTTTGTGTCCCTCCCCTTCTTCAACAGGCTAAGACGATGGGCACAGTAGAGTTCTGGTGCATGATTTTATGCAGAGGGTGGCGGCCATTTTCAGCGGATGCCCCAGCAGTCTCTTAAGCAGCATCTCGCAGTCTCTGTTTCTAACGCTGCGCATTTTCCCCCACGCGGCTTTGTGGGGCTACCCACCTCCAGCTCCAGAACTGAGCCATGACTGGCTTAAGAGAAACAGTGGATTTGTCTGACTGGTCACAGTTGACACAGGAGCAAACATCACACAATATAAAGCTAGCAAAAGTTTTACTAGATATGGGGTAAAGGGGCCTTTATTGATGTGATGTGCTTCCTCCCTATACGTGAACCTGTTCCTGGAAGCGGCCCAAGGGCTGCTGGCAGCCATCTTGGAGGATGCCATGAGTAGGGGTGGAACCTGCCTGAGAAGGGCCTCGCCCCCACGGGAAGCACAGCCAGGGGATGGAGAGATGGAACCTGGATCCTGCTGCTGACATTGGAGCCCTGGATTCCTAAATGCAGGCACTCATCTCACTCTGGATTCCTACATGCAGGCACTCGTCTCGCTCTGGATTCCTACGTGCAGGCACTCGTCTCACTCTAGATTCCTACATGCAGGCACTCGTCTCATGCATGAGGCTCCACCCTCACGGCCTCGTCCCTCCCAAAGTTTCTACCTGCTAACACCATCACCGTGGAAGACAGGATGTCAACACACAAACTTGGAGAGACACAGATGCTCAGGTCCTAGCTGTGCTCTGAGCAACAGGACTTAATTCTGCCGGAGCCTCTCAGGAAAATGTGGAATGCCTGCCGGCACTGCCCGCACCAAGGCAGGGGTATCAGAGCCATCTCTCCTGCAGCCCCCCCTCCCATCCGCCGCATGCTGAGTGGTCACCCTGGGTGTCCACCCCTCACTCCTGGCGACACCCATTACCGCCACGTGGGAGTTGCAGCAGGCTGAGTACCCCGTGCAGGGCCAAAGGCGGCCTCGGCAGGTGCCTGGCTTGCAGCTCCGAGCCAGGCTGCGCTCACACAACCACCCCCCAAATCTGTGGCTGCAGAGCGGGCCCAGGATAGAATATGGGCACCAGGAGGCAGGCATGAAGCATGAAGCATGAAGCGTGAATGTCTCCGGGCCATGTCGTGTTGGTTTCCTACTCAATAACCATCACCACCCCCCCTTCTTTTTTCCTGTCAGAGCCTGAGTAGACCAAGTGGTTGATTCAAAGTCTACTCAGTGAGTAGTACAAATGGTTGATTCCAAGTATTTTCTGCCCCCGCCTCCACTGCCTTCTCCACTGGGAGGGCTATTTCTCCTGTCCGTGTGCATCAGCCTTGGTCACATGCATTGATGAGGCCCATTTTCCTCACTCATTCATTCAACAGGTGTTTAAGCTGTGATAAGTACCAGGAGGGGCTGGGCCCTGCGTCTCAGACCACACAGGCTGAAGGAGGAGAGACCAAGCCGGTAATTGTGGGAGACCATGGGAAATGCAGGGGACCTCTCAGGGCCACCCCTCCAGCTGCCGGGAAGGGAGGGGGGCAGGCAAGCCGGGCAGGAGGGAGTGAGGTTTTGGCTGAGAGCTGCCAGGGAAGAGAGCAGGGCCATGGGGACCACCTACCTCGTGCCTCAAAAGCGCACTCTCTTTGGGAAGATGGAGAAGCCACCTGTCTTTAAGGACAGTGTTCTGGGAAGCCAGGCAGCCACATTTGCTCTGCCTTTGAAGAGCTGAGGAAGCATATTTTAGTTCTACTGGAATGGTCTGACAATAACCAAGCTGTCAATCGCTTTTTCTGAAAAATGTCTTAAAGGAACTAAGCTCTGGCCAGCACCACCACCTGGAGCTGCACCGTGTCTCCCGCCGCAGGACCGGAGTCCAGAACGCCCCTTGTCCGTTTGCCCAGTTCCCATCATGAGAGGGGCTGGGGTGGGACAGCAGTGGGTATAGCAGCAGGTGCAGCTATCCTCGGCCATCCCTGGAGGGACTCCGCTGCCCAGAGACCAGCACCTCTGAGACCTGATTCCGCCTGGATGGTTGAGTCCTCCACATTCAAACCCAGGCAGTCCTTTGACACAACTCCCCCTTCTACCCCTGAGTCAGTCAGGTGGAGGGGGAGAAACTAAGACATGGCAAAATGAACCTTCTCTGAAACATTCCAGGTCAATGGCCGCGTAGCCAGACCAGGGGATCACTCTTAGAGACAGCTGGAAACTGAAAACCAAGGAGCGACATGGGAGTGTTGTTTCCAGAGATGCCTTGGGACTGAAAACGCTCTCAGGCATGTGAGCATCTGAGGGATCCTGCAGCCTGCGCTGGGAGCACCTTTCTGGCACCCACCATCCACCTCCAGGCTTAGTTCTAAAGAACGTTGCTCAAAAGGTGCTTTTGAGCTCTCTCTCCATTCCTCGAGTGTGCTGAACACCTGCTCTGGACTCTGTCCTCAGCTCCGCAGCCTCTGCTGGATGAGGTGCCGTTACTGCCAGGGGAGCCAGACCTCCCGTCTGCCCACGCACGCCCTGGGATCAACAGGAACCCTCCCCTGGCCTCTCAGGAGTGGTGTTCTGCTCAGGATAAATCCTATGCTGTCATCATATTACCCCCATTTTATACATTTGATCCCCACTCCACAAAAAGGGAGAAAATGAAGCATTATTACCTGGGTAGAGCAGCAGGTGCTGCTACCCTCGGCCATCCCTGGAGGGACACCCTCGTTTTCCTTTGGGAAGTAACATCCCCCAAGCTCAGGGTGTGATTTAGGTGTCGATGTCTGGGCTCCAAGGATGTGTGCAGGAGACAGGCTGGTCCAGTCAGCCTTTGCATCTGCTCGGCACAGGCGCGGCACAGAAAAGGCCGGACCTGCCCTGAAGCCAACAGAAGCAAAGGGCCCCAGAGGATGGCAGAGACTTTTGCCCCGATAGGCATCGCTGCCTCAAGTCATCAACTCCTGACCTTTTCCGCTTTGTGTGTCATTTAATCCAGCTGTGTATTTTTTCCAACTCGATTTCACTGAATTTCTGCATTTGTAAAGAAAAGAGTGATTCACACTGTGATGACGGACACAGGGATGGACTCGGGGGTTGCACCCCTCACCCTGGAGGTGCGTGCAACGGGCTCCCCGGCATTACCAACGCACAGTGCCTGTGCCGGGGGTGCTTCGGAGGAACCTGGGCGCCGGCCCTGCAAAGCCCCACCTTCCCCCGGGTGTCTGCTCAGCCCTCACCCTGCACCACTCCCCTGAAGCCCGGGCTGGCTGCTGCCTGTTGCATTTGTTTCGCGGTGTGAAGGAGCTGCCGTTGGAGAGGCTCTGCCTCAGTGCGCCCTCTCTCCTGCACGCCAGGTTCTCCATAACGTGGCAGCAGCATCTGACTTCCAAAGACAGCCCAATCAGAGCCCTTTCTTGAGGTAATAATGCTTCATTTTCTCCCTTTTCGTGGAGTGGGGATCGTCTCCCACACCCTCCTTCACAGCTACGCGCATCATCAAAATTTAACTTCCTGCATCTGTGTGAGATAAATAGGGCTTTGCAGAAATGGGCTGCAAACCAATATTCATCTCTCTCCTCCAAAAAACCTTAGGCCACCAGCCAACGGTTTTCTTTCTAAGGGAAAGGAGAGGAGAGGCAAACCTCAAATACACACACTCTCACGGCTGATCCGCACTGCTTCCAGGCCAAGGCCAAGTGAGGGGACGAGGGAGAAAGCAGGGGACATGGAGACAGCGGGGCAAGAGCTGAAGGAGGAGGAAACAAGCACCTCTTCCTCTTTTCTGAGCATCGTTAGAAAGCAGCAGAACAGTTTGTTTATTTGTTTGTTTATTTAGAGACGGAGTCTCACTCTGTTGCCCAGGCTGGAGTGCAGTGGCCCGATCTCAGCTCACAACCTCTGCCTCCCAGGTTCAAGCGATTCTCCTGCCTCAGCCTCCCGAGTAGCTGGGATTACAGGCACACACCACCATGCCCAGCTAATTTTGTATTTTTAGTAGAGACGGGGGTTTCACCATGGTGGCCAGGCTGGTCTCGAACTCCTGACCTCAGATGATCTGCCTACCTCAGCCTCTCAAAGTACTGGGATTAGGGCATGAGCCATCGCACCTGGCCACAGCTGAACATTTCTATTCGTGTCATACAATTAGTCAATGAGCTCCCAACACTGCACGAAGGGCCCACAGCATCGTTTCCTTAGGAATATGACACATTTGATTCTTTTGCTTATTATGTAAAATAATTTGTTTTACAGGACATAAATCATATCAACAAACTATTGATCCAAGATACGATACTTCCCCCAAATGATTCAGAACCGGTGCCTTGAAATTATTGAAGAAACATTGGTAAAATGTTCAGACTAACCAGAGGCATAAAAAGAAAAAAATGAAAGTCCCTCCTCACTTCCTATGCTTCACCCCCACCTCCCACCCTCCCTGCACACACTCAGGTTGTGTGCACTGGACTTTTAAGGTCGGATCTGTTTGGAAAGCTGGCTCCCATTACAGTAATCGCAGTAATGAAGGCAGAATCCCCCTTGTGTGAGTCTGTTCTCACGCTGCTGTAAGGAACTACCTGAGACCAGGTAATTTACAAAGGAAAGAGGTCTGATTGACTCACAGTTCTGCATGGCTGGGGAGGCCTCAGGAAACTCACCATCATGGCGGAAGGGGAAGCAAACACGTCCTACGTGTTTGGAGCAGGAGGAAGAGAGAGCGGGAGGGGAGGCACCACCCACTTTTAAACAAGCAGGTCTCTCATGAACACTCACTATTGAGAACAGCAGGGGAGAAGTCCACCCCTTTAATTCAATCACCTGCCACCAGGCCCCTCCGCCAACACAGGGGATTACAATTCAGCAGGAGATTTGGGTGGAGACACAGAGCCAAACCGTATCACCCTTGCCGGAATTTTGTGGTAGAGGTGTAAGGAGAACCCACTAAAGAAAAGAAATTGGGTAGAGGCTAAGGCAGACATGCTGAGGTCTGACATATCTGTCCTGCCCCATCCACCACGAACCCAGCCGGCAGTGCCTCTTCCCGGAACCCACTGGTGTTTCCCTCATACTGTGAAATGGGCTGAGGTGTCTAGGAATCTGCCTCTTCTCTGCTTTCTCTCCTCTTGCCAGCTTTGCCATCCGGGGGTCCCTGTGTGTGCTGCGGATGTGAGTTAGAAAGCGCGTGACTATGGTGAGGCACCTTCAAAACGTAGGGGTTTGTTGGTTACAGCAGCTGGTCCCTCCATGCCCACACCAGGGCTGCTCTGCGTCCCACAGTACACACAAAGGGCCCTGGATGGATGAGTTTTCCGGCAGGCTCTAACAGGACATGCACAATTGGTTTGTAAAAATCATCAGCTTCTACAGACACCTCTCTCATGCCCGTGCGTTTAAAGTCATGTGTCCTGTTTGCAGGTCCTCTTCCAAGAGGTGAGAGCAATTCTGTAGGAAGTGAACCATGTGACGGTGGGCTCAAAGCCCAGGGTCCTCCAGCCTCAGGCTTCCTATTGGGAACATGGCATGACACCTGTATCAGGCAGGGTTCTCCAGAGAAATAGAACCCACAGGAGGCAAATGTGTGTGTGAGTTTGTGTGAGAGTGAGGGTGTGAGAGTGTGTGAGAGTGTGTGTGAGTGTATGTGAGTGTGAGTGAATGTGAGAGTGTGTGAGTGTGTGAGCATGTGTGAGAGTGAATGTATGTAATAGTGTGAAGAACGTGTAAGAGCGTGTGAGAGTGCTGGGGTGAAACGTACGTGTGTGTGTGAATGTGTACTGTGGGAGTGTTGTGAGTGTAAGAGTGTGTGTTTAAAAGTGTTGCTGAGAATGTGTGTGAATGTGTATGAGTGTGTGTGACATGTAAGAGTGAGTTGTAGGTGTTACGAGTGTGCGTGTTAAGAGTGTGTGGAGTGTGAGAGGGAGTGTTGAGAGTTCCTGTGAGATGTGAGTATATGTGAGAGGGATGTGAGTGTTGAGAGTTGTGGTGAGCATGTGTCAGAGAGTGTGAAGATGTATGGTGTGAAGAATTTGTAAGGGAGCCGTGTGATGAGAGTGTGTGTGAGAGTGTAAGAAGAGTGGTGTAGGTGTGAGTTTAGAGTGTGTTGAGAGTGTGTGAGTGTAAGAGTGTGTGTGAGTGTGTGAATTGTATTGAATGTAAGATGGTTTAGTGTTGAGTGAGTGTGGGTATTAGAGTGTGAGTGTTAGTGTGTGAGTGTGAGAGTGAGTGGTATGAGAGGTGTGAGGGATGTGGGTGAGTGTGTATGTGAAAGTGTGTGTGTGAAAGGTGCTGTGTGTGTAAAGTGTGTGTGAGTGGTGTGTTGAGTGAGAGTGTGTGTGTATGAAAAATGTGTGTGAGAGGATTGTGTGTGGTTTGGGGGGAAGAAAGATAGGATGAGAGTGATAGATAGATACATAGATGGATCAACAGATACAGGTATAGGTAGGTAGGTGGATAATGGATAGAGGTATAGGTAGGTGGGTAGATAGATGATCAGTAGATAGAGGTATACATAGATAATAGATGGATAGTGGCATAGGTAGGCTAGATAGGTAGATTAGATAGATAGATAGATAGATAGATAGATAGATAGATAGATCGATCGATCTATGGATAGATGGACAGATAGATGGATAGACAGATGGATAGATGTTGAATGGATAATAGAGGGAGATAAATGGCTAAGTGAAGAGAGATTTTAAGGAACTAGCTGCTCACTGTGGAGTCACTTGCAGGGGAAGCCAGCAGGCTAGAAACCCAGGCAGGATTTCTATGTTACAATCTTGAGGCAGAATTTCTTCTTCTTTAAAATGCAGGGGCATTTAAAATGCAGGGGCAGCTGGTCCTTCCATACCCACTCAAGGGGCTGCCTCTGCACCCCACAATAGACACAAAGGGCTGGTGCACAGGTGAATTTTCCAGCAGTCTCTAACAAACGGTGCATGCACAATTTATTTTGTAAAATCCTAAACTTCTACAAAAATCCTTTTCATTCCCGTGCGTTTAAAGTGGTGTGTTCTCCATTTCTTCTCCTAAGAGACTGGGAGAGGCTCACTCACATTACAAGGGTAACCTTCTTCACTTAAAGTCAACTGATTATAAATATTAATCACATCTACAAAATACCTTCACATCTAAATAGTATTGGACCAACAACCCGGCACCACAGCCTCGCAAAGCTAACGTGCAAAATTAGCTACCCTAATACACTCCATAGCATTGTCAGTTCCTGAGATTGGCTGTGGTGCAAACCATGCAAAAATTAATAAGCATCAAAACCTGACATTTTCTCCAGTCTGCTTCAAGGGGGAGCAAGCCAGACTAGGACATGATTTACGGCCTGGGAAGTCTTCCGTGGAAACACCGGGCTCTCTTTGCATGAGGTCAGGGCCTGGACGGGCACTGGGGCAGATCATCTTGAGCGTTCTAGACTCGGACAGAGGGTCCTTGTACCCTTGGCTCTTCTGATCCTGAAATAAACTGCTTGTGACTGGGGCTGGGAGTGGCAGGATTAGGGGAGAGGAAATTAAAGAGAGAAGGAAGAGGATGGTACCTTGAAGGACAAGGACAGGTCAAGGTCAAGCCAAAGCAGGGACGCTCCGGAAAGAGGGCAGGGAGGGTGGCGGGGTGTGAGCTGGGCACTGCAGAGGAGGCTGCAGCGGCGGCGGTGCGGGCAGGAGCCCTGATGCGATGCGATGCTGCCTCCCTGTGTCCTTCGACGATATTGCTGCGGGAAGGTTTCTGTGCTCAAGACCTCGTCCATCCCTCCCTCAGCTCAGACCTTCTCTGCGAATAGCTCTCCGGGTGCTAAAGAGATGCATCACATTTAAAACTTCGAGACGTCCCGGATTCACTTAGAAAGATGGGAAGAGGCTCATGCCTGTAATCCCAGCACTTTGGGAGGCTGAGGTGGGAAGATTGCTTGAGGCCAGGAGTTCAAGAAAAATGGGAAGATCCCACAAAACTGGGAGCATCCCACCTGTGGAGAGAGCAGGGCTGCCTGTTTAGACGCGGCACCGCTTCCCGTTCACCCCTGACCTCCCCGCTCCCTGGGCACGCTGGACGATGACACCTGGGATCCCCCGGGCTAAGGGCAACACACAATTCAGGTTAATTTCACCCATCGGAAATTAGGAATTCAGTAACAAGCCAAGGAGAGGGAGGATGCCAGGTGTCGCTGCTACGTCCTTCTCGTGCCACGAATCCAGCCACCCTTAGCCTGAGCTGGCGTTTACACAGCACCAAGCTATTGGAATCAAAGTCACTTCATCAACACTGCAGTCCTTCGAGGTGCGTCATAAGGGGCCCTTTCTCCAGATGTCAACAGTAGAGCTCAGACACGACCCCTAACATGCCTAGACCATGCACCCCAATGACCTAACCTGAAGCCAGCCTGTTGCCAGTTACTCTTCACCTCTGTGTCGCCTGTCATTGGAAACCAGCCCTGTCCGACAGAAACACAATGCGAGCCACATACATGATGCTAAATTTTCCAGCAGCCACATTTTAAAAAGTAAAGAGAGGCAGGTGAAAATAACCTGAATTGTGTGTTGCCTTTAGCCCGGGAGCTCCCAGGTGTCATCGTCCAGCGTGCCCAGGGAGCGGGGAGGTCAGGGGTGAACGAGAAGCGGTGCTGCGTCTAAACAGGCAGCCCTGCTCTCTCCACAGGTGGGATGCTCCCAGTTTTGTGGGATCTTCCCGTTTTTCTTGAACTCCTGGCCTCAAGCAATCTTCCCACCTCAGCCTCCCAAAGTGCTGGGATTACAGGCATGAGCCTCTTCCCTTCTTTCTTTCTTTCTTTCTTTCTTTCTTTCTTTCTTTCTTTCTTTCTTTCTTTCTTCTTTCTTTCTTTCTTTTCTTTCTTTCTTTATTCCTTTCTTCCTTTCTTCCTTTCTTCCTTTCTTTCTTTTTCTTTCTTTCGTTCTTTCTTTCTTTCTTTTTTTGAGACGGAGTCTCGCTGTATTGCCCAGGCTGGAGTGCAGTGGCATGATCTCAGCTCACTGCAACCTCTGCCTCCTGGGTTCAAGCAATTCTCCTGTCTCAGCGTCCCAAGTAGCTGGGATTACAGGCATGTGGCACCACACCCAGCTAATTTTTGTATTTTTAGCAGAGATGAGGTTTCACCATATTGGCCAGGCTGGTCTCGAACTCCTGACCTCGTGATCTGCCCGCCTCAGCCTCCCAAAGTGCTGGGATTACAGGCGTGAGCCATCGCGCCCAGCCACCTCTTCCCATCTTTCTGAATGAATCTGGGACGTCTCGAAGTTTAAAATGTTATGAATGAATTCCAATTTTTCTCAAATCCTAGACAGAGCAAACAAGCTGTATGTGTATTGGTTTTGGCCTCTGGTCTGCCAGTTTGCAATCTCCGTAGTGCGGTAATATCCCTGGAAAGGAAGACCAGCCCTCTTTTTAACTGATAGGACACCCAAGTTTTAAACTGAGATGTAACTTTGAAGGGGGCTTGGTTTGCAGAGCACCAGCACTTCCATGGTGCAGGCAACACATTAGGCACCATTCTAGGTGTTTTACTCACATCAACTCATATAATCAGTGCAAACACACAATGAGGTAGATGCTGTTATCATCCCGATTATACAGACAAAGATACTGAGGCTCAAAGAGGTCCAATAACTTGCTCCAAACCACCCAGATAACCTGGGATTTGAACCCAGGACCCAGCATTTATGCATTTAGCCGCTGTGCGTTAGTGCCCGTCCACTGAAAGATGCCTGCACAGGTTCAGGGTGCCCTCGCACTACAGCCATGGCCAGAAAGAGGTGTGAGGAGTGAGAGAGGGAGCTGGGGTGGAGGATGGACAGCCTTTGATGGAGACAGAGCTGTGTGTGTCCCCCAGGGTCCGGAGCTGATTCTGTCTTCCTCTCTGATTCCTGCCTTGAAAGGGTGTGTGGTGGATTATGTAACTGGATCCCAGCTCCTCCACCCCTCCCTCCCTCCGTGGCTTCTCCGTGGGCAGAATGCACCTCCCACTCCATTGCCCCTGGACTGCCCAGGGGACGCACTTTGGCGGGTGGAATGCAGGCACGAGGACAGTGCACCATCCCACCTCCCAGGAAGTGGCTGCTCCTTCAGCCTGGGTTCTGGGCTGAAAGATCTGGGTCTGTTTCAGCTTGATATGCCCCTCGGGGTCTGGAACCAAGCCAGCTCAACTGCAACCAACCCACAGAGGTGTGAGCAAGAAATAAATCCTTTTGGTATCTTGTTTTATTTTGTTTTTGAGATGGAGTCTCGCTTTGCCACCTAGGCTGAGGTGAAAGGCATGATCTTGGCTCACTGCAACCTCCGTGTCCTGGGTTCAAGCAATTCTCCTGCCTCAGCCTCCCGAGCAGCTGAGATTACAGGGCACACCACCACGCCTAGCTAATTTTTGTGTTTTTCATAGAGATGGGCTTCACCGTGTTGGTCAGGCTGGTCTCGAACTCCTGACCTCAAATGATCTACCTGCCTCAGCCTCCCAAAGTGCTGGGATTACAGGCGTGAGCACCGAGCCCAACCATAAATTCTTTTGGTTTTAAGCTCCTGACAGTTGTGGGTTGCTGCTGTGAAGCAGTGTCTCAGGATAAACGCGCTGAGTCCAGGGAGGCCACACGTCACGGGACTCCTGGGAAAGAAAACCAACCTAAAAGGGACTGCTGTGCGTTAGAACCTGTTTGGTTCTTCTGACCAAAGCAGGCAATACCCGATATGATCTCCACGCCAAGACTCGCCCAGAACTCATTGGGGCTAACAAATGAGCCACCCTGTGAAGACACTGAGGCAGGCCGTGGGCCGGTCGCAGAGTTTCTGTAAAACCTTCACCACCACCGTCATCACCACCATCACCATCGGGAGTGATCTCCACTCTGCACGCCCTGGCACAGCGGTGCCGGATTGTAGCCGCCAGCTTCGGTTCTCACCGGTGGGCTCTGACGGGCTCAGGCTTCGCTACAGCAGCTGTTCAGTGTTTGAATATCAGTAGGACATGGGGTTCTCATATTCTGATCTGTTGTAAAATGCCTCTCCCACCCTTTCCCTTTTGCAAAGCCACCTCTCTGAGTCAGTAATTAATTTAAAGGAATCACGGTAAGAGGAAGAATCATACATGCCCATAGGGGCAGGCAAGCAATGTCAACAGATGAAGGAACTGGATGGTTCTTTCTGCACGGACACCCTCCGTCTGTGCATTAAACACGCAGGAATACTCTTCCCTTCCACAGAGAAAGAACTTTGCTATCTCGCAGTTTTCTGATAACACCTAGCTCTCTCGAACTGCATCTCTTGTTCTCGTTGTTGACAGAAACATGGACATAAAGAAAGCTTTTTCTCTTCTCAGAGGAGCTGCGGCCGAAGCACAAGGATGAACAGCTGCGGATACTCGGCTTTGGTGCCAGGAAGACCGCGGGGCATGGCGGGGACAGGGCCTGAGAATGGAGCAGCTGAGACTCAGCTCCACGGAAGGACACAAGCCTGGGGCTGCCAGCTCTTCCCATTTTTCAAAAGAAGCTGGAAATGGGTTTTCGTTTAAAATACCCTGGTTTTCAAATCTTGGCATGAAATTTTTTTAAACACCGTATGAGCCAAGGAAAACACATCTGCAGTTTGTATTCAGCACCACAGGCCATCTATTTGGGACCTCTTCTGGGGAGTCTAACAAAGGCACTTTACGTTCCAGCATTGCTGTTTCCTGGGTAAATGACCTTGGGCTACAAACAAAAGGCTCCAGGCTTCCGCATCATCCCATGGAGAGTGATGGTGCCTCCTTCCCGCAGACTGTCTGAGAATCAAGTGAGATGACAGACACAAAGTATCTAAAAATCTACTTTTCTACCGGTGCACTTTCAGGTTTATTCAAATTACAGAGAATGCCAGGCGTGATTCTCCAGCCGAGTCTATGAAAAACAAGAAAAAGAAAAGCTTAGCACTTCTTAATGTGTGCGGAGCCAGACACAATGACAGGCTTGATGTTTTCTCAGTGAAAAGAGTTATGAGTCATCTGACTCATCTGACAAGTGAATATGTTGAGATGGAAAAAACAAAATATATGAGTGATCAGTGATGAAAATAAACCACACCGTCAGCTGGCCTTGCCATGGAGCTAATGGTGATGGTGGCAATCATGGTGATAATAATAATCAGAATCAAAATATACTGAAGGCTAAAGATGTACCAGACACATGCAAATATTTTACCAGTGTAATAATAATAATTATACAATGCTTAATTTGTGCTGGGGAAATTGTGTGGGTATTAATTCGTGTAATTCTCATAGCTACCTTAGAAGGCAGGTACTATTATTATTCCCATTTTACAGATGAGAAAACTGAGGAAAAGAGAAGTGATGTGACTTTTCCAAAATCCCTCAGCTGGTAAGTGGCAGAGCTGGGATCTGAACCTGGGCATCTTCCTCAGAAGCCTGTGTGATGGTCCTTACACCTCCCCAGGGAAGGGATTCTGCTAGCTGCTGTCCCTTCGCTAGCAAATGTTTACTTCAAGCATAATGTGAAAGTTGGCTCGATTCACATGTAGACTAATGAGGTTTGTAAAATGAACACGCAAGATTAAAGGAGAAGTTGCTTTTTGTTTTTTTTTTTTTTTTTTTGGTTTTGTTTTTAATTTACAATTTAAAAAATTCAAAAGCTGGTCTCAAAGACACCACCTTGAGACCAGGTTCAGAGCTTTACCATAACCTTAATCCCCTACCCACCTACTTCCCGAGAAATAAAAACCAGCTCCAGAAAGATTAACACGGAAATGGTGTTTTAAGGGCAATTTGAGGGAGAAATAAGAAAGGGATTTGCATCGTATGGCAGGGTAATATTTTAATATTGCATCTTAGGCCTCTCACTGCTCCCCCTCACTGCTCCCCCTCACTGTGTCTCTCCTTTCAACGCCCTCCCCTCACCCTGTTTACTCTTCATTGGTCATCTGTGGGCGTGTATTCTTCCATGCATTTTTTTTTTTTTTTTTTGAGACAGGGTCTTGCTCTGTTGCCCAAGCTAGAGTGCAGTGCCGGGATCACGGCTGTCTGCAGCCTCAGCCTCCCAGGCTCAGGTGATCCTCCTGCCTCAGCCTCCAGAGTAGCTGGGACTACATGCACGTGCCACCACACCTGGCTAATTTTTTTTTTTTTTTTTTTTTGGTAGAAATAGGGTTTCCCTATGTTGCCCAGGTTGGTCTCAAACTCCTGGCGCAAGTCACACAAGTTTTAAAGTAAGCGTATCCATTTCCTCAATGGATTTTCACTGGGATTCTATTGAACCCATAGAATAACTTGAGGGGTCGATGGCTTGTACTTTCTGTCACTTGCAAACCACAGCTTCCGATCAAGATGCATCTCATCTCGTTTGTAAAAACAAAGATTTCTGGCTGTACTTTTAGGACTTCAGGTGCAATGCATCTTTGGAGGTTAAGCATTTAGTTCAGTCCCCCGGGTATAATTGGTGCTAGATAAATATTTGTCATATAAGTTAATTTCATATCTAAACTCATCCTACAAGAAGTGGAGGTTTCAGAGCGACTCATCTCATCCTTCTATAACTTACCTGGAGCAGTTTAGCCTCTAGGTGTCATCGCGCACCCGCAGACCTGAGTATACAGCCCTCATTAAATAAACCATCTCAAAGAAAAATGAATAGGGAATAATTTGGGGAGATTAAATGACCTGGGCTGGGACTCCTACCATCGCTCTCGCAATGCTCCATCTCTGGACCTGGGGGGAACATCTCAGTTCAGAAATTCCAGAACCATTCATCAGTCCTTGACATTGACATGAAATGAAATAATGTCATTAGCTTGTAAAATAGAGGATTTTATTCTCCCTATATCTGTCAATGTGTTTTATAGTTGGTTCAGCCCTGCCATAAAATGTGAAGGAATTAGAATAAATGCTGGATTTACTGCTCCTTGAATACACTTTCTGAAATAATATGGCCATGTGATATGGACAGTCGGAGCCAGACAAGACCTTCTCTGTGCAGATTGTATACTCCAGACCCTCCCGAGTTCATGAGCTTGGCCAAGGGAAGCTGCCTGTAGCATGTCTGCAGAGAAAATTAACATAAAACCCAATAAGTGACATCGTCAAGTGACTTCATAAATGGGAGGTAAGTCATGCCAAAGTTGTCTACTTAGGGCAGCGTAAACAAAGAAAGAAGTGACACACACCAACATTGATTGAGCCCAAAACATTTTTCTGAGCAAAAGATGCCAGACCAAGAAATTGATGTATATTCTATGATGTCACGTATTAAAATTCTGAAAGAGGCAAATCTAATCTATAATGGCAGAAAAGAGATAGGGGGTTATCTACAGTTGGGAATGTAGGTGATGGAGGGACACAGAGAACTTTGCGAGTGATGCTAATGTGTTTCTGTGTCATTATTAGGATGGTTACCTGAGTGTATATGTTAATCAAAACTCATGAAATCATTGTAATTAATGATTTCAGGTGAGACTTACTCACCTGAAATAGGTGAGATTTATTGTATATAAGCTATACATCAATAAAGTTTGTTTAAAAAAATCAGGATGTCGCATTTTGCACAGAACCTCCAGAGCCATGCTGCCATGTGTGGACAGTAATAGTGAATATACTCAGAAACGTTTTTAAAAGGTTGTTCACTTCCTTATTTGATAAAGTATTAATTATCAGCAAACACTGGCAATGCAGGCCAAGGGGTTTTGGGCAGCAGCCAGCAGTGTTCATTAGCCTTAACCATCTCTAAAATATTTTCAAATTTCATTCTTCCTCTACATCCTTAGGCTGTGTTTCTATGAAAGGCTCCTTGTCCTCTTGGAGATAGCTTCATTAGTCTTTCTAACAACTAACTGGCCATCTGGAAGTCAGCATGAGCTGGACAGGAAGTCAAGGATGGTCACCATTCATTTATCCATTTATCTGTTTGTTAATTCACCATTTCCTGAGTACCTATGAGGCCAGCTCTGTGTTCAGCAATTTTATTACAGAAAATGAGTTCAGATCTATCCTAAGAAGTTCACATGGATTAATTTAGTATTTATTAAATACTAGCTGTCTAATTGTTGTATGTAGGAAAAAAGTTTGTGCTTCAATAGAAAACTATTATTTGTCTCAGAGGACACCCATCTGATTATAGTCTCTCATTGTCTTTGAGCTGTATTACAAATCTTTAAGTTGAAGATAACTGGCAGAAATGCAAAAATCATTCTTACAGAAATGCAAATCCTATAAAGGCTAGAGATCCTATAGAGGAGAATGGTTGGTAGACGTCCAGCTGACCTCCTCCCTCTGAAAGGATCAAGTTTGCCTTCATTTGAGCAGACATTTCAGCCTTCCTGATCTATAAATGCATCTGTTCTTAGGATTCTCTTTAGAACTGGTGGTAACAGCTGTCAGATTTCATCACTGACTAGTGAGCAGAATAGAATGTAATCATGAACATGCATTCATTTGTATATCGGCATGACAGTCACGATTTTACCTTTTTTGAGTATTATCTTTTAACACACAATATACAGGGAACACTAACCATCAGCACAGTGGGGGAGGTTCCTGACATCCCAGATGACTGGCAATGGGGTGCTGGTTGCATTTGGTACCATCGCAAATTCTGGAACAAGGACTCTCTCCCCCACTGTCCCCACACCTCCTGTCCTCAAATCTGGCTCTCTGGGGCTTATGTTTCTCTCATGATATTGAAGGATACAGGCTAGGGTGGTCTGCACTGGCCAAAACTTCTAGAGGCTGGGGTGTTGCTCCTGGTAGATGGTCCCCAAGCAAAATCCTGTCTGCTGTGGACAGAATATCCTCAGTGGACCCCAGCGGGGACAGCTTACACGGTGTCTCTGTGCAGGGCTCAGCAGAGGGTGGGCAGGCGGGCCACTGGCTGAGGGGCCCATGCTATGGGTGTTAGGGATGACAAGGGTCACGCGGGAGGCAGAGGCCCTAAAGCCCCATGGTTCTTAAACCTGACTCAGGAAGCGAGCCCCATGTGAGGCCAGCCCGCATTTCAAAGGCAGATGTGCTAATAATCCCAAAGGAGGACCACTTTCTCCCCAATTCGGACAGAGTGGAAAATGACAAGGCAGCCCACCTGCTGTCCACTCGCCCGCAGGCATCTCCACACCTGTCGTGGCCCCTGCAGCCAAGGCGGGCCTGTGTCCATCTGGCTGTCTGGACACAAAGGAGGAAGGGTCTCCCTGTGGTCAATTTTCCACCCCGCCCCTCCCCTCCCCACCTTCCCAACAGCGCTCCTTTCATTGGGAAGGGTGGGGTGGGGAACTGACCATGCGGGAGGCCCTTTCAAAGAGGAAATAAGGTGTGCAGCATGACGCTTGACCCCACACCACTCTGAGTCTGCAAATGCCCATCCAAAGGCTTAGTTTGCAAATCACTCGCTTTTCAACAGCTGTCTATTGCCAGCCTCCGATGCACCGTGCACTTTCTTATGGTTGCTGGAGATGGATAAATGAACCATCAAACAACAATCTTTTGACTTCTGCTCCCTGGTTGCAGAATTTGGGAACCTGTCATGGCCTTTCGCCACCAGAAAAGACCAACCCCCCGCCCCCAGTTGACTGATTAATTTGGACGAGTTACCACTGTACGGATTGTGAGGTCGGTGAACAAAACTGCCTTTGACCACATGAATACATAAATGAAGAAATAAATGACAGAGCCCATGAGAAGATGCTTGTTCGTAGATTTTTAATTTCCTGTCAGCTAGTCTGGCATCACTTGGGGGTAGAACTAGGTAAAGTCGGCTGTAACCCCTACGCAAACATGGTTAACAACAGCACATTGACTTTAGAAAGTAAAACACTCAGTATTCTATGCAACAAGTTGGCAGACTACAACCCATGGGCCAGTTGCGTGCTTTTGTAAATAAAGTTTTATTGGAAAGCAGCCGTGCCCATTCATCTAATGTGTTATAGTGGCAGAATTAACTTGCTGGGACAGAGACTGTAAGTCCCCCAAAGCCTAAAGTATTTACCGTCTGGCTCTGTACAGAAAAAGTTTGCCAACCCCTGATCTATACTAAATACCTATTATTGTCATTGGTTAATGGCTGGAAACAGAAGCCACCTTAGTTGTTTTAGGGAGAAAGGGAATTTAATACAGGGAATCGGCTGTTTATAAAAGCAGTGGAAGGACTGTAGCTGAGGACAGCGCCCAAGACCTCCAGAAATAGCTCCTAGAACAACCCCACAGAACCAGCCAAGGTGGGGAGTGCCTCCCCTTAGGGGTGAGGGAACAAGTACATACCACGTTCTGGGACCAGGAAGCCAAGCCTGTGGCCCCCATAACTACCTCTGGGCACCCGTGGATTTAGAGACTGTGCACTGACCTCAAATGCAAAAACAATTCCCATCCCCTCTCTAATGACGTCGTCCATAGAACCATCACAGTGGGTGGCTAGTCGGGCATGAGCAGGCAGGAGAGGGGTCCCCGCCACCCAGACACACACATCCCAGGAGTGTCGGGGGCCATCAGGTGATGGTCAGGAGGTTGTTAACGGTCTCTCTAAAGTAATAACTGGTCACAGCTGACACCACGGAAAGGCAGGCGCCTAATAGATAAAAACAGCTGAAACTGATCAGCAGTTTCCCAATAAGATTCCAGGAGTTGGGGGCAGAGACACCAGACCCTGGGAACAGCCAACAAATGAAACCCCAAGTCAAACAGTCAAGCTGCGCACTGGTCTTCCGAGTCATCTGCTTGGCCTCTTCCAAGTGTACTTCCCTTTCCTTCCTGTGCTAAAGCATTTTGATCAACGTCCACTCCTGCTCTAAAACTTGCCTCTCTCTCTACTGTCTTGTGCCTCTCCTCAAGTTCTTTCTACTGGGGAGGCAAGAGTTGAGGATGCTGCAGACTCAGATCCCTTCCATGGTGAACAAAAGCATCACAAGGACGGCTCTTTCTCCTACATGAAGGCTGCAGAAAGAGATTTCAGCTGTTGCCCAGGACGGCTCACTGGGATCACGGGGAGTCCTGAGAGCTCATCGGAATACCGATCACAATGCCATTGAAGCCAAGCTTCGCGCAGGGGCTCTGGGGAGAAGATGCCCAGATTAACATAGGAGGTCATTAGGCAGCACCTTCCCTTCCCACGTATCCCCCCAAAAAAGCCTCCGAAAAGTGCTCCGTGCCCACTTTGCAACAGAAAGTTCAGTGCCAAAACCAAACAGTAATGGACCTTAGCGTCTTCTCAGAGTGGTGTTGGCAACACCAAAGATTGCGGCAGAGGGCCAAGTTTTGCATCCTTTTCTTATTTTTCTTAACAAAACTGACAAACTATAGACCACACACCACGCAGAGGTGGAGATGAGGTGACACTCCTGATGTTTTGGGTTTAAATTTATTATCACCATCATGCATGGCTCTCAAGCAACAAAGTGCTATGTTAATAAGTGTAGTAATAGATTCGAGCTTAGTGTCATAGGCTGTGAGAGAACAGGGTAGCAGAACCATACCTCTGTCCACCTCCAGGCTGGAACACGAATGAGGGGCCTTTCCCATCAGGGTCTCTGTGTCCACCTGCAGGTCAAGCGCAGACTTTGAGAAACAACTGCTGCTGCTGCCCTCTCGTGGCGATCCTCAGAACAGGCACTGGGAGAGCGAATGCTGTTTCTTATCTCACTGGGGAAATAAGGTGGTCAAAAACGTCACAAGTATCTTTGGCTTAACCTTGATCAAAACTCCTGGCCACAGTTACTCATCACTTGAGGGAATAAAAAGCCATCGATGTAGCTTTTTTGTCAGTTGGCCCAGGCTTTGAAAACGCAAAGCCCTTTTTGTAAGATTAGAAGGTTAGTAAATGTTTGCATATTAAATCAGTTAGCGTAACATTTAAGGTCAATATATACATTTTCTGGGTTTTGACATCCAATGTTACTTAGGAGGCAAAGAACTTTCTCCTTCTCTTGAAAGATTTACTCATTCCATGAAGCATGCACTAGGAACCTTCAGTCTCACTGCCACGATTTTGCCTGAGGGGGAAAGAAAAAATGAGCTTCCTAAACATAATTTTATGTGTTTGTAATTTTTTCCCAGAACACTAAAGTATTTAAAAATATTTAAAACTTGAAAAGCAGATATATGAACACTTACAGAATAATTTTAAATATAGTTTTATGCCAAGACAGAATTCATTATTGGTTTACTTCACTTAGATTACTTTAAAATCATTTAAGATCACTCCTAGTCAAGAGAAACTGTCAAACATGAGACTATTCCCATCGAAAGTGAGACAAGCAGAGAAGTCGACTCTGAAGATATTTCTGGTGAGTTTGCTTCCCCATCTTTCTTGCTGCCTGAGGTTCCAGCCTGGCACAGCTCCCAATCGGCCCTTATTCAAAATTTTAGATTTTGAGCATCTCAGGTTTTTGCATTCATTTTAAATTTTGCCCCTGAGGCAAGTGCCTTACTCACTTCCCCCGTGGTCTCCAAACTTGGAATCTTCTTACAGAAGATGATCATGCATGGAAGATGGTTGTAGAACACTGTACTCAATCATCAGGTGTGATAACACATTTTTCATAAGAGATCAATTTTCCCCAACCTTGTGATCATTAACTTATGAGCTATGACCTCATTGATCTAACACTGTTAAAATCAATCAACCTAAAAACGATGTTGATATGGTTAGAATTAGGGACAGAGCCAAGGCATTCTTCCTGAAAAATATATTTATTTTCAAGGAAAAATTGACAACAAAACGCTTGGCAACACAATAAGCCATTTGGATTTTTCCATGACAGGATTTCCATGCTTCGTTGGTGCAATAACAATAAACAAACGAGTCAATAAAACAGGTCACACAGATGATGAAAGATCGATTCAGTATTATTCTGCTAACATTTTAGATTTAATCTTCACATAATCTGGCTTTAGCAGAAGTCACTGAAACCAATATGTTTCTTTTTGGCTACATGGTTTTATAACCTTTTCTTGATTAGTATATTAACTAGCAGATTAGAGCATACAAGATTTCCTACAATATATTCAATGTACAGAAATAATGTTTCCCAATTCATCCACTTCAAAATGACCTTAAACTCCTGTATAGGAAAGATGAATTGCTTCTTTCTGGCAGACCTGGGAGCTGTCTAAGAGGCTCTTGGATGGACTTTGCAGCCATATCACACTCCTAAGAGGTGTGGATTTAGACATCAGCCTCTCTGCCCTGAACCACATTCTCTGTTGAACTTCGTCACCATTGATTTTTTTAATCTGAGGGTCAAAGCTTTCTATTATTTTCATTATATTTTTATCTCACTAGTTCTAACCTAATGCTCCAGGTAGTCGGGAACTTCTGTATTGTAAATATATTATCTAAATATCTCCTTTCATGGGTCATCTCTAAATCGGATCAGTGGGCTTTGAGCCCTCGCTAAAATGATTGAAAAGAACAAGACCAAGGTCAGACCTGGGTGTGCCTGCAGCAAAGGCTACCTCCAGGTGAATCTTCATTTAGAAATAGAGCAGCCAAGAACACACTGGAGCCATTGCTGTTGCTTGTCCTAAATGCATTCTCTTGCTTGCTAAAATTCGGATACCGGGGACTAAGGCATTCTCTGATAAAAAGACTCATCTCTGAAAGAAAATGAGATTGACTTATTTTGAGGCTTTCTCTCAGGAAGTGAGAGCAAGCACATGCTTCCTTTGCATGAATGTCATCTTCCTTCTGAGGCTCTCAAATGGGGTAACTCTGTTTCCCTGTTAGTGAAGGACATTTCCGTAGTCAGTGGCAAAAACCACATAAAATGCACTTAAGAGCAAAGAGAAGTGACAGGATTGCATAATTGAAAAGTTTACAGGTAGTTCTGGCTTCAGGCATGGCTGGATCAAGGGGTTCAGAAACAGTCACCAGGACTCAGTCTCTCTCAAGCTCTTGTTTCTGCTTTCACAGATGTTGACTTCATTTTCATTTCTAGGCAGTTTTGCCCTATCTAGAAGCCAGATATGCAGTATATCTAGGCTTCATCATATTAGCTATAATTCCAGTGGAAAAAAGAGCTTAAAAATACCAAGAATCAGTCCCCTTGGCCTGAGCACCCAGTTAGTATCAATGATCAACTTCTAGATCAATCACCATTGCTGCCTGTGGCAATGCTCCAAATGGTCCAGCCTTGGGTCCCATGCCACTGCTGTAGGAGAGAGGTGGGGCTGGACCCACACGGGTCAAATGGGATGCTGATTCCAGGAAAGGGGGACTAGGTTCCAGGAGGACAAAAACACAGATGTTCCCTCCACAGTGCAGTCAGAGCTCTGCCATGACCTGACAGCAAGCACTCAGATCTGCAGGTTTCCGAGACAATCGTCATCTCCCTGTTGAGAGTGGAGTTCACATTGACTCGCCTGCTGCTTCCTGATGCCATGCAGATCCTCCTGGTACCATGCTGATCCTCCTGACAGTCACTCAAACATCCATCGTCCAACTTCCCAGCGACCATAGTCACTGGCATGGCTAGCACTGCTCTTGGTCCTCAGTGAAGGGGTGGCCTGCCCCTCCACACCTGTGGGTATATCTCAGCAGGTGGGACGAGAGACTGAGATAAGAAATAAGACCCAGAGACAAAGTATAGAGAAACAACAGTGGGCCCAGGAGACCGGCACTCAGCATACCAAGGACCTGCACTGGCACCGGTCTCTGAGTTCCCTCAGGTTTTATTGATTACCATTTTCACTATCTCAGCAAGAGGAATGTGGTAGGAGAGCAGGGTGATAATAGGGAGAAGGTCAGCAAGAAAACATGTGAGCAAAAGAATCTGTGTCATTATTAAGTTCAAGGGGAGGTACTATGCCTGGATATGCACGTAGGCCAGATTTATGTTTTTCTCTGCCCAGACATCTCAGTGCAGTAAAGAATAACAAAGCAGCATTGCTGCCAACATGTCTCGCCTCCTGCCATAGGACGGTTTTTCTCCCATCTCGGAATTGAACAAATGTACAATTGGGTTTTATACCGAGACATTTAGTTCCCAGGGGCAGGCAGGAGACAGTGGCCTTCCTCTATCTCAACTGCAAGAGGCTTTCCTCTTTTACTAATCCACCTCAGCACAGACCATTTACGGGTGTCAGGCTGGGGGACGGTCAGGTCTTTCTCATCCCACCAGGTCATATTTCAGACTATCACCTTGGACAATACCCGGCTTTCCAGGGCAGAGGTCCCTGCGGCTTTTTGCAGTGCATTGTGCCCCAGGTTTATTGAGACTAGAGAATGGCGATGACTTTTACCAAGCATACTGCTTGTAAACATTTTGTTAACAAGGAACGTCCTGCACAGCCCTAAATCCCTTAAACCTTGATTCCATGCAACACATGTTTCTGTGAGCTCAAAGTTGGGGCAAAGTGGCTGGGGCGAAGTTACAAATTAACAGCATCTCAGCAAAGCAATTGTTCAAGGTACAGGTCAAAATGGAATTTTTTATGTCTTCCCTTTTTACATAGACACAGTAACAGTCTGATCTCTCATTATTCTCCCTTCACTCAGCTTCCTGAAGTCACTCCCTCTGTTTTCTGCTTTGATGCCCTTCTGCAACTATATTCATATCCTCTTTCTACATACATGTAATATTATAACTCATGGTTCGGTCATGCTCCTTTATGGAAGAGTTCCTTTTAAAAGAAATGGAGAAAGTGCTTAGAAAAAGTGTATTTAAAATAACTTTTCCCCTACTTTCATCCCTTTCAGTGGCATTTCCAAGGAAACTCTAGGATGAGTCCACTTACTTCTCAATCCCTTTAGCAGAAAGAATTTCAAAACAGTCTGTTCACACTTCTGTGGCATTTTCACAGTCTTCTTCACATTGGAACTATTTACTCGTGGTATGTTTGGGGGCGTCCGCTGCCTTCTGTGGACCAGGAGCACCTGGGGAGTCCCTTGCTCCTGGTGGAGCCTGGTCAGCACCTCACTCCGCGGCTTAGCGCATCGCAGACACAACGCACCTCGTCATCGGATGAATTGATTGGGCGTCTTGTCGAACACCAGCAGGGGTTGTGCAAATGATTCTCAGCTCCATCATGGCATAGCTGCAAATCAATCGCCGTCTTCCAGAATTCCTGGATACTTCTTTTTTTCCAATCAGAAAGACAGTAGCAATGCCTGGTGCTGAAGAAGTGTAGAGATGCTGATTTGTGTTTAGAGTGTGCTCAGAGTTGACCTTCCCAAGTTAAGAGGAAAATAAAGAGGAGAGAGAATTCCTCGGCCCTGGCCAGAAATGGAGGGTGGGCTTCCAGCCGGGTGCTCTGGCACCAGATCGGTGGTCACTCTTCTGGCCTCAAGGGCGTCAGCGTTGCCGAGGTGAACACAGCAACTCCCTTTCAGTCATGTTTTGCTTTCAGTTCCCCATGATCAATCAGGGTCTGAAAATATCCGATGGATCACTCCAGAAATAAACAATTTATAAGTTCTAAACTCTGTGCCATTCTGAGAAGCGTGATGAAGCCTGGCACGGTCCTTCTCCACCTTATCCCCAACATGAATTATTCCTTTGCCCGGCATGTTCGTGCTGCAGACACGACGCTCCGTGCTCACCAGTGGCTCAGTAGCCATCTTGGTGGTGAGCTGGACTTTCTCTGTGTCACGGTGCTTGCATCCAACTCACCCTGATTTAACTTCAGGATGGTCCCAAAAGACCATGTGCACTGGCAAAAGCAGTCATAAAGCGCTTTTTTTTTTTTTTTTTTAGTGAAAAGGTGAAAGTTCTCCACTTAATCAGGAAAGAAAAGGAATTATAAGCTAAGGTTGCTAAGATCTTCGGTAAGAACGAACCTTCAATCTATGAAGTTGTTGAGAGGGAAAAATAAATTTGTGCACAAGATACATAGAAGTCAGTATTATCCGAGGTTTCAGGCGTCCCCTGGGGGTCTTGGAGCTTGTCCCCGGTGGATAAGGGGTATGACTGTGGCTCTGCTTCCACTGGAGATCAGGACGCCTTCGATGTCTAAAAGAAAGCACGAGACCCTGAGAATGCACCCGGAACATGCTCCCCCAAACCTATCCTTGCTTGTAAAATCACCCACTATTCTCTGAATATTCTCTCCAAACAATTAAAGTGACAATTCTAATTTGTCACTCAGAGGATGTGGGGCCAAGTGTAGACATTAATTTTAAGACATTCTTAGGCCGGGTGCGGTGGCAACTCAGGAGGCCGAGGCAGGAGAATTGCTTGAACCCAGGAAGCGGGGGTTGCAGTGAGCCAAGATTGTGCCACTGCACTCCAGCCTGGGCAACAGAGAGAGAATCCGTCTCAAAAAAAAAAAAAAAAAAAAAAGAAAAGAAAGAAAGAAAAGAAAAAAGGAAAAAGATAAAAAAAGAAATTCTTTGCAAACAAAGAGTGAGAAACGCCCTGGAAATTCTCCCGCAGAGACCTGTGTAATGAAAATCAGATGGGCTTGAAGCTCTCGCTTTTTTCCTAGGTGAAGTTACCGGAGTTACCGGCACTATGAGCAGAACCTGCCCAAACTGGCAGAACGCCGTGGGGCCTCGAGGTCCAGTGCGAAGCACAAGTCCTGCCGGAAAGGAAGGCGATCAGGGCTGGCAGAGAGCAGCACGTCATATCGCTCGGCGGGTGCTCTGCATATACAGTGCCTGGGAGAAATGGGGAGGTGACGGGCATGGCAAGCAGGGCACGCTCCATGCAGGCCCCACCTCAAGATGGGCTCCACTTTAGAGGAGACCCCACTTGCGTGCCAAGAAGGTCAGTTAATGCCCCATTTCTTTCTGCGGCCCAGGGAGCACCCGGGGTGGCTCCTAATGCTGATGGCGTCTTCACCTGGCAGCTCCTGGAAGGGCATTGGGATGAGGAATTTGGCCAATGAAAGGTAGCCAACTGTTCAAACAGTGTCCAAGTCATGCAAACACAGAGCTGTAACCAATCTCTTATCATGCCTCTTTTTATGGTTATTTCTTGAAGAATTGTTAAACAAGGGTGGATTCTTCATGCCTCTTTTTCCTAGACCCTATAGGATAACTTCCTGACGTTACCACGGCATTTGTAAACTGTCACGGCGCTGGTGGGAGTGTAGCAGTGAGGATGACCAGAGGTCACTCTCATCGCCATCTTGGTTTTGGTGGGTTTTGGCCGGCTTCTTTACTGCAACCTGTTTTATCATCAAGGTCTTTGTGACCTCTATCTTGTTCCGACCTCCTATCTCATCCTGTCACTTAGAATGTTTAACCTCCTGGGAATGCAGCCCACGAGGTCTTAGCTTCATTTTACCCAGAGGGAGTTACTCTGGTTCAAACACCTCTGACAAATCCAGCTGTTTCTGTCCCTCACTTCTGTTTTCTGTACTTCGCTTTCCTTTCTCTGTTTAGAAATCTTCTTCCACCCCACGGCTGTGCTGGAGTCTCTTAGCCTACCCTGGCTCAGGAGACTGCCTGATTTGTGAATCATTCTTTGCTCAATTAATCTCCTTTAAATTTAATTTGGCTAAAGTTTTTCTTTTAACAACAGCAAGGGCTGACTGATGTATCTTAGAGCAAAATAGTCTCTCTTCAACAAGGCCCTGCGTGATGTGGGCCCTGTCTACCCCTTCAACTCACTGTGTATGACAACACAGACCTCCTGTCTGCGGCCTCAACCATCAAACTCATTCCTGCTTCAGGATCTGTGCACTGGCTGTTCCATCCTCCCAGGAATCCCTCTCCCGCATCCCACCGTTCTCCCGCATCCCACCGTTCTCCCGTATCCCACAGTGGCTGGCCTCCTGGGATGATTTTGGTGCCAGCTCTCACATTTCCTCCTCCAGGAGCCCTCCCCAATATCTCCATCTAATGGTGCCCCTCCATGTTCCTCTGTCATCAGCCCTGTTCCATGTTTCCTGGTAGCACTCATCACTACCACTTTTTACAGATGTCCTCACATGTTTCCTCTGTATCCTGTGTCTCCTCCTTCCAGATCATAAGCTTTCTGAGAACACGACCCATATCTGACTTATCACTGCTGCTGGCTCCAGGACCTGACTCATAGCAGCTGTTCCATAATATTTTTTAAACTGAACCTTAACTAATTTCCATCTCAAATATATATGCAGAAAAGATGGTTATCACACCCATAAGTTCACCTATGAAATCAACAAACCAGAATACATGCTTTGTTGAAGTCCAAAAAGAGAAGATTAGCAGGAGAATCAAAACAAAGCTAGCCCAAATGAGGAGCGGTTGTGAGGTCTCCATAAAGAGCCTGTCCTAGGAGGTGTGCTGATCCGGGCCCTGAGGGCAGGCAGGAGCCTGGGCTCCCAGCAGCTGAGGGCCTCCAGGTCTGTTTTCGTGTAAACTAGTGAGTAATCCCAGCTTCTCAGGTCTGTTTTCATGTAAACTGGTGAATGACCCCAGCTTCTCAGACCTCCTCAATCCTGCTAGGGAGTTTTGATGGTTTGGATCAGGAAAAAAAAGTATTTCTGGATGACAACCAAACAAACAAGTCAGCCTTCAAATTGGGCATCTCCTCATACCTGTCCCACCTGTATGGAAAAAATGAGAAAGTGTCCTTCCTCGGGAAGTAATAATCCAGATAATAACATGCTTGCCTGACACCATTCCTTTCATCTTAGCATCTCGTAGCACTTAGAAATATTTAGGATTTAATGGGTGTTACTGGGACGCAAAGTCATATTCCAAAGCACCCTGTATCTCCGGTTCCCCATCTGAGAATGGGCTTACTCTGGTCCATTATAATGACAGCCCAGTAAGCAAGGTGCTATTAGCCTGTTTCACAGATCTGGGGGAGTGAGAGCTAGGCAAGGTCGATAACATTGCCATCTACTCCCTGCCCCAGAAGTGCCATAGAGGCCAGTGACATCACATCACAGGTGCTTCGGGTTGGCAGGGACTCAGGAGGTTGGAGTCACAACTGCATGAAGAGGAATCAGAGCCTGGGAGTTCACATGCAGACCAGCAGGACAAAAGGAGTCCATCCACTCCAAGAGAATGCACTGCACAAAAAACCCAGTGGGGGAAAAAAAAAAAGTGAGCAAATGACTTGAGCAGACATTTATCCAAAGAAGATTTACAAATGGCCAACAATCACAAGCAAAGATGCTTGTATTAGTCTGTTCTCACACTGCTAATAAAGACATACCTGATACTGGATAATTTATAAAGGAAAGAGGTTTAATTGACTCACAGTTCCCCAAGGCTGGGGAGGCCTCAGGAAATTTAACAATCATGGTGGAATGAGAAGCAAACACATCCTTCTTCACATGGTGGCAGCAAGGAGAAGTCCTGAAGAAAAAGAGGGAAAAGCCCCATATAAAACCATCAGAACTTGTGAGAACTCACTCACTATCACAAGAATAGCATCATGGGGGTAACTGCCCCCTGATTAAATTACCTCCCACTGGGTCCCTCCCATGACACAGGGGCATTATGGGATTGCAATTCAAGATGAGATTTGGGTGGGGACACAGACAAACCATTTCAATGCTCAACACCATTAAGTTATGAGAGAAATGCAAATCAAAACTACAATGAGATACCACTTCACATCTCCTAGGATGACTCTAGTCAAAAAGGTGAACAACAAGTGTAGAGAAGGACGTGGAGAAAGTGGGGCTCTCCTGCATGACTGGTGGGAGTGGACGATGGTGCAGTCACTGTGAACAGCAGTTTGGTGGTTCCTCAAAAAGTTAAATGTTGAGTTACCACATGACCCAGCAGTTCCAATCCTAGGCTTAGATCAAAAGAACAGAAAACAGGTCCTCACACACAACATATTCACAACACATTCATAGCAACACTATTCACAATAGTAAACTGATGGATTAGTGGGTACGAATACAGAGTTTGACAGAAGAAATGGGACCCAGCGTTTGATAAATCAGTAGCGTGACTATAGTTTCCAATAATCTCTTGCATATTTCAAAATAGCTAGAAGAGAAGAAATAGAATGGTTCCAGCGTAAAGACAATATTTAAGATGATGGTGATCCCAAGTACATAGATTTGATCTTTAGAAATTATTTGAATGTATCAAATTATCACATATATCTCAAAACTATGTACACCTATTATGCATCAATTAAAAAACTTTTTAAAAAATAGAAACAATGGATGAATGGATAAACAAATTGTGATATATCCATGAAATGGAAGATTATTCAGCCCTATAAAGGAACGAGGCTCTGATATGCACGACAAGATGAATGAGCCTTGAAAACAACATGCTAAGTGAAAGAAGCCAGACACAAAAGGCCACATGAACTATAATGTCTTTATATGACATGTCCTGAATTAAATAAAGCCATAGAGGCAGGAAGTGGATTCATGGTTGCCAGGGACAGAGAACAGGGAGAAACACAGAAGGACCACTAGTGGATACAGAGTCTCCTTTCGGGGTAATGATAATGTTTTGGAAATAGGTAGAGGAGGGGACTATACAACATCGTGAATGTACTAAATATCACTGAGTTGTTCACTTTAAAATGATTAACTGTATGTTATATGAATTTCAGTTTAATTATTTTAATAGCAGAGTTTCTTTACAATAAAATGACAATCGCTGACATTTACTGAGCCCTTCTATATGCCAGCCTCCATTATCACCACTGGGCTCGGATCAGCTCAGTTATTCCTCCCAGCAACGCTGCCAGATAGAGACTATTAGTCTCACTCACAGATGAGAAAACTGAGACACAGAAAGTTAACAAATTGCCCAAGTGTCCCAATATAATAAGGGGCAGAGCCAGCACAGACCCAGGCATCTAAACAACCAGGGGTCCTGCACCAGGAACCTTTGGGCACTGGAAATTCATGCTGCTCACTGGGTGCCTGCTCTTGGGGTGCCTCTGTTCTGAAGGGTGGGCACAGGTGATGAACTAATTGCCAAAAAAGGCTCCTTGCTGGCTGTGAAAAGCCCTCTGATCAAATGCAAATACTAACCAAAGTTCAAGTTGGAACAACACTCTTGCATCGATTGCAACTGAGATTGGCTAAAGATTCATGAGTTTGGCAAAAACAACCAGAAGCATTCCATGAAGTTTAACTGTCTCTCACGGAATGTATACTAAATATGATTGTATACTTTTTATTCTTTGTAATTTGTGTACTACACAATCTTTACATGAGTAAAATTTATTATATATGTGTATATAGATGTAGGTATGCAGCACAGAGATGTATATATCATATGTACATCACACCCCCAGCCTATAACTTGTTATTAAACATTTTCTGCAAAACCATTCCCTACTCATGGAATTTTCATTCTCCTGTCAATCTCCAGGGTGAGCAATGTGGGGATCACAGAACAAATTCAACCTAAAGAAGAAAACTGTCTGAATATAAGCCCATAGAGGAAGTCAGAGAGACCATTCTTTGAGAAAAAAAAAGCGTTTAGTGTTGGGGACCATCCTAGACTTTCATTTACCCAACAGTGTGAGTTTAGGCCATCTATTATCTAGATCTGTTATCTATTATCTCTATTATATTTAATCTCAGGAAGACTCAGTTTGCTTATCTTTAAAGCAGGGGACACAAGAGGAATGACTGAGTTGTCATGAAGATTAACAGCCGCTAAAATATGTTGGTTCTAAGGGCTGACCCTGAGCTAGGCATTCTACATGCATTCCCTCTGAATCCTCACAATACCCCTAATATCTACCAATCCCTCTGGAATGGGGAAGCAGCGGCAGAGGGAGGTGAGCACAGCCTGACCCTAGGGCGCAGAGCTGCACAGAACGCGTCCATGCTCCGACCACAGAGTCTGTTCCCAGCTCCTGGCCTCCGTGCCCAGCTGCTGCGCACACCCCCGGCTCAGCGTCGCACAGAGTCAAGCCTGATAAGCGGTATTATCCTGGAGGCAAGACTGCTCACTGGCTTTGGCTCGGTCGCCTGCTTCCGGAACCTGAAATCCACAAAGGTGCACACAGATGTGGGTCGCTGCCTTCCCAGGAGGCTCTTGCCCGGTCCACCTGGGGAAGCGCAGGGCAGCGGGCACAGGATTCTCCCATCAGACACCGCGAGAGCATCTCCGCGGCGGCCTGCAGGGACCGCCGTCCCCACCAGGGGGCGGCGTACGCGCGTCTCTCGGAGCCAGAACCCGCGCGCGGAGGCTGCGCTGACCGGAAACAGCGCCCGGGCGCTCCCGCGGCTCCCGCCTCAGCGAGGTCCCCAGGTGCCCCACGTCCCCCGCGCGAGCCCCGGCACGCGAGCCCCACAGCGCTGCTCTAGGGCTTGTGTGGATCCTTTTGTCCCCACCTCCAAGGAGCTCCTCTGACCCGAATTCCTGCTGGCCTCACACCAGGCCAACACCCGGAGCCGCGCGCTTCCCCAGGGAGGATCCCGGCCCCCTCCAGGGCCGCCTCAGCCAAGGAGCTCCCGCTGGGCCGAAGGAGGCCCAGAAAACACGACCTACTGGGAGCAGATGTCATCCACACACAAACACACTCGTGCACATGCATACACACACGCATACACACACGCATACACGTGTTCATGCACGCCCATGTGCAAACATGCATATGGCATATGCGCGCACACAATGCATACATTTACCCTATCTACACGCACATACCTGAACACATACACACACATGCATACATTTCCCCACACCTACACACATATGAACACATGCACACACACATGCACGTGTGCACGCATGTGCATACACATATATGGACTTACACAGGCATGCACATATGCATGGTGCATTACATACACTACCTACACACATGCACACACACATACAGCTGCATACATATACACACATGCACACAATACACCCACATATACACACATGCACGCATATGCATATGTACACCTGCATACGTGTGCACACATGCACACATGCACTACATACATGCATACATGTAAACAAATGCACACATATACACACATATACCCCTGAATACATGTACACACTTGTACATGCATAATACACCTGCAAACATAAACACACATGCAAATGTGTAACACATGCACACATACACACATGCATGCATACGTGTTTGTATGTATGCACACACACCTCCCAGTGGCTGGCATCTGGTGAGGATGAATAAATATTTGCCAAATAGGTGAAACTACACATGGGCATCACAGGGGAGGCCCTCTCCCCCACAGGGCCTTTGGACCTGCCAGTCCTCTCTGCCTGTTTACTATTTTCTCACCTGGCTGAATTCCACTTAGACCAGATGTTGCAACACAGGCCTGCAGGACACACCTGGCCTACAGTTGTGTCTTGTATGGTTCACTGACTACTTTAGAAAGTTACAAGGGCTGGGTGCGGTGGCTCAAGCCTGTAATCCCAGCACTTTGGGAGGCCGAGACGGGTGGATCACGAGGTCAGGAGATCGAGACCATCCTGGCTAACACGGTGAAACCCCGTCTCTACTAAAACAATACAAAAAACTAGCCGGACGAGGTGGCGGGCGCCTGTAGTCCNCGACAGAGCGAGACTCCGTCTCAAAAAAAAAAAAAAAAAAAAAAAAAAAAAAGTTACAAGTTGGCAACATTGAAAAACTGAGAGATTTGATACACATTGGAAAATCCTGTGGCCTTGGAAGATCACATATCTGGCAAGATAAACTCCTACTCACACCCCAGGGAGTGACCAAAGCTGGAGAGAGGACACCTCCCCAGATGGCAAAGTTCCCTTTGCCACTGCCCACTCCTTCATGCTCTATTGTGCCTCATCGCTCACGCATCCACACTACTTGCTCAACACCTGCAAATGTGTGCATTTTTAGCCTCTGACTTCACCTGGATTCCTCTTCCAGGAAGCCCTCCATGAACCTCAGGGTTGGGGCTTCTCCTCGGTGCTCCCACATCTCCCTGGATGGAGGCTGTCTCTAGCAGCAGGCCGGGGGGCTCCCTGAGGGTCTGCGTTCTGCTCACAGCCGTGCCCCGGCTCTGAGTGCCATAGGTGTAAGGCGCACAACAGGTACTCAAAAAATGTTGGTGGAATCGGCAAATAATCGCAGAGCGCTTTATTGTGGAAATCTGGGCTGAGCTTTACAAGGGGAGCTTGAATTTAGGAGCCGAGAAGAGAATGAAAGAATCCAAGGCAGGAGAAGGTCAGGGCTGCTGGAAGGGAGTGGACACTCACTTGTTGGGGAAACAGCAGCCTGGTGTGGAGGTCTGGGCAGGTGTTGGGAACCACGAGGGCAGCGAGGTTGTCCTGGCGGAGTAAATGTTCATTGTTTAGCCACCAGTCTGTGGTACTAAAGATGAAGCGACTAGAATCCTTGGGACGAAAGGGAGGTCTAAAAGCATTCTTTGAAGGAACCCATAAGAAATTCACAGTAGTGTTTCCAGGAGCCGTGCGGCCAGTGGACCCAGGTGTGGCGTCTGCTTTCCCCCACTGCCACCTGACTCAGGCGGTATAAGGAGCAGAAACATCCAAGGCCTGGTGTCCTCAAATTGGTGGCAGAATGCCTGGACCCTGAATAAGATGATGAGGCAGGAGACAAGAGTGGCCTGGTGACTCGGGAACAGTCAGTGGCTGCGATCTGCATGCAGGACCCAGGGAGCTGCCTCCAACCCTCCCTACTCCTGCTCCCCAGGGGTTAGTGGAGAAGCTTCCAAGGGCTGTGTGCAAAGGCAGGAAGTCCAAGATCCTTTTAATGAGTTTACTCAGCCTTTGGAATATCAAGTATTTGTTTTCCTAAGACTGGAAAGAAAGGGTCAACAGTCGGCCCCCTCCTGAGCAGCCCAGCTGCTTTGTCCTCAATTTGTTTGGGCCTCTAAAGAGCTCACGTTTATCAAAGGACGTTTCGCACCTGAGGCCCCGAGTTACTGCTGCCTGGAACACAGGGCTTTAGTAATCCGCTCAAATCCCCAGGCCAAACAGTGGCACCAAACAGATCTCCTCCGAAATCACTTTGAACTTCAGTCCCAGGAGGCATTTTGGCTTATGCAGGATGGTCTTTGAAGAGGAAGTTGCTCTCTGTCCTCCTTCGGCGGCGGGACAGAGGACGGATCCAGGCGTGACTGTGCTGCAGATTTGCCAGCCTGCCCTCCGTCAGTGCCGGGGCAGCCTGTCCGCCTGGGCTGCCCTCTGGGGCTCCTTCAAAGGCGCCACTTCCCAGGGTTCACAGGCTTCAGGGCAGGAGCTGACCGAGACCACAGGCGGTCGGCAACCCAACCTCCTTTATTCCTTTGAGTTTTGAGGGTTGTTTTGGGGGAATTTTTTGGGTGATTTCTTCTGACATACTAACAGAAAAGTTGTAAGACTGGCAGAGAGCATTCCTGGATCCTTTCAGTCAAATACGCCAAAAAGGAACACCTGTCCACATTTAACTACATTTCCTCTCTCCCTCTCTGTTTCACACCCTTTCTCTTTATACACATACACACACACGCACACACGCCTACACACACACACATATAAAATTTTTCCTTAAGTGTTTTTAAATTTAACCTCTAATGATATAATGAAACTCATTCTCCTTGTAAAACATTAAACCCTCCCAGACAAGGAGAACATCCCACTGACCATTACCCTCTCCCCACCTAAGGACCTTTCACGTTTCATTTCCACGCATGGATGTGTGCCCCACGGAGTGACACCACAGGGTGGAACTCAGAGCTGGAATCTCTGCCCCATCTCCTGTGACATGTTTTTCTACCTGTCTGCCAACACGTTTTTATATATCCTGCAACTTAGATCTCTTCCTCAGCAACTTATCTCAGAGATCTCACCAAGCTGGTATGTAAAGTCTCTGCCATTCTTTTTTAGCTGATGCCATTAAAAATGTTTTTACTCATCAGATTGGCAAAATATTAAAGGTTGATATTATCATGTATGGGGGAAGGTGTGAGGGAAATGTTCTCATTGGTGGGGGTGTAAATTAGAGCCACTTTAGGACAATTTGGCAGACCTATTAAAATTCACACTATGACCCAGCGGTTCCAGTTCTCTGGATCTGAATGAGATCCCTTCAGCGGGCAGGCACGGGCACATGGAGGCATGCAGCGAGCTTGCCCATGGCAGGGCTGGAGCAAAGGGTTGGAAGCTGGAATGCACCTGGGTAGGGGGTGACCAGGGACATCCCTGCAGTCGGGGATACCATCAACCATAATTCTCAATGTGAGATTCCCATGAAGGTTTCTTTAAAAAAACAACAAAACAGCCCGGTGCGGTGAATCGTGCCTGTAATCCCAGCACTTTGGGAGGCCAAGGCAGGTGGATCACTTGAGGTCAGGAGTTCGAGACCAGCCCGGCCAACGTGGTGAAACCCCCGTCTCTCTAAAAAAAAAAAAAAAAAAAGCTGGGCGCTCGGTGGCTCCAACCTGTAATCCTAGCCACTTTGGGAGCCGAGACGGGTGGATCACAAGGTCAGGAGATCGAGACCATCCTGGACTAACACGGCGGAAACCCCGTCTCTACGAAAAAATACAAAGAAACTAGCCAGCGAGGGGCAGGCCACTGGTAGTCCCAGCTACTCGGAGAGGCTCGAGCAGGAGAATGGCGTAAACCCAGGAGGCGGAGCCTTGCAGTGAGCTGAGATCGCCACTGAACTCCAGACTGGGCGACAGAGCAAGGCTCCGGTCTAAAAAAAAAAAAAAAAAAAAAAAAAAAAAAAAAAAAAATAGCTTGGCATTCGCACATTGCCTGTAATCCCAGCTACTTGGGAGGCTGAGCAGGAGAATCTCTTGAACCCAGGAGGCAGAGGTTGTAGTGAGCCAAGCTTCCACACCACTGCACTCCAGCCTGGGACGACAGAGCAACACTCTGTCTCAAACAAAACAAAACAAAACAACAACAAAACAGAGACACCCAGGTCAAATCCTCAGATTTTACTTTTTATTAATTTGGTCTGGGATAGGATTGAGGAATCAGTATTTTTTTAAAGTTCCTTAATGATTTTAATCATCAGCTGGGACAGAACCACCGAGGTCCCCTGGCAGAAATGGCTCCAATAGGATATCAACATGAAGTTTCCCCATTGGCCTGCAGGTGGCGTGAGTGAGCAAGACGTGGGTTAAAAAAAGAAAGGAAAAAAGGAAAACCCCACTGGACCATTTCATTGCCCCGGCACTGCTGCTATCCTGGGTGCTGTCCTTCGGGTTTGTGGGGAACTTTGTGGAGCTCCTTGATTAGGCCCAAGTCGCCACTGATCACAAACCAACACAGGGCCTCCAAGCGGGGCCCCACCCCACTGCCTTGAGCAGGTCCTGCTGCACCCAGGCCCGTGATAATGGAGATGACCGCAAGGCTCTCTGCTCACCGCTTTAAATGCACCATTTCATTTATTCCACCTTACCACACTGGGAGGTCGGGACTCCTACCCACCCCACGGCAGGGATGCAATTTTCCTGTATGAAAATTACCAAAGAGGAAGCTGAAGCAGCAATGTGGTGACTCTGAGCCACAACTCGAGGCTAGACGGCCTCTTTGTTCTCAAAGTGTGTTCCTAAGGTACCATGGGGCATGCAGCAAACTCATCATAGAACATGCAAATGTTTTCTTTTCTTTTTTTTTTTTTTTAGAAAACAGGAACATCTGTCAGACACCTTGCAAATTACTTCTGTTAAGTTATTTGGACCTGGGGACTTCACAAATGAAACAGGTGTTTCTTTCTCCTAGGGCACTATGAAAACATCATTAAGACACGAAGGTGCTGGTGGACCGAGAAGGTTTTGGGGAATGTCTGTCTCAGATCTCATGATCACACTACACCATAGCCCTGGTGCCGCCGCCCCTGTGGAGTACCTTTCCTGGATCCCCACCACTGCAAGAATAAAGCCCCAAATCCACATCCTGGCAATCGGTACCCCCATAGGTGACCGTCCAGCATCCTGCAGCCAAGACCCTGCCATGCCAGACCACTGGATGTCCCCTCCTCTGCCAAGACCATGCGATGCCAGACCACGGCTATTCGTTCCCTCCTCTGCAGAGATCCTGCCACACCGAACCACCGGATGTTCCCTACTGGATGTCCCCTGCTCTGCTGAAACCCTACCACACTGGACCACCAGCTGTTCCCTCCTCTGCTCTGACTTTGCTCCCTCCTCCTCCTAAAACAATATGTCACCCTCTCGACGTGTCAAGATGTGCACTTGCCTCTCGAGGCTAGCTCAAGGCCCACTGTAGCCAAGTAACTTCCCAAGAACCTGGCTCTGGAAACCCAAGGGTATTTGCTTGTTCTTTCACCTGACTTTTGAGGACCCAAAGGGCAAGGGCCAAGCCCTATTATCTTGGTATCCCTGCATGTGCTCTGTATTTCTCATTAAAATACAAACTACTGGGTTCAAGGCCTCAGTACAGTTGAGCAGGTTGTGCACTGCACAAACCACCTGGCTGAGCAGAAAGGAGGGACTGAAGCATCGAGTCTGTCAGCAGGGAAAACCTCTTATGACCTCTTACGACTAATCCACAGAGGTGTGTCACGGACTGCAGTGGCCTATCCATGTCAGATATTCCTGTCTTCATCACCACTCTACCAAATTTTGGGCCCCAACAGCACAAATCCTCACGCCTATTCACTGAATAAACAGCAAAGTCACACGCGTGAGCCCTATTCTGTTAAGAACTCTGAAATCTTCCACAAAATGCAAGCTTTTCTAATAATAACTAAGTAACATTTATGTGTTACGAACATAACTTACTTCATTACCAAAAGCCCATAAAACCATAAATTAAACACAATTATGTTCATCTTCATTTTTAAATCGAGGAAATAGATTCAGAGAGATTACATAAGCTTTCAAAGACCACACAGCTCGTAAGTGGTGGAGTCATGAGAACATCCATCCAGGGCATGTGAGTTTGCACATACCATGAATTTAGAGCCGATGTTTGTGAATTGGTGGTGGATTCTTCCTGACCCGAGGGTTGCAGTCAAAGTGGCACCTTCTTCCTGCGAGCAGACCCTGACTGTGGGAGAGGCGGCAGTTCTCCTGAGGGATCAGTTCTGCAGGATTCAGGGGGCCTATGCCACCAGGCCTTCCAGTGAGTGTGAGCACCCAATCCCCTGTGTTCAATCCCTTCCTGCTTAAGGTAGCTGGAGCAGTTTCTATTCACGTAACTGAATCTTGACTGTTACATGTCCTCTCTCACCTCAAGAATCCCAGTCTTGCTGACACATGTCTTCACTTCACCGCTTTCCCATCGGCAAGGCCTCTGCCTTAATTCGGGCCTGCATGGCTCCTCCCTGGAAATCCCAAGGCAATGCAGTTTTGATTCACTGTGGTTCCAGGTTTTTCACCTCTCCAATCCCACCTCCCAAACCCTGTTGCATCCCTCCCCTGGGTGGGTTCAGTCTTGCTGGGGGAGAGGACCCAATTTACACAGACTAACACTGTAAAAGGCCAAGCTTATCTCCTAAACCTGGCAGCTGACGCGCCGGCCACTTGCTGTCGGGCCTTCTCGTAAAGGTTTGACATGTCTTGTCCTAAGGGCATCCTGGGGGAGGTGCAAGTTGATCCCTCCTCTTCTGAGGAGTCGGGGTTGGAGAGGGGGCATGTGGTTGGATCTCACAGGTATTTGGTAAGGGGGGGCCTGAGATTTGAGACCCTCTAGTTTCATAGCACCTCAAAAGCACTTTTGGCTGCTCCTCAGAGAAAGGGATTCGCTTTCTATCACAGTCTGCACACATCCAATGACAGTGTCAGAAACCGACACGTGTGCCGTGCATTCAGCCCTGTGATATTTCCCATTCTAGTTTATTTCAGTCTGGGCAATTCTGTTCCATGCCAGCCTAGCCTATTCTATTCTATTCTATTCTATTCTATTCTATTCTATTCTATTCTATTCTATCCCATTCTACCAATCCTACTCTACTCAATTTCACCCTGTCCTATCCCAGATTCTAACTTACCTTATTCCCTACTCATCTTTCCACCTTAGCTTGCTTTTCTAGTCTTTTTTTCTCAACCAGGATCCCAAGAGAATTAAGCTCGAATGTCCTGAGCCATTCATTGTATATCAATCATCAACCTTTATCCTAGAAACCTAGCGGGGTACTAGTTATAATCCATTTTTGTGAGAATCAAGAAACTATTTGCTTAGATCATTTTCTATGTTTTATGGTTCAGATAAGAAACTCTGGTTTGAAGTCTAAAATGATCTCACAACCACTAGTGGGTCACTCACTCTATCTGCCTGCCTGCCTCTCTTTGAGGTTTATAATAGAGCCACACCCAGGCAGGGTTAACATTTAAATATGCCCCAGATTTTCAGAACCCTGTCTTGGCATTTGTTTGTTTTATTAATACACTAGGAGTTCCCCAAATTGAATTGGCCTCACCCTCTCAACCTCCAAGATGCTCTGTCCCTGCCAAGACAAATTTATAACTCCCTGCTTCTCAAAAAATAAAGGTCAGCCTCCATACTTTGATGTTTAGGATCTTCCGTGGCTCAGCCTCAAACTGCCCTCCTGGCCTAAAGGCTGCTGTGCCCCGCCCACCCCTCCTCTCTGTCCCCTGAGCACGTTCCTCCCTTGGTGGACTCTGGCCAGCCTTCCTTGTACAGCCCTGGCTGCCCCTCCCCTCCACAGCCCCTTCACACTCAGGTCACTCCCTAGAGGAGAGGACAACTGTCCCTCTGTCCTTCCAAAGCCATTGATGCAATGATCCCAGGGCCATGTGTGTGCAGAGACTGTGCTGGGCAGTGGGAGACGCGGTGATGAGAAAGTGAGACCAGATCCTGTCCTCAGGGACCTCAGAGTCTCATTAAGGGATGATCATGGTAGATAGCATCTTTATATGCTACTGATTATGCTTCAGATACTGTTCAAAGCACTTTACACAGATGTGCTTACTAAATCCTGGAAGCAAGCCCATGAGGCAGTACCATTATTCTTCCCAGTTTGCAGATGAAGACAGAGGCACAGAGAGGGTGAGTCACTTGCCCAAAGCCACACCGCTTTTCAGTCATCAAGCTGAGATTTGAATCCAGGCAGTCAAGCTACAGAACCCATGGTCTGAAACAATTGAAAACCAGAGTCTGTTCATCAGAGAAGCATAGAGAACATTCCTGTTGTCTTCCAGGGGAACGTGACTTAGGCTTGAGGTCAGGAAAGGATTTTCTCTCTTTAGACTCATGTCCCAGGTCAAGACCATCTACCAACTGATGACTCTAAAGTTATTTCTTCAGATGCACTTGCACACCTGCCTCATCAGTATCCCCATGGACATGGCTGAGAGGCCTCTCAAAATTTTCAAGTCCCCAAGCAAACTCATAGTCTTCCTCCACACACTGTCTCCTTCCACACTTGTTCCCATCAGCACAGTTAACACCCATCCTCTTGACAGCACAACCCCAAGCTTCTGAATCATTTGACTCGCGTCTCTCTCTCTCTCTCTCTATTTCTTTCTTGCGCACACCCCCGTCTCTTTTCCCACCCAAATATTGCTTCTGTGAGACCAAAGAGTTTTGCTAGGGTTTGGGGGTTGCTTTTCTCTGCTTGCTTTAATCACCATATGCCCGGCGTCTAGATTAGGGTCGGCATGCATTCTCTGTCCCTGGTTAGGTAGCAGATCCTTTAACCTTTGCAGACCACGTGGTCTCTGCGGCAAGCATTCCACCCTGCCGCCAGGGCACACAGCAGCCACGGATGATATCTCAGTGAGGGAGCGCGGCTGTGTTCCCATAAAGCCTTATTTGTAGACACTGAAAGTTGACTTTCTTCTAAGTTTCATGTGTCACGAAGTAGTCTTCTTCTTGTGCAATTATTTGAAAATGTAAAAATAGTTATTCGCAGGCAGGCTGGATCTGGGTTCAGTCCCGGAGCCGTCGTCAGCTGCGCCCTAGCCTGCCCGTAGTAGGAGCTCTATGAATATTTGCTGACTGAGTGAGGAATGTGACTTTGGATCTTAAATGTAAGATAAGAGAGAATTGATCAGATGATGGAGAGAAATAATCATCCAGACAGAGGGGACGGCATGGGACAGGTGCAGGTGGGGTTGAGTAACTTGCCCAGGGTCACACAGCCTGTCGATGGCCAAGCTGGGCTTCAAATACAATATCTGAGGCATACTTATACTAAAAATTGTTTCATTGTTTATCTGGATTTCAAATTTAACTGGATGTTTTATATTTTACCTGGCAATTCTGTTGCTAGGGCGAGCCCTGGGCACAGGAGGGACCCCTGTAGATGCTTAGAGACATGAGGATAGGAAAATGTTCTTGTTCGTCTGCACCAAGAATGCCAGTGGTGGCAGGAGACAGGCAGCCCACGTGTGGGCTGCAGGATGCTGTTTCACACCTGAGTGCTCAGAGAGGGGCAAGCTTGAGACAGGAGCGTGTGCACGCGGCGGGCTCCGGGGCTACACCTGCTGAGAATGTAAAGTGCCCCACTTTCCTCTGCATTTCTCCATTTATCAGCCACCTGCCACCGTCTGTCATTCCCCAGGCTCAGGATGAGAGTTGGAGGCGGCTTTGTGAGCCACACAGAACCGGGAGGAAGCACAGCCGCCTGGCCTCCTGCACAGCAGGGCGTGGCAGCCTCTAATTCAAACACAGGCAGGCGGGTCCTGGCCCCTGGGTGAAAGACAGCCGGCCCAGGGTTTTCATTAAGGAGGTAGAGAAGAATGCTTCCTTGGCCTGCTGCCCTTTCTCCTGCCACAAAAGAGGGGTCGGGAGCTGTGGTGGGCTACAACTGCACCCCAGAGCTCCGGCAGGGCGCCCAGTCCCCGACTTCCGGGCTGACAGTCTCCGAGACAGAGGCGGCCTTCCTCCCTGGGCGTCACACTGGTGCTTCGAGACCAACAGCTGCCCCTTGCCGGAGCAAAGCGTTTACTAATGAATTTGCCAATGGCCAGCCTGGAATTCACCCTCTTCAGCTTGATCATAAGAAAAATTTAGCTCAAATGTAGAACTGCTGAACAGTTTAGGGGCCAGGGTGTCAAGTGCTACCTGAAGAGGTAGGGAGCTACCCACTCCAGTGCTATTTTCCATGTCATGAGGACCCTGGTGGTATCTGCCTTGCACTGGGCTTGGCGAGGGTTCCTGGAAACCCGTATTCATGTAGTGCAAAGTGGCCCAAACCTTGAAAAGGCTGGAAACCAGTATGTGTGTCAGTTGGGTTGAAACAAGTACATGATTCAGTGAGATCAGGTGTGTACAATAGAGAGTAGTGGAGACTGGGGCAAATCGGGACTGCCGGCCCCATCTGAACAGGGGAAGCTGCTGCTCCCTTCCGCTGAAAGTCGCCGTTTGGTGAAAGCATGCTGGGACATCTGACTTTGCATTGGTGTTGGAAATCTAGATTTTTTAAAAATGTAAAGACTCAAATTCTGGGGAAACAGAAAACATCTGTGGACCAGGTTTGGCCTGAGAACTGCTAATGTACAACTTCTGCTTAAATCACACTGCAGCCTGTGTGTGGACTCCATACAGGCATATACACTTGTGGACACCCAGGACTCCAACTCGTGAGGCCTGTGGGGAAATGTCACATGCAGGAGACACACACACACACACCCCACCACCACCACCAGCACACACACACACCACACATACACCACCACAACAACAAACACACACAACCACACACACAACCACACTGCCACAGCCACACACAACCACACACATATACAAACGACCGTACACACAACTGCACACATATAAACACACACACCACACACAAAACCACAACCACACAAACCACAACCACACACAAGAACATACACAACCACACACAACCACACATCACCACAACTACACATAACCACACACACAACCACAAACACCACCACAACCACACACAGCCACATACAACCCACACCCACAACCACACACAACCACAATCACACACCACCACAACCACACACACATAACCCTACACACAACTATCACAACCCCACACACACCACCACAACCACACACAAACGACCACACACATCACAACCACACACGTATACACACACCAGACAAAAACCACAACCATACACCACATACCACCACAACCACACATGAGAACAACCACACAAAAGCACACACACAACCACAACCACACACCACCATACGCACAGCCACACACACACCACACACAAGCACACACACCAACACACACACAACCAGACACACAACCGTACACACACATAGCCACACACACTGCAACACACAACCACACATACAACCACAACCACACAACCACATACCACCACACACGCAACCACACACACAACCATGCACAACCACATACATACAACCACACAACCACACACAACTAACCAAACACCACCACAACCACAACCACACATACAATCACACACCTCCACAGCACACACAACTGCACACATAGCCATGCACAACCACACACACAAAACCCCACACGCAGTCACACACACAACCCCAACCATACACACACCACCACAACCACACACACAACCACGCACAACCACATACAACCACATAACGACACAACCAAACACACACACATCACCACAACCACACACACAACCTCACACACAACACAAATCACACACAACTACATAATCACACACAAATAACCAAACACACAAACCACTACAACCACATACACACACAAACACACACACCCAACCATAACCACACACACACCACATACACCACCACAACCAAACAAAAAACTGCATACACACCACCAAAACCACACACACACAACACCACCAAACAAAACACACACACACATCACCACAACCACACACAACCACAATGAAAAAACACATACACCACCACAACCACATACACAACCACACAGGCACACAACCAAAACCGCACACACCACACACACAAACAACCCCACACACATCACCACAACCAACCACACACACCAGCATACACAACCACAACCACGCACACAACCACGCACAGACAACCAACCACTCACTTCAGCACAGACCCTGAGCTGGGAAAGCAAAGATAGCCGATCCTGAGTGCCCCTACCTGCCAGGACGCACCCCTAGGAGTCTCTATGCATCAGCCCTCTCATTCTCTCGCTCGTCCCAGCAGTGAGTACCATTATGATCAGACTCCTTTTGCAGATGGGGAAACTGAGGCACTGAGTGTCAAGTCACTTCCTAAGGTGTGACAGCTGCTCAAGGGTAGCCAGGCTGTGGAGCCAGCTGGACTGGCTCAGTAGCCCTGCCATCTGCCCAGCTGGTCAGGGGCTGCCTGCGTTCTCCACAGTGCAGGGGGGTTGGAATCTGTTCACTCTTCCCAGCATGGAGGGTGCAGCAGTGAGAGCAGTGAAGGTGGCTAAGGAGGTTCAGACTCAAGAGGTTGTGAGACCCGCCACAAAAGAAGGGGCCAAATGCTCCCCCACAGTCCTGCAAGGCACACACTTTTTTTTTTTTTTTTTTTTTGAGATGAAGTCTCACTCTGTTGCCCAGGCTGGAGTGCAGTGGCATGATCTTGGCTCACTGTAACCTCTGCCTCCTGAGTTCAAGCAATTTTCCTGCCTCAGCCTTCCAAGTAGCTGGGACTACAGGCACCCGCCACCATGTTCGGCTAATTTTTTTGTATTTTTAGTAGAGACAGGGTTTCACCATGTTAGCCAAGATGGTCTCAATCTCCTGACCTCAGGTGATCCCTCCCGGCTCAGCCTCCCAAAGTGCTAGGATTACAGGTGTGAGCCACCACATCTGACATACAATTCAAAGGTTACAAAGGAAAAGGAGAAAAACAAGAAAAGAGCACTGTCATCCTCAAAACGTATAGCTAAGATGCCTGGAGAAGATCCCAGGCTCTGACAAAGATGCTTATCTTTCTGATCATAAAACCACTTCTGTTTTTTTGAGCACTTACTAGGGGCCAGGCACTGGGCTAAGGAAGCCCTAGGGGGCATCCACACTGCCAGGCAGGTTGTATTATCCTCGCATTTTATGGATAGTTCAGCTGAGGTTTAGAAGGATTAAGTAAGTTGCTGGATGTTACGCAGCCAGAAAGTAGCAGATCCAAGACTCCTGCATGGCAGTGAGATGCCTGGGCCCTCGGGGGAGCTTGCCAGGCTGGTCCAAAGTCACCCAGCCCACTGCTCTGTGATTCTCCATCAAAGGTGAGTGATGTGGTTTGGGTCTGTGTCCTCACCCAAATCTCACGTTGATCGGTAATCCCCACTGTTGGGAAGGGACCTGGCAGGAGGTAATTGGATCAGGAGGGGTGGATTTCCCCCTTGGTGTTCTCATGATGGTGAGTACCAGTTGTTTAAAAGTGCGTAGCACCTCCCGCTTTGAGCGCTCTCTCTCTCCTGCCGTCATGTAAGACATGCCTGCCTCCCCTCCGCCTTCTGCCATGATTGTAAGTTTGCTGAGGCCTCCTCAGCCATGCTTCCTGTACAGCCTGTGGAACTGTGAGTCAAGTAAACCTTTTTTCTTTAGAAGCTACCCAGTCTCCGATAATTCTTTATAGCAATGTGAGAATAAACTAATACAGTGAGGCTTGGCTTAAAGGCAGCAAAGGCCATATTAAGGACCTTCTTCAAGGGAACTTGTTCAAGGAAGCCATCTCCAACAGCCCAGATGACCACCACGGGAAAGCAGACACTTGCTATTTACACACGATTCCCCACGATGCATGTTATTCGCCATTGCACCGGGTTCGTCCACTGGTCTGTCGACTTCATGAGGACCAAGACCTCGTCTGTTTCACTCATTCACTCATTCTGATATCCCTAGCACCTGGCCAAATGCCTCGCACCTGCTGAGACAGGAGACACTGCACATTGGGATGGGCAGAGGAGTGTCTTCCAAAAAGATATGTCCAAGCAAGCGACTTTATTTAGAAATAGGTCTTTGCAGGTGTAATCCCATTATAGATCTGGAAATGGGATTATCTTGAATTGAGGATGGGCCCTAAATCCAGTGATTGGTGTCTTTATAAGAGAAAAGGAAGGGGGACATGAGACCCAGGGATGCAATGGGGAGGCACTGTGAAGACAGGGCAGGGCGGGAGGGATGCTCGTCTCGGTCAGAGAATGCCAAGCACTGTCCTCAGACACCAGAAGCCAGGGAGAGATGAGTGCTTTTCCAGAGGGAGCCAGCGCTGCCACCACTTCCATCTCTAACTTCGGGCCGCTTGAACTGTGCGAAAATAAATTTTAGCTGTTTTCACCCATCCAGTTTGTGAACAGTTGTTGCAGCAGGCCTGGGAAACTGGTACATGTATTTCCTGAATGAAGAAACATCGAAAAAGAACTTCGCTGGCAGAAAGCCTGCAGCCCAGGAAGTAGATCTTTGAAGAGCACCTATTCTGCATTCAGGAACCACCTGATGAAGTTGTTTCTGAGGAATTTAGATTTTGTGTAGCCAGGCATCTTCCAGAAGTGTGGTGAGGGAGTCATTGCTGAGAGACTCGTGCTGTGAATATTCTGACGCCCAGGTTTGATGGCGCTCCTGGTTGGGGGTGGTGGCTGGCACCCGTAATCCCAGCTCTTTGGGAGGCCAAGGCAGGAGGATGGCTTGAGCCCAGGAGCTCAAGACCAGCCTGGGCAACATAGTAAGACCTTGTCTCTACAAAAATGTTTAAAAATTAGCCTGGTGTGGTGATGCATGCCTGTAGTCCCAGCTACCAGGGAGGCTGAAGTGGGAGGATCCCCAGAGCTTGGAAAGTCAAGTCTACAGTAAGCCAGGATCATGCCACTGCACTCCAGCCCAGATGACAGAGAAAGTCTCCACCTCTAAAAATAAAAACTAAAAATAAAGCCTAAAAAAAAAAATTTAAAATAAAGGTGTTCCTCTTTCCTCCTGTGAAATGCACTAACCCTGACCCACACTGAATTCCAGAGAGTGGTGATACACTCACGCCCCTTCCACCTGCTTCTGAGACTTGGCAGTCTACATTCCCAAACCTGCTTTTGCCAGCTGTACCTGTAACTGTCAGTGTATGGTTTAATGAAATATAATCTCAACCAATGGGATATGTATGCAAAAATTATTTCTAGGAAGAATACTTGCAATGCTTTGGAAAGATTTAATAAAAGCAGGTTGAAAAAAAAAAAAAAAAAAAAAGGCCATCAAAGTACATGTAGGCCGGACAAGTGAAATGTTTGAGTGATCCATCACGAAATGCATGGAAGAATCCTGTGCTCATGTTTTTCTTCACAGATCCCTTTGCGTTCTCAGTCCATGTTACATAAACAGACGTGAAATACACAAATACATTTTGGATGAGGTTATGCAAGAAAGTCAAGCAGGACATCAATCAGGATGCACACAAAGAAAAGATCTTTTTTGTCTGTTGAACTATTGACCAATAAATGCACATTTCTATGTTTTTATGTTAAAATAGAAGACTTAAATCTTTGTGGATGAACTCATCATCACAGGTACTTCGGGCTTCTACCGTTTCTCTACCGTTTCCAAGTCATGGGTGGCCGCCTAGAGCTTCTAGGCCGGGATAATGTAATGTTGACATGGGCAGTGTAAAGACATTAGTTTTGAAATCCGCAAAATCTGCATATAAGTAAAAAGGAGGCTCCTCGACAGTTTTCTGTCAAGCACTCCAGGGGAGGATTTACTGGACACACGGGTTTCTCTGCCCCACCGTGCAACTCACCGCCCTCTTCACGATCTGGTGTTTGCTGTTCTATCCTCCTGGCTTCCCCACCTACCTGGTTCCCCTTGGTGTGTCTGGCTCACATCATCTGCCTGGCCTGCCCACCTGCAGAGGCCGTTGGGAATACAGGTGCAGCCCAGCTGTGACCAGGACGTAGGTCTCGTTTAGTGAATGTGTAATGATCTGAAGCCAGAAAGGTCATCCTGGAGAAGAAACCCAAGCCAGTACCCCATAAAAACCCACCAAATCTTCCTCTTCCTTTTTTTTTTTTCACAGACAGAGTCTCACTCCATCACTCTGCCTAGAGAACAGTGGCACAATCACAGATCACTGCAGCCTCAACCTCCTAGGCTTAAGAAGTCCTCCTGCCTCAGCCTCCCCAGTAGCTGGGACTACAGGTGCACACCATCATGCCCAGCTAATTCAATAAAAAGTATTTTTAGTAGAGATGAGATCTCTGTGTTGCCCAGGCTGGTCTCAAACTCCGGGCCTCAAGCTATCCTCCCACCCCCGCCTCCCAAAGTGCTGGGACTGCAGGCAAGCACTGTAAGCCACTGTGCCCAGCCAGAATCTTCCTCTTAAAAACACAAAAGGGGGACAGTAGATTAACATTCTTCCCGGATACCCTTGGAGGTGAACTGTGCACCACCCCCAAGAATGTTAACTAAATCCACAACCGGCTTTGAATATTAGCCTGGGAACAGATTACATGCAGGTCTTCTGGGGCAAAACGTCCATACCAGCCCTCAAACATCAAAACTTCTCCCCTCGGATCTTGCAGTGGACTCCCACGGGGACTTCAGCAATGGTGATTCAGATGTGCAGAGGAAACAATAATATTTTCTAGGAAATTCTGGGGGAAGTTTCTGCTTCATTTCCGCTGCTGTCTGTCCTGCTGATAAAAGGTTTGATGATGTGGCTTTTTTATCTGAACAAGCTCCAGATGAACGTAGCAGAGGTGCCACATGCCAAGATAATTTAAAGATGATGTTAAAAGAAACACACAGATGAAAAGTTTATGTCTGTCTGCCCTGGACCCTACATGAATGAGATTTGAGGACATCCAAACCTGAGTCCAGGGTGTCACCACTTAAGGTGAGAGAGAAAAGCATTTGGTTGGAGATTCACAGAAAGCCAGCATTTCCCCTTGTGGTAAGACTGTAGAAAGTCATGTCTCCTGTAGTGTCTTGAATAGTGTCATTCCCACACCCTAGATTCATGTCCATTCAAAGCCTGTGAATGTGACCTTATTTAAAAATAGAGTCTTTGCAGATGTGATTAGTTAAGGGTCTGTAGATGAGATCACTTGGATTAGGGTGGGCCCTAAATCCAATGATGAGTGTCTTTATATGGGAAAGGAGAAGGAGATTTGGACACTGGAAGACAGAGAGAAGGAAGCCACGTGAGGACAGATGCAGAGATTGGAGGGAAGGGGCCACAAGCCAAGTATACCTGGAGCCACAGGGAGCTAGAAGAGGCAGGAAGGATTGTGTCCTAGAGCCTCTGCAGGGAGCATGGTCCTATCCACACCTTGATTTTAGACTTCTGGCCACCAGAACTGTGAAAGAATAAATTTCTGTTTTTTCAAGCCACTCAGTCTGTGGTAGTCTGCAACGGCCGCCCTGGTAATGAATACATCCTCTTGGTCTAACACGTATGCATTTCCTCTGCCAATAGTCTTGTGTTTGGTCCTCATATAACTCTCCACCTATCCACCTCCTGTTTATCTTCTTTGTCTCTACATTTTTGTCTGCTCCTTCTTCCAGAGAAAATCTAGAATCACTCAGTTCCATGAACAGGACCATTGGCGTGAGACTAGGTCAAATCCTGACTTCACCACTTATGAGCTCCTTGGTCTGGGGCCACTGCCTTCATCATGCTGAGTCCTAATTTTCTCATCCATAAAATGGACATAAAAATAGTCCCCAGCGTGGGATTGTTTGAATGGTTACATGTGACACTGTGAGCCCTGAGTGGATGGACTGCCCAGCATTGAGCAAGTGCTTGTGAGCAATCCTGCAGATGATGGCAGGTGTGTTGGTGGGATATTCTACCCAGGCCCCTCCCACCAGCACACACTGTGCCAGGATGGGGCAGTCTTGTCTCATAGTCCTTCTTTTCCTCTTCCTCCAGCTGTGTAAGGAGGAGAGAGTTGGGCCCATCACCATGCAGGGAGGTGATATGATTTGGCTATGTTCCCACCAAAATCTCATCTTGAATTGTAGTTCCCATAATCTCCACGTGTCATACGAGGGGACTGGTGGGAGGTAATTGAATCATGGAGGGCAGTTACTCTCATGCTGTACTCTTGATAGTGAGTGAGTTCTCATGAGATCTGATGGTCTTATGAGGGGCTTTTCCCCCTTTGCTTGGCACTTCTTTCTCCTGCTGCCATGTGAAGAAGGATGTGTTTGATTTCCTTCCACCATGACTGTTAAGTTTCCTGAGGCCTCCCCAACCAAGTGGAACCGTGAGTCAATTAAGCCTCTTTCCTTTATAAATTACCCAGTCTCTGGTATTTCCTTATAGCAGTGTGAGAACAGACTAGTACAGTGAATTGCTACCAGTAGAGTGGGGCGTTGCTGAAAAGATACCTGAAAATGTGAAGTGACTTTGGAACTGGGTGACAGTCAGATGGGAACAGTTTAGAGGGTTCAGAAGAAGATAGGAAAATGTGGGAAAGTTTGGAACTTCCTAGTGACTTGTCGAATGGTTTTCACCAAAATGTTGCTAGTGATATGAACAGTGAAGTCCAGGCTGAGATGGTCCCAGATGGAGAAGAGGAACTTCTTGGGAACTGAAGCAAAGGTGACTCTTGCTATGCTTTAGCAATGAGACTGTAGCATTTTTCCCCTGCCCTATAGGTCTGTGGAACTTTGAACTTGAGAGAGATGATTTAGGGTATCTGGTGGAAGAAATTCCTAAGCTACAAAGCATTCAAGAGGAAGTAGAGCATAAAAGTTTGGAAAATTTGCAGCCTGACGATGCAATAGAAAAGAAAAATCCATTGAAGGGAGAAATTCAAGCCCACTACAGAAATTTCCATAAGCAATGAGGAGCCTAATATTAATCCCAAAGACAATGGGGAAATGTCTCTAGGGCATGTCAGAGGCCTTCATGGCAGCCCCTCCCATCACAAACTCAAAGGCCTAGGAGGGAAAAATGGTTTCCTTGGGCTGGGCCCAGGGTCCCCCTGCTCTGTGCAGCCTTGGGACCTGGTGCCCTGCATCCCAGCTGCTTCAGCTGCAGTCTTGGCTAAAAGGGGCAAAGGTACAGCTGAGGCTATTGCTTCAGAGGGTGTAAGCCCCAAGCCTTGGTGACCTTTACATGGTGTTGAGCCTGTGGGTGCCCAAAAGTCAATAATTGAGGTTTGGGAACCTCCGCCTAGATTTCAGAGGACGTATGGAAATGCCTGCACATCCGGGCAAGTTTGCTTCAGGGGCAGGGCCCTCATGGAGGACTTCTGCTAGGTCAGTGTGGAAGGAAAATGTGGGGTCAGAGCCCCCACACAGAGTTCCCACTGAGGCACTGCCTAATGGAGCTGTAAGAAGAGGGCCACCGTCCTCCAGACCCCAGAATAGTAGATCCAACAACAGCTTGCACCATGCGCCTAGAAACACTGCAGACACTCAAGGCCAGCCATGAAAGCAGCTGGGAGTGGGACTATACCATACCCTGCAAAGCCAAAGGGGCAGAGTTGCCCAAGGCCTTGGGAGCCCACCTCTTGCATCAGCATGACTTGAATGTGAGACATGGAATCAAAGGACATCATTTTGGAACATTAAAGTTTAATGACTGCCCTATTGGATTTTGGACTTGCATGGGGCCTGCAGCCCCTTTGTTTTGGCTAATTTCTCTCATTTGGAATGGCTGTATTTACCCAATGCCTGTACCCCCATTTTATCTAGGAAGTAACTAACTTGCTTTTTGTTTTACAGGCTTATAGGCAGAAGGGATTTACCTTGTCTCAGATGAGACTTTGGACTTAGACTTTTGGGTTAATTCTGGAATGAGCTAGGACTTTGGGAGACTGTTAGAAAGGCATAATTGGTTTTGAAATTTGAGGACATGAGATTTGGGAGAGGCCGGGGTGGAATGATATGGTTTGGCTGTGTCCCCACCCAAATCCCATCTTGAATTATAGCTACCGTAATCCCCACATGTTGTGGGAGGGACCTGGTGGGGGTAATTTAATCATGGGAGTGGTTACCTCTATACTGTTCTCGTGATAGTGCATTCTCATGAGATCTGATGGTTTTATAAGGGGCTTTCCCCCCTCCTGCTCAGCACTTCTCCTGGCTGCAGCCATGTGAAGAAGGATGTGTTTGCTTCCCCTTCGGCCATGATTGTAAGTTCCCTGAGGCCTCCCCAGCCATGCTGAACTGTGAGTCAATTAAATGTCTTTTCTTTATAAATTACCCAGTCTCAGGTACTTCTTCACAGCAGCATGAGAATGGACCAATATAGGAGAGCTCTGAGCAGCGCAAGCAGGGTGTCCTGAGTGCACCCCTCAACCTTGTTCCACTGGTCTCCCCAACGGCAAGGCTGCCCCTGCCCCGGGGAGCCCCCTCTTAACTCAGGAGGACCTGGCTGACTCTGTCTTTCTCCCACATCTCCAGGGCCACTGCTAGTTGGGTGCGGTGGCTCCAACTGATTGTCTGGACCTGCCCAGATTATCAGGCAAAACCAGAGCATGTGCCAGGCCCAGATAAGCATCTGTGTTTGCAAACAGACAAGCAGGGAGGCCTGCTCCCACCCAGCTCGCCGCCCCAGTGTTATCACCAGGCCTGAGATGCTCAGAAGTGCTGCCAGCATCTCAGGAAAACAAGCTGTGAATTCCTGGGGCCACCTGGAGCAACTGCTGCCTGGATCTCAGCTTCTGACCACCCCAGTGTCCAGCTCAGATGTTGGGCAGGGGGACCAGGGGTGTCTGGGCAGGAAGCTCCAGGCAGGATAATACAGGAGCTTGGCAGCCTCTCCCAGGGCTAGAGCACAGACGTGGGGACCGTGCATCCCTTCCCACCCTCTTGTTGCCAGTGGGAATTAGAAAACACAGCTAGCGCCTGGTAGACAGTTCCCACGACGTCCAGGCTGTGGCTTTAGCAGCAGGGAACCTACAAATGGGGCAGCTGTGATGGACACGTCTCCAATATTGCCCAGCTGCCATCCCTTGCTAGCGAGAGATTTGGAGCTCTGCTGGGTCCAGGGTGACCACAGCCTGGCATGGGAGAGAGATGAGGGCCAGAGGGAACAGGGGAGGTTCTGTTCTAGGGTGTGGGAGGGATGATGTTATTAGAGTTCAGAGTGAGGAAATCAGACCTGAAGGGTTATGTGGGAACCACATGAATGAGAAATAACAATAATTATTATAGCTTACCAGGCGTTCTTCCAAGTTTATCTTCATTAAATTATCTCAACCACTTTCTGAAGTAGACACTATTATGACCATTGCTTTACAGATGAGGAAACCGGAGCACCAGAAGTCAACATAATTTGTTCCAGATTACCCAGGGAATAAATGCAGAAGTGATTTTGAAGTCAGGCAGCCTGTCTCCAGAGACGAGGCTGTTAAATTTTACACCATACAAATGTCCCTAATGCCACAGCCAAGAGGCCACAGGGGCTGGAATTTTGATCCTACAGGCAGGCAGCTTCCTTGGGAGCCACCACAAACTCAATACCTTTCTAGGGTTGGGAGCTAAGTGACCCTATCTTTCCTGTTCATATCCACAGAGGCCTGTCCCCTGCAAGCAGCCATCCACACATGTCCACTGCCTACCCTACAGGATCGATGCCCTCTGGCTCATCCTGCCTGGCTTGTCCTGTGAACACCCTCCCCTCTTGACCTTGCAGTGCCCCAAGGTGTCCCAGAGGAGGCGCCTGAGACCCTGGACGCCAGGAAGGGGTTAGGTGTGGAGAGGGGAACCTTTTCCTTAAAATATGATTGGGCTGAACAGTTAAGACATTAAAGGAATCAATTATGGGTTCAGTTCATAATGTTGTTTCAATCGCTGAGTTATTGATCAAAATGAAAAAAAAAATGTTTTGCACAAAATTCATCATGCATTGCTTAACTACGAGGAGATACTTTCTGAGAAGTGTGCCTTAGGCGATTTTGTGGTTGTGTGAACATCATAGACTGGATTTACCCAAACCTAGATGGTGTCGCCCACCCCACACCTGGGCTGTGTGGTGTGGCCTACTGCTCCTGGGCTACAAACCCACAACATGTTACCACACTGAACACAGTAGGCAATTGTAACATAGTGGTGAGTATTTGTGTATCTAAACACAGCTAAATGGAGAAAATGTACAGTTAAAAACCATATAAAAATTTAAACATGGTGCATCTGTACAGGGCACGTACCATGAATGGAGCTTGCAGGCCTGGACGCTGCTGTGGTGAGTGAGTGAGTGGTGAGTGAATGCGAAGGCCCAGGACATTCCTGTACATGACTGTAGACTCTATAAACACTGTACACTTAAGATACTCTGAATTTGTGAAAAAATAAAGTGTGCCATGACATTATAATTGTTACAATGTCACTAGGTGATAGGAATTTTTCAGCTCCATTATAATCTTATGGGACCGCCATTGTATATGTGGTCTGTTGTTGACCACATCATTGTTATGTGTGGTGCACGACTGTAGTTGGGTCAATGCTGTGCTTGAGACAGACAGGATAGAGAGAAAATAAACTAACATAGAAGTCTCAAGGGCAGTGATGTGCTCCAAATAGCTCACACTGGCTCAAAAAAGCCAAATGTTAAATTTTCAGGAATTGTGTGAGCCTATTGTCGTCAGGTTGGCAGGATGAACTTGGCCATGCTGCAGGTATTTACACCATGGATATTGCCAGGTGCTACAAAGCAGGGCATATGGTTTTAGGGAGCCAATTGTTAAGCATTGGCCAGCACACCACTGACTCAGGGTCAGGATAGGGATGGGGACTCAGAATGAACCCAGACTCATTTGTGCCACTCATCAGGCATGAGGGTGGCCTCCATTTCCTCATCTTCAGAAAATAGGAATAGAGGCTGGGTGCAGTGGCTCACACCTGTAATCCCAGCACTGTGGGAGGCCAAGGCAGGCAGATCACCTGAGGTCAGGAGTTCAAGACCAGCCCGGCCAACATGGTGAAACCCCGTATCTACTAAGAATACAAAAATTAGATGGGCATGGCCATGCATGCCTGTAATCCCAGCTACTTGGGAGGCTGAAGCAGGAGAATTGCTTGAACCTGAGAGGTGGAAGTTGCAGTGAGCTGAGGTCACTCCATTGCACTCCAGCTGGGCGACGGGTGAAACTCTGTCTCAAAAAATAAAATAAAATAAGAAAATAGGAATAGAAATAACGGATTCCACTGATCACATGGTATTATTGTAAGAAGCAAACCAAAGGAGGTGTTCTCTTTTTTCTTAACCTGAAGGTTCATGGAAAGGAAGACAGAGAATGTATTTTGAAAGAACAGATCCCCAGAATGTCTTGAGAGTGAGCCCGCAAGCCGTGGGCTACAACACTTTTCTAAATGAATCAGTGTCTAGGGCCCCGACCTGGAGCCAGTTCTACTACCTCCTGGAGTGTCCAGCACCCGGCCGCCCAGCCTTCCCTCTGCTTCCCTTCCAGAGCCCCAAGAGCTTTGCTGACAACGTTTAGCCCTGCCGGATCTGTAAGGGAGGGAGGCTGCAGACGGCTGGGAGGAGAGGAGGGTACTTGATATGGTTTGGATGAGTCTCCTCCAAATTTCATGTTGAGCTGTGATGCCCATTGTTAGTGGGGCCTGGTGGGAAGTGTTTGGGTCACGGGCGGTGAGTCCCTCATGAATGGCTTGGCCCTCCCCTCGGTGATGAGTGAGATCTTGCTCTGTTGGCTCACTCGAGAGCTGGTTGGTAAAGGAGCCTGGCACCTCTCTTGCTACTGCTCTTGCCGCGTGATGCACTGGCTCCCCTTCACCTTCCGCCATGATTGGCAGCTCCCTGAGACCTCACCAGAAGCAGATGGCAGCACCATGCTTCCTCTACGTACCATCAAATCCATAGAGGCCTTTCCCCTGCAAGCAGCCATCCACACATGCCCACTGCTTACCCTACAGGATCGATGCCCTCTGGCTCATCCTGCGTACCACGGCTCTACTGCGGACCCGTGAGCCAATTAAGCCTCTTTTCTTTATTAATTGCCCAACATCAGGTATTCCTTTATAGCAACACAAAATGAACTAACACAGTCGTCAAAACCAAAGTGTGTGCAGTCATTGGAAACAGAGCCAAGGGCTGTCAGCTGCATGGAAGGACACAGGACCCAGAGTGGGACTGGCTGCTCTCAAGCACAGGATCCTGAGGTTCTTGGTCATTTTTTCTGCTGCTTATAAGAGAATACATGAAACTGGCTAATTTATTTTTAAAAAGGAATTTATCTCTTACAGTTATGGAGGCTGAGAAGTCCAAGTTTGGAGGGGCATGCCTGGTGAGGTCCTTCCTGCTGGTGGGGCCTCTACAGTGTCCCAAGGTGGTGTAGGACATCCTATGGTGAGGGACTGAGTGTGCTTAAAAAGCCACTAGTCCCACTGCCAAGATAACCCATCAATCCATGAGCAGATTAATCCATTCATGAGGGCAGAGCCCTCTTGGCCCAATCACTTCTTAAAGCCCCCACCTATCAATTCTGCCACATCGGGAATTAAGTTTCTATGCTGCAGGAGACAAACACTCAAACCGGAGCCCTGGGCTTCTTACTCATCCTCCTCGAACCTGCTTCAACCCACATCTTCACAACAGGGAAGCACGGTGTACATTAAGGACGGTCGTTTTCAAGAAAGAGTGGGGAAAGGATGCGTGTGTCCATCACAGAAGGGGACTGGGTCCCTGGCCACACTGGGATGTGGTCTAATTTGGAAGCAAACCTGCTCATTTGTGTTCATGCATTTCCACGGTGAGGCTTTGGTGCTCTCTCTCTCTGTCTCTTTCTCTTTCTCTCTAGGTTTTAGTGATGATAAGTTGGTGATTTTGAGGCTGAAAAGGAGACTGATGGAGTAAAAGTCACCTTTCATCACCACAGTGGGTGCGCTTAGCCACAGTGTCTGAGGATACTGAGGCTCCTGAGGGGCTTGTGGGCAGGAGGGGAGGGGCTCACAGACTACCCGCCCTCATGCACAGGGCCCTCTCTCCTCTGTGGGGGGCTGCCAGGATTTGAGGGATTCCCGTGGGTATCTGCTATCTCTTAAGAATATCTGTTGAGATAATAAGATTTGATAACACGCCTGTATGTACAACCAGCACCGACATCAACACAGCGAACTTTGAGCTCCCCAGAAGCCCCCCAGCTCCCTGCCATCACCGGCCCCCAGGGTCCCCACTATTCTGACTTCTGTCACCCTCAATCGGTTTTGCCCATGCGTTAATTTTATCCTAGTGGGTGGAATCCTGAAGGATGGACTCCTGCCTCTGGTTTCGGGGCTGGACTTCATGTCTGAGAATTTTCCACGTTGCTTCTAGTTGGAGGAGTTCGGTTTCACGGCTGCCTTGTAGAAATTCACCACCACTTACTTACCTGCCCACCTCCTGACGGGCATTTGTGTTGCGTCCAGCCTGGGGCCTGTGTTAGTCTGCTCGGGTTACCACAACAAAGTGCCACAGACTGGGTGGCTTAAACCACGGAAATGTATTAGCTCACGGTTCTGGAGGATACAGGTCTGAGATCATAGCAACAGCAGGGCTGAGGCTGTGTGGGGAGGACGTGTTCCAGGCCTCACTCCGCGGCTTGTAGGTGAGCGTTTCTCCCCATGTCTTCACACTGCCTTCCCGTTGTGGGTTTCTTTGTGTCCAAGTTCTCCCTTCTGATAAGGACTAAGGACTAGGGTCCCCCATACTGACCTCACTTCAGCTTGGTAACTTCTGGAAAGACCCTCTCTCCAAATAAGGTCAATTCCGAGGTCCTGGGGTCAGGACTTATCGCAGTTTTTTGGGTGGGGGACAAAATTCAACCCCATAACAGGCTCGTACCAATCATACAGCTGTGGGTCCCTCTATATTTTCTTTGGTGAACATACATGTGCCTTACCGTTGGGTGATGAGTCCATTTTATTTTTACTTTTTAAAAAAGAATATGTTGCTTTCATTTTAAAGAGAGTTTAAAACAATCCCAGATCCACCTAGCACAAAATGCTGCATAATCGGCATCCCCAGGAAAGGCTCAAAAGCCCTAATGTGTAGAAGATTGGGCCAAACATGGGTTGTTTTTTATTTCTTCATGGCTACAAGCAACAGGTGCTTGGAAGATCCTGGGCTACAGAACTTTGCTGTGAGACTGGGCATGAAGTCTTTCAGACTGGTTGCCAACTTTGGGAGAGCTGACATTTATTGACTGCTCACTGGGCTGGGCTCTGTGCTAAGGGCTCCACACACTGTTCCTCCCATGATTCTGCCAGGAGTCTCCCTTATTTGGAGGCAGATGAAGAAAATCGGGGTCAGAGAAGCTAAGCCCAAGGTCACACACCAAGTAGGTGGCAGAGCAAGGACCTGAACTCAGGTCTGTCTAACTCTGCAGCCTGTGCTCTTAGCCATGAACTTTGACTTCCTCACTGCCACCTATAACAGGAAGCTGCCTCCATGAGAAAAAACCCCTAGCTCTTTTCAAAAAGGCTTACCCACGTGGATATTAATTAGCTCATAATACAAAAGTCCAGAAATAGACCCAGGTTGGTGACCTCAGTGGGTCAGTGACCACTTGGGAACTGGTTCTTCCCATCATCTCTTGGCATCTTTCACAGGTTGGCCTTGACCTCAGCTTTGTCTACTCGACATGGCAAGGCGGCTGCAGCACCCCCACGTATCATCACCTCAACCAGCAGCACCCACATGCCCGAAGGTAGAATGTCCATCGCCGGCCCCTTTAAATGTAGCATAATTCTTTCCCAGGAGAGCATGCCTCACAGCTGACGTCCCCTAATTGGTCAGACTGATGTCACGTGCCCCTTCCAAAGCCAATCACCGGCAAAGGGAAGTGAATGACCGTAATTGACTTACTAACTCAATTCTCCCCGAGTCGAGGCTGGGTTAAGGCCTCACCTCCCGCAAGCACAGGCTCCCCTCATCAGAACGTGACCTGGATTCCCTTAGCCGGGAGGACTGAGGGCTGAGAGCCTGGCAACAGTGTCTCACCGCTGCCAGTCAGCAGCTTCACTGCGAGCTCATCTGGACCGCAGTCCAACCTCCCGGGCTCCCTCATGCTCCACGTGGTTGCCATGGACAGGAAGCCAGCAGGCAAAAAATGCAGCTCACCCTCCAGACGCCCTGCCTCCTGCTCCCAAGGGCTGGCTGTGCCCCAGGCTCGGGTTTCAGTGGAATCAGAATGAGCCAGCCGGGGAGCCGGGTCACGGGCCCCTAACTCACCTGCAGACCCACGCAGGTCAGTCTTCACAGTGAGCTCATGGCAGACCTCACCTTTGCTCAAGCCCAGCCCTGCCACAAAGGTGCCTCACCTCCCGCCACCTGCCCTGGCCGTTCCTCCAGCCAACGGCATGAGAATGAAAACTCCCACCAGTTCCATGGCAATGCATATTTGATAAACTGGAAAAATATCAGGCTAACTAAATAAAAGTTAGATTTCCCTGAGCCTCACTTGCTGGTCACTGCCCTGTCACTTCTGAAAGTCACGTGGACTCCATTGTTTGTTTATTTTTTTGAGACAGAGTCTCCCTCTGTTACCCAGGCTGGAGCGCAGTGGTGTGATCTTGGCTCACTGCAACCTCCGCCTCCCGGGTTCAACAGATTCTTCTGCTTCAGCCTCCTGAGTAGCTGGGGCTACAGGCATGCACCACCATGCCAGCTAACTTTTTGTGTTTTTAGTAGAGATGGGGTTTCACCATGTTAACCAGGATGGTCTCAATTTCCTGACCTCTGCCTGCCTCGGCCTCCCAAAGTGCTGGGATTACAGGTGTGAGCCACCACACCCAGTTAATTTTTGTATTTTTTAGTAGAGATAGGGTTTCACCATGTTGGCCAGGCTGATCTTGAACTCCTGATCTCAAATGATCTGCCCACCTTGGCCTCCCAAAGTGCTGGGATTACAGGCGTGAGCCACCGCACCCGGCAGGGCCCCATTATTACATTACACACAGGGTTCTGAAAGGCAGCAGGGGCCGTCCAGGGTGAAAGTCAGTTGTCTTCTGGGTGCAGCTACAGCTGTTCCACCTGTCATGCAGGTAACCATCCACAGCAAACCATCAGCTTTTCTCCCTTCAGTTTTTCTCTTTATACTTGAGAATTATGTTTTCACTTGGACCATAAAGATATTTTGGCTAAGTCCAGGAAATAGGATGCTGATAAATGAGGACTGCAGTTTCTTCTCTTGAACCATTGAATACCCCCCGCAGGAAGTACACGGGAGAAAATAGGAGAGAGATGGTTTGCACAGAGCTGTAGCAGAGGAGTAAGTCCACTTAGTAGCTTGTCCCTTATTCCTGCCCCGCAGGCAGATAATCCCAACAAGCGAAATGAATCCAGTTCACAATCGACAATTATGTTCGGACCACTAGCTGTACATTGCGGGAAATGAGCCTACAGAATACACATGTATTAATCTGTTTCATGCGCTGAGAAAGACATACCCAATGACTGAGGTAATTTATAAAGAAAAAGGTTTAATCAATCCAATTCACGTGGCTGGGGAGTCCTCACAATCATGGGCGAAGGCCAAAAAGGCATGTCTTACAGTGGCGGGCAAGAGGAGGAGAGAACTGAAGAATCAAGCAAAAGGCGGACTTGGACCTTATGAAACCATCAATGTCAGTGAGTTATCCACTACACTGAGAACAGTTGTGTGGGGAGGACCACCCCCCTTTTCAGTTATCTGCCCACCAGGTCCCATCCCCAACACATGGGAATAAGGAGATGCTACTTTTCAAGATGACGATTTAGGTGGGGACACAGCCAAACCATATCAACGTAAAACAAGCATGGGAGAAAAGATGTTTACAAAGGGTTGTCCACATTTAGCTAGCCAAGGCTATAACCACAGCTGAAATCTACGGTTTCTGATGGAGAAGAAAACCTTAGTAATTTGAGTTTTGTTTTGTTTCATGGAAAGAACACTGACCATAAGATCTGCCCTCTTAACACATTTTTTAAGAGCGTAATACAGGATTGTTAACAATAAGAACCATGGTTGTTTGTTTTTCTCTGAATTGCTTTTTTATTATGAAGCTAAATGATTTATAAGAACGAAATTTGAATATAAAGAAAAGAACAGGGTTTTTGACTTTTCTACTACAAGAAGGTGGCTTCCTCAAGGCATATGATTGCAATCCAAGCAATGCTATTTCCAGATGGTAAACGACCCTCATTGTTTACAATCGTGTTGCCTACAAGCCTAGGCAGACAACCCTTGGTACTTACATACACCAGGTACTAGAGAAAAACTGGAAAATGCAGCCAGTGGTCTCAGGCTTTCAAAAATGAGATGTTAATAACGCTTAATAAAGAGTTAACATGAACTGGGTGTTTATCCTCGAGCAGGTACTGTATACAGGGCATGTGGGTGAGGTCACTGACTCCACACAACAACCTGCCAGGCAGATGCTATCAACTCCTGCATTTCACAAATGTGGAAACTGAGGCAAAGTGGGTGCAGCACCTTGCTCAGGTGGTCCCGCTGGTCCATGACAGAGCCGGTTTTGAAGCTGAGGGGCCTGGCTCCAGGGCCCAGCTGTCTGCACCGTGCCCCAGTGCCTCGTGTTAGCATATTCAGTGTTATTTTAAGCGGTTCCGCTTTCAATCAGAATGACAGCATCACACAGCAAACATCACGTAGGCATTGGGCTAAACCCAGTAGGCACAAAAGGCCCCAAATTGAAGTCAGAAACTGAGTTCAAACCCAGATTTGCAACCACTGGCTTGGTGACTGTGGAAAGCCACTTAAGCCCTCTGTATCTCTATTTTTCTTATCTCTAAAATGAGCATAAACCTGATGTGTGCCCCAGAGATCTCAGAGTGTAGCCTTGAGGATCAAGTGTGATCACGCACGTGCACGCACTGTGAAGACGGGGCCAGCTTTCCCGGGGAGAGGAATGACAGTGGCAAACACTGTCCTACTTTTAACAGACACCACACATCAGCTCTGTCCCAGATACATGCTCGTGAACGCAGCCAAAAGTGCAGAAACTTCCAAATGATAGAACCCCAGCTTAGTGCTGGGAAATGAGTGAAAACCAAACACCCTCCACACACACCCTTAAAGAGAACAGTCTTAATGTCTTAAGCGTTACAGTCCCACATGAGAGCAAATCTTGGAGGCAAGGGAAAGGGATAACTTGGATTTTCAGGTGGATCACCTGAGGTCAGGAGTTCGAGACCAACCTGGCCAACATGGTGAAACCTCATCTCTACTAAAATGCAAAATTAGCTAGGCATGGTGGCAGGTGCCTGTAATCCCAGCTACTCAGGAGGCCGAGGCAGGAGAACTGCTTGAACCTGGGAGGCAGAGGTTGCAGTGAGCCTAGATCATGCCACTGCACTCCAGCCTGGGCGACACAGCAGGCCTCTTTCTCGAAAAAAAAAAAAAAAGTAACTGAAAGAAAGTACCAAATCAATATTTTACTCAACGATTTATGTTCCTCCAAGAGCTCTGGCCATCTTGCCAGTACACAGTGGTACGGGTGTGCACACTTGTCATCAACACTGGCATCATCAGCCGTAAGCAAGAGCCTGCATTTGGATTCAGGTGTGTCCTGGCAGGCCTGAGAAAGCATCAGAGCCCAGAATGAGTTCATTTCTGTAAGGAGTTTTAGGAGAAACTTAAGTAATGAGGACAAGAGTTTTGCATTGGTACCCAGAAGGTTTGGTGAAAGCAACAGGATGCCCTTCCCAAAGGTGGCCACAGGGGCCTGAGTCTGGGCACTAGAGGCTGGAGGCAGCGTGAGAGCCCATGGGTACTGCTGAGGGGTGCAGAGTGGCTCTCCTTTGGCTAGGTAAGAAGGCGGCCGTGGGGTACCTGCCTGTCAGCCCTGTCGGCACGAGCAATGTTGTCCGACAGGCATGGGGGTCTGCACAGGAATGAAAACAACTCCAATTTCAGCTACTTTCTACGTGCTGACCATTGTGCTGAGGGCTTTAAATGCTTTATTCTGAAGCTATGTCTCACCACAACCCTATAGATGTTATTGTCTCAATTTTATGGCAACGGGATCCTAAAAGGGCAGAGATAGGTGGTGAGTGCAGCAAAGGGAAGTCCCAAGCAGTCATGAACACAGGGGTCCCAGAAAGCAGAGATCTGGTACTGGTTGTCTACTGCTGAGTCACAAATGACCTCCTAAACTGAGCATCTTAAACAACAAACATTCGCTGCTTGCTTCTGTGGGTCAGGAGTTTGGGAGCAGCGTAGCTCGGGGTTCTGGTTTAGGCTCTCTCTGAGGTTGGCCAAGGATGGGCTACTGTCACTGACGGAGGAGAAGTGGGATCTGCTTCCAAGACGGTGTGCTCACTGGGCTCTGAATGCTTGCATGTCTTTGTGACGTGGCCGCTGGCTTCTCCCAGAGGGAGTGATCCCCAGAGACAGCAAGAAGGAGACAGCCCTGCCTTCCATGACCTAGTCACAGAAGTCACACACTATTGCTTCTGCCATCCTTGATTTCTTAGGAGTGAGTCACTGAGTCTGGCCCACACTCAAGGGGGAGGAATTAGTTTTCGCCTCTTGAAGGGTGGAACATCAAATAATGCAGTTATATTTTAAAGCCACCAGAGATCTCTTTAGTGAATGGGGCTCCACACTGGCCCGTGGGACAAGTGAGCTGGTGAAGGGATCTGCCTCCACCCTTGGGGCGGGAGGGACCTGCGGAAACTCAGTGAGGTCACACGATGTGCACATCTCCACGTCGACAGGAGACACCATGGAGATCGGGCGCCGTAGGTGCCCTGGTGTTTTCCCTCCTCCCTGTGCTTCGAGCAGTTTCTAATCATTTGTTTGTCAACCTCGCATGGCTGTGAATACTTAGGAGTGTGAACACAAACCTCACAGTGGATCACACGCTCAGAGGGCGCTCAAGACTGGGGGAAGCAGTGCAATCACAGCAGCATAAATATTCCCAAAGTCTGGGAGCCTCAAGACAGAAACTAGGTCACCAGGGCCTGCTAGTCCGGAGGAGCCGGGGTGCTCCCTTTAGTGTGCACGTGAATAAAGACGCCGTCAGAGATATTCCGGGGGCCACGAACTTTCCCGCATCCTTGCTTGCTCCTCCGAAGGGAGGGTCAGATGACGTGTGCAGCCTGGCCTCAGGAAGCTTGTAGGCCAAGTCGAATAGTTGCAGATGGGCGGGGACATCCAGAGTCTGTGGCTCTGGAACAGTCACTTACAAGTCAATGCATGTCTTTCACTCACCCACAAAACTGCACCGTGCAACTCCTACGAGCAATGAAATAAGAACGAGTAATAAGAGACAGTAACCAGGAGGTCTGGGACAGAAGCAGCCACGTGGAGCTATAATCGCAGTGGATCCTGTGAAGGAAGGGCATTGAGTAAAGGGACAGAAAGTGACAGACTGTGTTTCAGGTGGGATGGCCAGGGAAAGCCTTGCCGCAGAGGAGGCCTTCAAGCGAAGGCCTGGTGGGTGGAGGGTTAGGGCTGGAGCAGCTAGGTGCCTCCCAGGGACAGATGAGGACCTCACAGACCCCTGCTGGGACTTCAATTGTGTTGTCGACGTGGTTGGGAATGGTGGAGGGGCAGAGGGAGCAGGACCTGTTCTAAGTTTTAGAGGAATTGCTCCCAGCAGAGAACTGGCTTTCGGGCAGGAACAAGAGCAGGGAGACCAGCAAGGGGGTGTGGTCTAGAGAGGAGGGGATGAGTCTGAGACAGGGAGACAGAGGTGGAGGGAGACGTCGGTTGGTGGGGATCTGTTTACAGGAAGAGATGACAGGAGTTCCTGATCGATCCAAGAGACAAAAGACAGGGGGTGCAGATTCTGCTGGGATCATCCAGGGCCACAGGGTAGGAGGAAGAACTTCTAGAAGACAGAACTGAGATGGTTTAAGGGATGTCACAGGAAAGAAGAGTTATAGTGTGCAGTATCTCACCCATTCCTCCCCATGACCCTATGAGCTCAGCCCTGCCACTGCACCCATTTCCCAGATGAGGACACTGAGGCCTAGAGAGGTTAAGTGACTTGCTCAAGGTCACAGAGCAGGAGGTGGCAGAGCCAGAGCTCACATGCAGGTATCTCAGGGAAGGACACCCAAGCTTTAAAAAAAATTTAAAGGATACACTGTCATCCTATTTACTAACAAAATTTAACAAAATAAGACTACAATATTCCTTCTACAGATGCAGTGGAGTAAATGCAGGATGAAGCCACATTTTCATAATTTTAAAACAGTTCCTAAGGTCATCAGTCAGCAAAGTGAAGAATGAGAACCCATAGGAAGGCTCCCTAGGACATTTCTGTGAATGTCCTGCGTTTTCTTTTGTAATACTTTCCATCTCTGGTAAAATAGATCTGCTTTAAAAGCACTTTATTGTGTTTTGTTCCTGATTATAAAAATAATATGTATTCATCCTAGCAATAATCACTACTCACAGTCTGGCATATTTCCTTCTAGTCTTTTTTCCTCTGATGCATACGTGCTTGTTTTTGCATGTGTAACTTAATATGCATTATAGTGTGTGTCCCATGAGAAGCACGTCTCAAGGAAGTGAGAAGTTGTCTTTGCAAACCCTGATGAGGTGTGAGAGCCCCGGCCAGTGCCAGACAAAGGCAGTCCCGGGAGCCCTCTAAGAATGGAAATCCTGCCCCAGTGGCCCCACGGCTCTACACGCAGACAATATCCATTTGCTTTTCCTCTTTTACCAGAGAGATTACATCACCATCTACACACTTTTCTTTCTTTCTTTTTTTTTTTGGTTGCTGTTATAGACTATTTTTGAAACAGTTTCCAGACTTCCTGTAGGCGTTTGTTTTGTAAACTCTTATCCATCTGTCCTTCCCCTTGACTAAATGGGTCCAGGAAACACCCACTCTTTAGGAACACTCCCCTGTCCACCACTGGGCTTTATTTAATGTGAAGCTAGATCTATATAAAGCAAAATAAAAATACACAAAATGAAAGTGATAGTGATAAGGATGGTGCTGGTCATGGTAGATGCCAATTTCAAACACAAGTCTATGCCAGGTACAGTGTACTAGTCCATTCTTGCGCTGCTATGAAGAAATATCCAAGACTGGATCATTTATGAAGGAAAGTGGTTTAATTGACTCACAGTTCTGTATGGCTGGAAAGACCTCAGGAAACCTACAATCATGGCAAAAGAAGAAGCAAACATGTCTTTCTGTACAAGGCGGCAGGAGAGAGAAGTGCCAAGCAAAGGGGGAAAAAGCTCCTTATAAAACCATCAGGTCTCCTAAGAACTCACTCACCATCATGAGAACAGCATGAGGGCATCCACACCCATGATTCAGTTACCTCCCACCAGATCCTTCCCATGACACATGGGGATTATGGGAGCTACAATTCAAGATGAAATTTGGATGGGGACACAGCCAAAACATATCATGCAGTGTTCAGAGTTTGGCATGCATTTGGTCATTTAAGAGTCATCACAATTATCTTTTCTCAAATGAGGAAATGGAGGCATAAGCCCTTTGCCTAAGGCCACATAGTTGGGAAGAGCCATAAGTCAAGTAACTAGTCTCTGCAATTCTCAAACCCAAGCTTCTAATCACTTATATAAACATTGCTTCCAATGAGATAAAGAGAAAAAGAGACAAATAGAGAAAAATGATAGGAATCAATTAAAAAAGAGAGAGAGATGGCAACAGAGACACAGGTATAGGATGCCTCTTGGGTTAGATGACCATAGAAGATAAGAGATGTGTCTGTGCACAAAAGCTGATGGTCTCAATGCACAACAGAGTCACCCCCACACACCAGGTAGTTACACAGTAAACTTGGGCAGAAGGTGAACAAATGCCAAATGAATGAGTTACTAAAGTTACCAGAAGGGAGAGATCAATAAGGATTTGGGGTACAGAAGAAAGACTTATTAGAGGAGGTGGTGATGAATCTAGCTTTGGGGAATGGAGAGGTCTTAGGACAAGAAGGAAATCCTTTGATATTCTTCCACTGAGAGATGGAGTCTTGTTCTCCTAGCCTTGAACCTGAGCCAGCTTGTGTTTGGGTCCACAAAGCTGGTGTAGCTCCCACCTCATTTGCTGGAACATTCATGGTTGGAGCCCTTGGCTGCCGTGTAAGATATTCAACTGCCTCATAACTGGAGCTTTCACAGGAAGATGTTCTGATAGACAGTCCCAGCTGAGCCCAGCCTTCCTGTGAAAGGTTTCAGAGCAAGAACATTTGGCAGTTCAGCAGCATATTAATAACCGCCTGAGCAAGATGCAATGAAAAAAGCAAGATGATCATTTAAAAATGTATTTATAGGGAGGCTGAGGCAGGAGGATCACTTGAGCCCAGGAGTCTGGAACAGGTCTCAAAAAAAAAAATGTGTACACACACATGCACACACACACACATATACATATATGTACATAGATACACATATATATTTCTGCATAATCTGTTCTCACAGTCAGAGTTGTCCCCATTGGGACTAATTATTGTGACTTAACTTCTAAGGAGTTTACTTTTCTCATGTTAATGTTACAAGAACTCTGGAGGCAGGACTATTCCAGCTGCTCTGAGAACCAAGCTCCTCTTCTCCCCTTGCACTGCTGTACTTATGTGTGACTTTGTCTTCATGGTTGCAAGGTGACTGGGCATTGCAATCATGCTCCAGAAAGTGAAAGTCCAAAGTCAAAGGGACAACCTGATCAGCATACACCCCTGAGAAGAGATTCCCTGAAAGCCCCACCCCAAAACATCTGCTTCTATCTCATCGGTCAGGTTTGAGTCACATGACTTCCTTAAGCTGCAAGGAGTTCTGGGAGATTGAATACTGTAGGCACATTGTGCTACCAAACCAATGGAGCTTCTGTTGGGAGGAGGAAGAAGAGACTGAATATTGTTGATTTGTCCTTTGACATTATTTTACTAGTTGATCCCATCAGAATTAAACTCCATGGAAGCAGGAATCCTGTGCTTCCTTCTCTACTTTCTAGGGACCTGAACAGTGCCTGAGACATAGTATGTGCTCAATAAATATTTGCTGCATTTTGTCAATTAAATTCATACTAAGGCTTGCGGCAGTCAGGACTTGAAGGTCAGGCGATTAAGAAGAGTGAGATGAGGTTGGAAGGGAGGCTGGGGCACTCTTAAGCGCCCAGCTCTAAAATACCAAGAAAGTACAAACGCAGAAACAGTACATATTTGTATGACTCATGAGTCAGGAACAATCTCAGGTCAGATTGGTTGCAACAGACCTAGAGAAAAAGCACATTGTGTTTCAGAAATTCATTTAAAGAAATTAGAGCAATGGGACAAAAAGGCCCCAGCAGCCTGCTTTCGGTCTTCTGCATGGGGCGAATGCCTGTTTCCTTCTCTCAGATGTCCTTCTGAGTCGGGTTTGAAGTAGACTGCTGCCGAGAAGTGAGTCTTCAGAGGCTAATTGATTTCACTCTTGGGAAAATTATCCTGACATTCAGCCTAAAGTTTCCTTTCCTTTCATCCCCTTGCTTCTAATAATGCCTCGTTGGATCAGCATGAAAAATTGGTATCCCTCCCTGATGTTTACCCTGGCTGACCCTTATCAAGTCAGCCTTCATCATCACAGCCCGGGCAGTTTAATGCTTGCAGTGGAGGACTGCGACCTGCCCCAGAGCCTGCTAAACTTAACTGGTGGGTGGAATTGAGAGGAGGCTGGGAAGCTACCAAAAGTCACTAAACATAATTTGGTTACAGGTAATAATTATGCCCCAGCTGTGTGACATTCTTCCCAGCCGCCACACAGGGTGCTACGGGCACAATCCCCGTGGCTCTAGAAGTGGGATTCAGGAGTTCCAGAGGTAAGGAACTGGTGGGAGGGTCAATGATGGCAAAAGCTGAGAGTGGTGATGAAATTCTGAATACAAGGCTTATGATGCTCTTGAGTAAACTCAAGGAGACCAGGTGATTAAGATGAGAGGAGAGACAGGTGAGGAGGGCAGTTGGCATCATGATGGATCCCATGAGTCCCTGATTCTCATGGGACTCAGCCATCACTTCGTGGAGTGTGCCCTATAAAGGTCTCCACTAGGAATTGCAGAGGCGAATGCCTTGTGGGCTGACCTGGTAACATAATGAGAGCATAGTCTGGGTTGGGAGGAAAGGGATGCCCTGTCTACACAGAGTGCTGTTACCTAGGCCCCCAAGAGTCACCATCACACAGTGAGGATGCACAGGGGTGAATATTGGATGTTTCCAAGAAAAGCAGGGAGTCAAAATATTTACTTGAAATTGAGTGGTTTATAGCATTAGACAATTTTAAAAATTCAAACAGTGCATGTCAAGCAAATATTCTAGGATAAATTTGGTTCAGGTACCACAGGCAGGCATTCCCTGGAGATGCTCCTACCCACCCAGTATCCATTTTGATTTAGGAGGCACATGCCCTGGAGAAACCTTTCTACTTCAAGAATGAAGTGAGTTTTTTGAATTTTGTTTTGTTTGGCTTTCTCCTGAGTTTAAGCGATCCTCCCACCTCAGCCTCCCAAATAGCTGGTACTACAGGCACGCACCACCATGGCCGGGCAATTTTTGTATTTTCAGTAGAGACAGAGTTTCACCATGTTGGTGAAGGCTGGTCCTTGAATTCCTGGCCTCAAATGATCCTCCCGCCTCAGCCTCTCAAAGTGCTGGAATTACAGGCGTAAGCCACCACACCCAGTCCCTCCCATTGGTTTTAAGTTAAAATAAGATATCTTACATTTGTGCAACACTTGTCCCTTTTAAAATGCTTTAGTATCTTTCATCACATTCATTCTTCACAAAATTAGAGGTAGACTGAATCAGCCAGGCACAGTGGCTCACACCTGTAATCCCAGCACTTTGGGAGGCCAAGGAGGGCAGATCACCTGAGGTCAGGAGTTCGAGACCAGCCTAACTGACATGGTGAAACCCCATCGCTACTAAAAATACAAAAATTATTCAGGCATGGTGGCAGGTGCCTGCATTCCCAGCTACTTGGGAGGCTGAGGCAGGAGAATAACTTGAACCAGGTTGCCATGAGCCAAGATCGCACCACTGACTCCAGCCTAGGCAACAGAGTGAAACTCTGTCTCAAAAAAAAAAAAAGTAGACTTAGTCATCTTTTTGTCAAATAAAACATAAGCAACTGTAGGGACTCGGATGACACCCAGTCAACACAAGGTCCATGTCTAAAGCCAGGTAGCCTGTCCATTCCTGACAGTAGAATTCAGTGAGCTACAGACTCTTTCCAAGTCATGTGAAGACTCCTAATGCCAGTTCCTTCCTTGTCCACCACACCAGACATATTTCTATGATTTATTCTCATGAAATAGACAAAAGAAGACTCAGGGAGTACTTGAGACTGATACACAGAGCTGTGGCTGGCATTCTCCAGTCCATTTTCTACGGCCAAGGACATATTACCAAGTTGGGTCAGCCTTGATTCCTTAGAGTCCAGCCCCTATAGCAGTGAGCGTTCTTTGCTTGTTGCTTGTAGTGACATCTTTGTCCAATTAAAGCAGACCGTCTACTGGAACTATGTGAGAGAGCCCCCGTCACCCCTGGGAAGGTTGGCCCACTGGACTTGGGGAAAGAAGGTAGCTCCCAGGGATTTCTGCAGCAAGAAGAGCTTGAGGATCCCACCAACTGCTGCTGGGATTCACCTGCTTAAATCTGTTTTTTTTTTTTTTTTAAGACAGAGTTTCACTCTGTTGCCCAGGCTGGAGTGCAGTGAGCAGTGAGTCCTGTGGCGCAATCTCGGATCACTGCAACCTCTGCCTCTTGGGTTCAAGTGATTTCTCCTGTCTCAGCCCCCAGAGTAGTTGGGATTACAGGTGCCTCCCACCATAACTGGCTAATTTTTTTTTGTATTTTTCGTAGAGATGGGGTTTTGCTATGTTGGCTGGGCTGATCTCAGACTCCTGGCCTCAGGTGATCTGCCCACCTCTGCCCCTCAAAGTGCTGGGATTACAGGTGTGAGCCACCACCACGCCCAGCCAAATCCAGTTTTTTAATTTGCCCTGGACAACACCACTCAGATTCAAAAGTCATGGGAGGGAAAGTTGGCCAAGTTTTTATCAAATGCCTGTGCCTTTGTTAGAGGAGGCAGGGCAAGTTGCAACATCTCCTTAGCGCTTTCCCCCAGCGCTCTGCACCTTTCAGCTGACTGGAATGGTGGGTGCCCAAGGTGATCTTGGAAGCGCATGTTAAAGATGGAGGAGACTCACTTAGCCTGGGGCCCCACAAGACCACATATTGCAGAGCGCCCTGCTTTCTCGTGCCTTGTCTATTACAAGAATGAGACACAGACTCCTTGGAGTTGAGCTATTGATTCTGTCGCCCATTTGTTACAGCAGCTTGATCTATCTTAAGCAATAAATGCGTTACTAAAATATGTGTGAGCAGTGGCTCAGTGGCCAGAAAACAGCAAGTATCCACTATACTCACAGAAAAGAAATGAAAGTGAACATTTAGGCCAGACGTGGTGGATCATGCCTGTAACACCCCAGCAATTTGGGAGGCCGAGGCAGGTGGATCACTTGAGATCAGGCGTTTGAGATCAGCCTGGCCAACATGGTGAAACCTTGTCTTTACTCAAAATATAACAATTAGCTGGGCACGGTGGCACACACCTGTAATCCCAGCTACTTGGGTGGCTGAGGCACGAGAATTGCTTGAACCTGAGAGGCAGAGCTTGCAATGAGTTGAGATCATGCCACTGCACTCCAGCCCGGGCGCCAGAGCAAGACTCTGTTGAAAGAAAGAGAGGGGGAGAGAGAGAGGAAGGAAGGAAGGAAGGAAGGAAGGAAGGAAGGAAGGAAGGAAACATTTAAACTCACTTGCATCAAAGTACCTAATTCATTGTGTTAGGAAGAATTTGGCCAATTTGGGGAGCTGAAAGACCCAGCTTCTCAAGTGTCATCTGTGGCAGGTCATATGTAACCCAGGTAGATGATCCTAAAAGGAGCCAAATACAGATATCACTGGGTTCTGTCTTCTACATCCTCCCCTTCTCCCCAGCTGGTCTGTGAATTCTAGTGAATCCTGACTAATGGGACTGTTATCTCGACTAAGCATTCTGATTCTCCTCCTCTGGGCACATGATGTTGCCTAATCCGGTGATAACAGAAGCTAAAGGATTTACACACCTTTTCCCTTGCCCTTGAGGTTACTAAAAAAACATAACTCAGGAAACTTGGCCCCACTGGGGAGCTGACACTCTGACACAAAGACACAGATCTTTTTGAAAACTTGTGGGAAAATCAGAAAGAGAAACGGCTGGCCCGTGCAAGCATTCCAAGCCCAAATACAATAATGAATTTTGCACACATCAGTGGGTTCTGACTCTGTTGCCAATTAAACCCTCTGTGGGGGGGATGCAGTCCACTTAATCTTCCCTGCCAAAGACACAATCCCCCACAAATACCGCAGCGATGGGGGCAGGGGGCCGTGAAAACCGTGCTGTGGAGACAACCCAAATTCTACCTACTTTTCCAAAGTTTCTCATTCTTTTTCAGTCTACACATTCCCGACTCTGCCCATCGGTAAGAAATGACCAGATAAACTGAAAGGAATGAGCCTCTCACTTACCTTTATTGATGGAAGTTGGAGTCTGTGTATTTAAAATTTCTGAAAATGAACAGTCCAACCCCACACAGGGTAGGTGTCTTGTGTGATAGGAACTCAAAGGGAGCCTCTGGAATGATAAGGAAGGGATTGGGGGTTACAGGCCTTACGGCATGAAGTGTCGCTAACAACGTCATTCAGAATCAAAAGGTGGCTGAGTTTTCTCTCTTTCTTCCTTTTCATAAATAATACTAGCCAACAGATTATAAAGTCAAAAATTATACTTAAAACAATCCTCTTTAAAAACCCAGATTAATAAAAAAGAAAAAAAACAGTGGCTCCAAGTTTAGCGCCTGTGCTGAGCTAGGGGCAAACTGACCATGTGGAAAAGCCGCACTTTGGAAACAGGGCATCCTGGCTCCATCTCAGCCCTGCCCTGGGCTGGGCACCAGTGGCCACAGAGCCGCAAGTTTCCAGCCTGTAAAATACAGACAGTAGTTCACAGACACTGTGACGCTCCTGGCACGTTGACTGTGGGCTTATAACTGTGAGCTGCCATCCTCATTTTAACAAGGATGTTTAAACAACACTCCCCTGCCTTTCACATGAGGACTTAACTAACTTCCTTTGCTTGTGGAGAAATGTCTATGGTTGGTCTGCTAAAGTCTGACAGAAAAGAAATAAATATTAACCAGCTTTCTATGGGATTGCTGTTTATACATGCATAAGACATTTCATCATTATTTTATTCATTGCTCAGGACAACCATTTGGGGATGGTGGAACGGGTATCTTTTCTCTTTACAGAGGAGAAAACTGATTATATATGATACTCATTATGCATATATGATTATATATTATATGTAATCAGTTTTCTCCTCTGTAAAATATTTTTACATGTATTATCTACGTGTGTTTATGTATATGTATGTGAGTATATGTATGGGTGCATGAGTGTATAACATATGTGTGTGCATGTATCTACATGTGTGCACATGCGTGTATATGCATGACACTCTAACACAGAGACACAAGATCTTTTCGAAAACTTGTGGGAAAATCAGAGAAATGGCTGGCCTGTGAACGCGTATGTGTGCATGAATGTATAATGGATGTGTGTGTACCTTCATGTGTGCACATGTGTGTGTATAACACACACACATATACCAAGGTTAAGTAGACAATAGTAGTAACCATTTATTCACTGAACAAATAATGTTTGAGCTAAAACTTTCAAAGTGAGTAGAACTGTCACAAGAGAGCACTCTGAACCAGAAACCAAATGTGGAAGACAGCAATCAGTACGACCCCGCGTAAAACTCTGTAAAACTCTAGTGACCACAAACAAAAGGCAAGTTAGAACAGGAAGAAAGTGCTTGCAGGGTGTGTCACTGGCAAAGCCTTCGGATACAGATGCCTAATGTGCTCCAATGAACCAGGAAGAAAAAGAAAAGCAACCCCAAACCAAAACAGGCAAGAGTGTAAACAGGCAAAACACCGAGGAGAAAGTGCAGGCACCCAGTCAATATCCCGCTTTTCAGACTGGAGAGGATGTGAACGTCTAACAACAGCCCCCAGTGTGGGAGTATGTGGGAACTCCTGCCGCGCAGGCACGGAGATGGGTCCCACCAAAAGTACTGTGTATCTCCATGTGTAAATCGCCCACACTGTCCCCCAGAAACAACCCCTTCTGTTCAGTACCCCAGTGGTGTGCCCAGGGAGGCCTGTGCTTGGATTTTCTGAACCTGAGAAGGTCTGACAATGCTGGGGCTGGGTCTTGATGGGGAGATGGGGAGTTATGGGTGCGTGGTACAGGGACGTGGAGACGGGGAGGATTTTGAAGAAAGAATCGACAGACGTGCATTTAGAAAGATGCCTCTGTGCCATGTGGAAGACAGATTGACGGAAGCAAGGCTAAAGACCTGAGAACGCTGAGTATAGGACAGGAGAGTAGATTCCACTGGGAGGCAGGAGGACAGCTGGAGTGGTCTAGGGTGACAGCCAGTCCATCCATTGACTGGGTTTCCTAGCTGCAAGCAGCAGAGGCCAGCTCTGACTTATTCATTAAAATGACATTGGGCATCAGAGTTATTCATTAAAATGATATTGGTAGAGCTGGAAAACCAGGCCTCAAACTGAGCTTCCCAGAACAATGCCTGAAGCCACACAACTGGCCTGGCCGGATGAGAAGGCACCACCTCTGAGCTCCCCAAAGAACACTAAAGAAAACCATCAGCTGCCAGGAAGTCTGTGTGGCAAATGTGATGGCCTCTGGAAGCCGGCCGCTTCTGCAGCCACCTGGCCAGCAAACTGCCCCCAGCCCATGCCTACTGTCTCCGATTGCTCACTCCCAAATCGGAGTCATGGACGTACGGAATAGATGGGTGCTCGCTTGTAAGCCCGTGCTCCAGTGGCAGGAGAAGCTGAGAATTCCAGCGTTGGAGGCACTTTCTTGGGGAGATGGGACCCCCAAGGCTGGCAGGCTCTCAGATGTAGTAAGAGTGTGCAAAAGGTGTATGACAAGTGTCCTTTCCAGACAGTGGGGAGTCAGGAGGGGCCGTTAGGCAGGAGCCAGAGAACTCCAACCTCCACGGGAGGGAAGATGGCAGGTCTGGTGTCAGCACCCCTAGCCCAAGAAGCCAGGGACTCCAGGAGAAATTCACAGCAGAAGGTCCCAGGACGCAGGGCTGGGGATCGTTAAGAGCCAGGTGGAGGCTGAGTCACAGGTGTGGACGAGACAGGCCAGGGGTGGCACAGAGAAAGAGGACCAGGCCAGGGCTGCCATCCTCGTTATAAACAAGGATGTTTAAACAGCACTGCCCTGCATTTCCTATGAGGACTTAACTAACTCCCTTTGCTTATAGAGAAATATCTACATTTCTGGGAAGGTGCTGGGAAGGCCTATAGCGGGGAGGTAGGGCCCCAAGTGGGTCTGAGAAGGAGAGGCGGTGGGTGGGGGTGGGGGCACTGTAGGAAGCCAGGTGGTGCCGTGGTGAGCACAGCAGAGCAGGGAGAAGACTGGCGAGAGAGGGCAGCAAGTCAGCCTCCCGGGAAGCCATCTTCTTCCAGGGCTGCTGCCTGGGCAGCCGTCTGCAGGGCACGGTTTCTCTGTGGCTGGTGTCATTTTGCCTCTGATTTCCATTCCTAAATGGTAATGCTAGTGATTTCTTCGAGCTGCTGGGGGAAGGCGAGAGGGCTCTTGAGCAAAGGAGAGGAGCTCAGTTTTTAGCACGGAGCCTCGTCCTTGGAAACGAAGGCTCGGCTGCAGGTGATCACAGGCACCCTCAGCTGCATGAAAGGTCAGGATGGACATTGTCACTATTACTGCTCGGGAACACACAAGATAAGCAGGCGCTTTCTCTGGCATTTCTGGGTCTTATATTCCATTGCATTGTTTTAGAGAGCAGGGCTTGTGGGCCTGCCTGAGCTGCAGTCCGGGTCTCCATCAGCAGCCCTGATGACCCAGCACCAACACTGCAGAATTCCCCATTCTGCAGAAAGACATGGGTCGCCGGGGCAGCTGGGCCTGCTTCCCTCGCTGCTCCCTGACTCAGGATGCCATGGGCAGGTGCCCAGCCTGCAGCCCACCCTTAAGAGCATGTCAGTCACCCCCTGGCATGGGCTCTGCAGCCAGATCGAGTGGGCTTCTATTTTGGCCTTTCTTTTCCCAGCAGTGTGATCCTGAGGTTTCGTCATGGACCTTAGTGTTCTCAACTGTGAAATGGGACAGTAATGGCACCACTGCCTGTGGTTGCCAGAGGGAGCATGTGAGTCCATGGGTCTGGCAGGGACACAGCCTGGCACGTCAGACTCCACAGCGTTAACAGTCAGTCATCAGATCAGGGAGGGAGATGGAACTGGGAGAAGGGGCTCAAGGGTGGCTTGGGGTTTTAGCAGGGCCCTCTGCCCTCCCCTCTGCTGCTACGCTTCCCTGTAGGACGGCTCTTTGCTTCCACCCAGAGGTGCAGGGGGTAACTCCCGCCCCTTCACTCAAATGCCCCCAGAAGCCTCATTGCTCTCTGGTCACCGGCCGGAAGCAGAAGGAGAGGCCGGGAGGCTCCAGAGCATGTCAGTCCTAAACCCAGAGCCCAGGAGGGCCACCTGCTTGGAGGGGGCCGGGGGGATTGCTGCTCAGACCCAGGGGCCTATGTGGAGGGTCTGGGTGGCCCTCCGGGCAGCTCCAGGCTACCTGTGGCTGGTTTTCGGTTTGACAATGAGAGGAGGGTGCCTTGGAGGTGATTGGAAGCCAGCACGTGTCACCCAGCCCTGCAGAGAAAGGAATCACAGCAGACAGCGGTGCCCAACCGAGAAGACGAGCTTGGACCAGCCAGGAAAAGAAGAGGCCAAATCCCAGCTTTACAGCAAAGTTGTGGAAGCTTCCGGCATCTCTTCCCTTTTCTCTGCTCTTCTTCAGTTGTCCACATCTCCTGGGCAGTCAGGGGAGACAGCAGGGAAGGTTCTCCCACTCCTACCCCACCCCAGAGCCCCGAATTTCCCATTACTATTTTGCTAAGGGATGAGATGTAGCTTCACTTCCTTCCTCCCCGTGAAGGGAAGGGACAGGGGTTCGCTGCTCCCCAGTCAAAGCTGGGGTGTGCTCCTCTCCCTCGCTCGCTCACTGGCTTTCAAAGGCCGTTTGCTTTATTTTATGTGCGTTTCCTGTGCTTCTCACATTTTCCTGCCTTTGTCTTTCATGTCCAAACTGCAGAGATTCACGGGGACAGATTATAACTTTCTTCCGAGGTGAGATCAAAGGCTCTGTGAGAGGCCTGCTTGTCTTTTTCTGGCAAAGCAAACTTCCCCACATCTGTTCTGGCCAGCTCCACTAGCAAAAAAAAAAAAAAAAAAAAAAAAAAAAAAGCTATCAGGGTGCTGCAGAAGTCAGGACAACTTCCCAGGGATGATTCTTAGCTCCTGCCCTGGATATCACAGTTTAGCTACAGAAACCAAGTGGCCCAAATATCTGGAGGCTGAAGATAAATTGACAAAGAGGCAGGCCGCACATACTCTCACGCTTCGGCAGCCCAGATACCTGTTACCTGGCGTTAATTGCATTTACAGAGGGAAAGAGAGCTTGGGCTCTCACTAGGTACCAATTGCACATATGTGTTTAACTTTTTATGGAGGCTTTTATTAACTTTTCATTCTGGAAATGCATGCATATCCTCCCTGTGCAGCTTAAAAAATGTTCACAGCGTGAACACCCATGTCACCAGCGCTCAGCTCAACACAGAGATCACCCATCCCCGGGAAGCTACCTCTGTGCCCCGGCTTGTTTACTGAGTGTTTACATAAAATAGTCACTGATTCATGAGTGTGGGTCAGCAATAAAAGCCGCTCCGTGTTGTTATTCCAAAGAGGAGTGAGTTTATCGCCAAGATCAGTTCTAGAGTCCCTGGAAGGAGAGAGAGAGAGTGTTTGAGAAAAAAGAAGAGAGTTTTCTCTCTTTCTGTCCCTCAAGTCAGGGACACAGACCTGGTAGAAAAGCCCTGCTTTTCAATTAACCCGGTTCTTGGCGCCCACACCAGTAGTAAATGCTATTGTTTTGACTTTCTCCACCCAACAGGCCAGTCACCACAGGAAGGAGAAGCCCGGCCCTGCTGGCTGCTCGATGTGGCACCTTCATCATCTGCCTACTGGCTCACTCACCTCCTCCTCCTACCTTTGATCTGGGTGACGCTTCTGCTCCCAGCCAGGGAAAGATAGTGCGGTTAAGCAGAGCTGTTAGGGGCCTGGGTCCCGGGGTGGGACCGACCTCCCCACACCCAGAAGGGTGCTTCCCTCCTAGTTTGGGCCCTGATATACGCCAGGTCCACAAAAGTACGGCATTGAGCTCATGTCGATCCAGGCGACGCTTTAAATATTTTCCAGCAAGGCTGTGAATGGTAAAAAGAGAATTCAGAAGCTGGCTGAGAGCTGGGCAGCTGGCATCAACGAGTGCCCACTTTGTGCCAGGCTCTTTAAGTGCATGATGGCACTTCCCCTCACAGGGACTCCATAAGGAAGGCAGGATCATCCCAGCTGGAGATGATGAGAATCTTCAGGCTCCGAGAGCTGGCCGTACCTCATTAGGATTGCACAGCTGCAGGTGACCAGGAAGCCCATGAAAAACTGCTCAGCATCATCAGAGAAATGGAAATGAAAACCACACTGAGGCAGCGGAAGCAATCGAAGGCCCGCCACTGATGCATGGACAGATCGACTGTGCTCCATCCGTCCAGTGGCATAAGACTCAGCCATAAAGAGGGGTGCGGCGCTGGCACAGGCTACAGCACGGAGGAGCCTCGGAAACACGATGCTGCGTGGAAGAAGCCATGCACACACGCCGCGAATTGTGTGATTCCACGAATGTGACACGTCCAGACCAGGCAAGTCTGCGCGAACAGAAAGCACACTAGTGTTTGCTGGGGGCTGGTGGGTGGGGCAATGGGGAGTGACTGCTTACGAGGCGCAGGATTTGCTTTTGGGGCGATGAAGATGTTTGGGAACTAAATAGAGATGATGGTTGACCAACATGGTGGATGTCCTCAATGCCACTGAATCATACTCTTTTACATGGTTAATTTTCTGTTGTGTAAATTCTACATCAAGAAACACATAAGTATATCAAAAAGAGAGGAAGAAAAAAGATACTGAGATGCCCTTTGACACACTAGAATGGCTAAAATGCAAAAGGCTGACAGCACCAAAGGCCAGCGGGAGGCGGGGCCGTGGGGGCGGGGCCGGCGGGGGC
>NW_016804369.1:1619650-1621919 GCF_001698545.2 Rhinopithecus bieti
CGGGACTGTTGGGGGGCGGGGCGGCTGTGTTCACACATTCCTGGCAGGAGTGGAAGATCCGTAAGTGCTGTACCAGGTCGTCAGGGCTACCATCAAAAAGGACCACAGGCTGGGCAGCTAAAACAGCAGACATCCATTCTCTTGCAGTTCTAGAGGCTGGAAGTCCAAGGTCAAGGGCTGGTTCCCCCTGAGGCCTCTGGCATGACTTGCAGATGGCGTCTGCTCCCTGTGTCCTCACGTTGTCGCCCCTCTGTGCGTGCCTGCACCCTCATCTCCTCTTTAAAAAGACAATTTATGGATTTTCCTATGGGATTAGGGCCCACCCTAAGACCTCATTTTAACTTAATTACCTCTATAAAGCCCCTATCCCCAAATATGGTCACATTCTGAGATACTGGAAGTTAGGACTTCAACATCTCGATTTTGGGGGAACCCAATTCAGCCCATAGCAACCACTTTGAGGAACCGCTTGCCAAGTCAAACGTGTACTTACCATACAACCTATCGGTTCCACTCCTGGTATTGATCCCAAGAGAAATGAAAACATACGTCTACACAAAGATTTATACATGAATGTTCAAAGCAGTTTTATTTACAATGGTCCCAAACTGCAGACCACCCCAATGTCCAGCAGCTGCTGAATGGACGTAACTCGTGGTATGCGCATACAAGGGAACAGAACTCAGACGTTAAAAAGAAATGAACGACTGCTTCACTCCAAAACATGAATGAATCCCAAAGATACCGTGTTAAGAAAGCCAGGCTCACAAGAAGAATTCATGCAGTATGACTCTATTTTTATGAACTTCTGGGACTGGCCAAACTAATCTGGTGACAGACATTAGAATGATGGCTGCCGGCTGGGCGCCGTGGCTCATGCCTGTAATCCCAGCACCTTGGGAGGCCAAGGTAAATAGATCACTTGAGGTCAGGAGTTCAAGACTAGCCTGGCCAACATGGTGAAACCCATCTTTACTAAAAACACGAAAATTAGCCGGGCATGGTGGCAAGCATCTGTAATTCCAGATACTTGGGAGGCTGAGGCATGAGAATCTCTTGAACTTGGGAGGCAGAGGTTGCAGTGAGCTGAGATTACACCACTGCACTCCAGCCTGGGTAGCAGAGTGAGACTCCATCTCCAAAAAAAAAAAAGATTGATTGCTGCCAGGGGTGGCACATTGTTTGGAAAAGGGCAAAACAGATGGAATTTCCTGGATTGATGAAAATGTTCCACATCTGATAGGGTGTTGGTGACATGAATATATACAGATTTCAAAACTAATTAAGGCTGCGGCAGAAAGATCACTTGAGGCCAGGAGTTCAAGATCAGCCTGGGCAATATAGTGAGACTCCCATCTCTACAAAAAAAACATTTTTTAAAATTAGCTGGGCATAGTGGAATGTGCCTGTAGTCCCAGCTACTCGGGAGGCTGAGATGGGAGGATCCCTTGAGCCCAAGAGTTCCAGGCTGCAGTCAGCTATGATCACGCCACTGCACTCCAGCCTGGGCAACAGAGTGAGATCCATTCCAAAAAAAGAAAAAGAAAAAAAAAGATTATGCATCAGGTAAGACATAAAATTCAAGTCTGTCTGCCCCAAAACTCATAGTTTGTGGCCTTTTTTGCCTTTTAAAGCCTGTTTTCCTGAAACAAAATATAGGACACCATGACTGTCATTTTTCAAAATATCTCTCACTGTATGAGTCCATTTTCATGCTGCTGATAAAGGCATACCTGAGACTGGGCAATTTACAAAAGAAAGAGGTTTAATTGGACTGACAGTTCCATGTGGCCGGGGAAGCCTCACAGTCACAGTGGGAGGCAAGGAGGAGCAAGTCATGTCTTATGTGGATGGCAGCAGGCAGAGAGAGAGCTTGTGCAGGGAAACTCCTGTTTTTAAAACCATCAGATCTCATGAGACTCATTCACTATCATGAGAACAGCGCAGGTAAGACCTGCCCCAATAATTCGATCACCTCCCACCAGGTTCCTACCATGACATGTGGAAATTGTGGGAGTTACCATTCAAGATGAGATTTGGGTGGGGACACAGCCCAACAGTAACACTCACCAGCTCTCCGAAATGACCCCTGGCATGCAGGCATTCACTCACTCACTTGTTCACTCAGGTAGGTGCCTATTGTGTGCCTACTGAGTGTCTACTGCATTCCTACTGTGTGCCTACAGTGTGCCTACTGTCTACTGAGTGCCCACTGCATCTCTACTGCATGCCTACTGAGTGCCTACTGTGTACCTACTGTGTGTCTACT